>NC_134354.1:35891568-36240734 GCF_048569485.1 Anomaloglossus baeobatrachus | reverse complement strand
GGTCTAGGTTCACCTGTTGTTGATGGACATGCACCTTCTCAGTTAGCGGCCGGTGAAAAGCAGGCAACTCGATCTCTTCGAGGTCGTCATCCTCTGGTCCCTCTTCCGACAGGTGGGGCATCCGGGAGAGTGCATCGGCATTAACGTTGGTACGGCCGGCCCGGTACTTGATGGTGAAATCGTAGTTGGCTAACCTGGCCACCCACCGCTGCTCCAACGCGCCCAGCTTGACTGTATCTAGATGGGTCAGCGGGTTATTGTCCATGTAAGCGGTGAACTTGGCTGCGTCCAGGTAATGGCGGAACCGCTCAGTGATAGCCCACACCAGTGCTAAGAGCTCAAGCTTGAAAGAGCTGTAGTTCTCAGGATTCCTCTCTGTCGGTCGGAGTTTTCGACTAGCATAAGCAATCACCTTCTCCCTTCCGTCTTGGACCTGGAATAGAACAGCCCCCAAGCCCGCATTGGTGGCATCGGTATAGAGGATGAATGGGCGGCTGTAGTCAGGGTACGCTAGGATTTCTTCCCCGGTCAAAGCCGCTCTCAGCTGGCGGAAGGATTCTGCATGCTTTTCTTCCCACACCAATGGGGTTCCTAGGGGTCTACCACCCTTGGTCTGTCCCACGAGGAGGTCTTGCATGGGGGCAGCCATCTTCGTGTACCCCTTAATGAAGCGACGGTAATATCCCACCAAGCCCAGGAACTGCCTCACTTCCCTCACTGTGGTCGGTCTCGGCCAGTCTTGGATGGCAGTGATCTTCTCGGGGTCGGGGGCAACACCTTCTGCACCCACCACATGTCCAAGGTACTGCACTCTGGGCTTCAGCAGATGACATTTTGAGGGTTTCAACTTCATCCCATACTTAGCAAGGGACGTGAACACCTCGGCTAGGTGCTCCAGGTGGGCTTCATACGTCTGTGAGTACACAATCACATCATCCAAGTACAGCAAGACGGTCTCGAAATTTAAGTGCCCCAGACAGCATTCCATCAGCCGTTGGAAGGTTCCGGGGGCATTGCACAGCCCGAACGGCATGTTGTTAAACTCACAGAGTCCCATAGGAGTGGTGAAGGCAGTCTTCTCTCGGTCTTCAGGCGCCACAGCCACCTGCCAGTACCCACTGGTGAGGTCAAGGGTGGAGAAGTAGTTAGCGGTTCTCAGCACGGCCAGGGACTCTTCAATACGGGGCAGAGGGTAAGCATCCTTATGCGTTATCTGGTTAATCTTCCGGTAATCCACACACATCCGCATGGTGCCATCCTTCTTCTTAACCAGCACCAACGGAGCGGCCCAGGGACTACAGCTGTCCCTAATAACCCCCGCCTCCTTCATGTTCCTCAACATGTCTTTGGCACATTGGTAGTGTGCGGGGGGAATAGGCCTGTATCTCTCTTTAATAGGGGGGTGTTCACCGGTAGGGATGTGGTGTTGGACCCCTTTAATCTGCCCAAAATCTAGAGGATGTTTGCTAAAAACTCGCTCATACTCCTGTACCACCCGGTATACCCCTTCCTTGTGATGTGTGGGGGTATCATCAGTGCCGACGTGTAGCTCCCGACACCACTCGTCTAACTCTCCCTGGGATGGGTGAGAACTGGCAGTGGGCGGTGAGATCGGGGGAACGGCCTCATGGATGGTGTGTGGATCTAGAGTGAGCAACTTGGCAAGGGTAGTGTACCGGGGAAGCCTAACCTCTTCCTCCCCACAGTTCAACACCCGTACGGGCACTCTCCCTTTCTTGACGTCTACCACCCCTCGGGCGGCCATTACTGTGGGCCAGTGTTCGGAGGGCATGGGCTCTATCATGGCGGGGTAGTCTCGCCCTTGGAGCCCTACCACTGCCCTACACCAAATCATCATCTCACTCCTGGGAGGTACAATCAAAGGGGCCGCATCCATCACTCTCACTCCTCCAATTTCTCCTCCTGTCGAGTTCACATGCTGGCGATACATCAGGGCCCGGATCTCACGCTGCACAGCTCTCTGTCGGCTCCCCGCCGCTGTGGTGGCCAGCTGCTGCAGTAGGGTCAGAACCTCACTCATACAGTGCTCCATCACATTAGTCCCTAGCACTACCTTCGGGTTATGATCACTGGGTTCATTCATTATCACAATCAAACCCTGGTGTTGCAGCTCAGCTCATCACACAGTCATAGCCACTTGTTTGTACCCTACTTGGGTTAATGGTAGTCCATTAGTGGCAATCAGTGTCATACTGCCATCTGGGGGGGCTAGTTCGTCTTTTCCCCAATACCGTTGATACAGTGTGTATGGTATTGTGGTTACCTGAGATCCAGTGTCCAGGAGAGCCATCAGCGGGATGCCGTCCACTGCCAGGGGGATAATGGGCCGGGCTCCGATGTACCGGTCCCGCCAGTCGGGGGGGCCACTGGGTTCTACTCCTGAGGATCGGCCCGTGGCCCCAGGGGTTGCTCGTTTAACGGACACCGTCGGGAGTAGTGGCCGGGCTTGCTGCACCTGTAACAAATCGGAGGTCCATGCCGTGAGTCATTGGCCCTTCTCCGATGCATCCACGGGACATCCTCGGGGCTGTCGGCGAGCTGCATCTTTCCCGAGGGCTGGGACCTGGTCGGAGGCTGGAGTGCGGCGAGGATCTTGGCGAGGTCCCCATCCATGCGGCAGACTTGGGCAGCCAGTTCCTCCATCATTCCGCTTGGGGCTGCAGGTACTGGAGGCGTTGGGAGGGCAGGGGCCACCACGACGGGAGCCGTCTCAGCTGGCCATGGAGCGGCCTCAGGGACTTCCGATGCTGGGGGCTGCAGAGCTTTAATGGCCCGTTCCTTTAACATGGCAAAGTCCACATCAGGGTGTTCTAGGGCCCACAGCCGGAGTTGTTTGCGGTCCTCTGAGGACCTCATCCCCTGCACAAACTGCTCCACTAACATTTTGTTGCTGTCCGCATCGTTGATGGTGTCCACCTGCTTCAGTGTGCGGAGGGCGGTTTGCAGACGCAAGGCGTAATCCCGAATGCTATCTGCGGGCCGTTGCCGGCACTGATAAAACTGCATCCGCAGCTCGGCTTCAGTACGGGTCTCGAAGGCAGTCTGTAGCTTCTCAAAGATGGTGGCTACAGAGGACCGGTCCCCCTCGGCCCAGGTCTCCGCCTCCTGCTCAGCTGCGCCGGTTAGCTGCCCCAGCACTACCGCTGCATGTTGCTTATCAGTTAGGGGGTACAGTTCTAGTAGCGGGCTAAGCTTCTTCTGGAAGACATGCAACGCGTCAGGTTTCCCATCGTACTGCGGCAGCCAGGTAGCTCCGTGCACATAGGGCAAGGAGAACGGCATCACCTGAGCGAGAGCTGGGGCCACGGCGCCCCCCGCCAGTGCGGCCGGGACCTGGGCAGGCCCATTCCCATCCACGGGTGCCACTGCGGCTGCGACCGCCGCTCCTCCAGCGCCTCCGTCGGGCGCAGACATCTTGTTTCCGTCCCCCTTAGTCTTTTTCCGGCTCCTCCTCTACAGGGGCGGGGTTTCGGTTTTTGCGCCTCCACTGCTCGAGGAGACGCTCGAGCGGGGACTTTTCGTGCCCAAAATGGCGGCTTCTCAGAATTTTCGGCCGGACACCTCCGGTGGTCACAAGGCGCACCTCTACCAGACGGCAGAGCGGTAAGATCCTGTTCATGACGCCAAGTTGTCGCGGGCGGGGAGGGGACGCTGCGCTCACCCACTGCTCGGGTCCGGCTGCTGCTGCTTCACTCGCTGCTCAGTGGCTTGAGCGGTGGGCCGGATCCCGGGGACTCGAGCGGTGCTCCTCGCCCATGAGTGAAAAGGGGAATGGTTTGGGGGATTTATTGTCCGTGACGCCACCCACGGTTGTGGTGAGGTTGTGACACCACCGCTGCTCTGGACGGGGATCCCAGGAGCGATGAGAGGGAGCAGCTTGGATGTTTTTCTTCCCCTCCGTGGGTAGGGGGGTTGGTTGTCCCGGGGCCCGGTGAGGGAGGGATGGCATGCGGGTTACGGGGCCTGGTGAGGTGCAGGGTCGCGGGGTCAGCGCGGTGCCGCACGGCACGGTGGTACTCACTCAGCCAGTGACGACTGCAAAGTCTCCGGTAAAACAAACAGCTGGATGGACGGGTCCCACAGATGGCTGCGGTTGTTCTTCTCCCGGTAGGTTGGTGGTGACTGCCTTTCCCTGTACCTGTGTTATGTTCTCGGTTCTGGTAGCTTCCCACCGATAACCCGCTCCCCAGCTTGGATGGATGCTGAGGGAGCCCCTTTTGCCCGCAGGCTCTGGCCCTGGGAACTGTAGCCTTGGCGGTGACTGTATTTCCCTTCACGGTTTGAGCTGTTGCCTTCAATCGGGTCTTGACTGCTGGGAAACCCCGGAGGTTCCCTTCGCTAACGGATTTGACCGGTTTTACGGCGACTCCTAGCCTGGTCGGGGTCAGTAAGCCCTGCCGAATGGTGCTGGCTTCTCTTCGTTCCCCGATCCGGTACCGGCGGGCCACCGCCCGTCCCCGGTCCTTACGGTTCATGTCAATCAGCCTCTCCTGCAGACGGTCACCACCGTCTGCCAACCTTGCTGTCAAGTGCCCGGGCCACGCACCCGGACACGGTCAGTCTCCTCCACTACCACTTCACTCCTCAAACTCCAAAACTCAACTCCCAACTGCCTTCCTTTTCCCGCCTCCAGGACTGTGAACTCCTCGGTGGGTGGGGCCAACTGCCTGGCTCCACCCCCTGGTGTGGACATCCGCCCCTGGAGGGAGGCAACAAGGATTTTTGTTTGACCTCGATGTGCCTAGCCGGGGTGTGGGGTGTGTTGTTGTAGTACCTGTGACGTCCTGGCTTGTCCAGGGCGCCACAATTACAAGACCAATTCCCGGCCTTTCTTTTGGAAGAGGAGGTTCAGTAGCTGTTCATATTTGTGTGGTGATAGGTAGGGTGTTGTGCTCCAAGTGCAAACCCACAGAATTAGCATAAATGTGATGCCCCTGGACTATCAGGTCGTCACAAGGTACTGCACGCTCTTTCTCTTTTGTGCAGTATTCAAATCCCTCACGGTTCTGGGTCCCCATCTTACAGTGCTGCCTCCAACAGCAAATCAAATCCTGGATACACCCTGCACCACATCCACCAGGCACACCAGTGGGCAGCTTGAGCGGAATAGGGTCGCCCACCTAGGGGTCAGGAAGGGAAGGTGAGGAGTGAAAAGAACTGAAGTGGTGTAGTGAAGTGGAGGAGGCTGGGAGTAGTGGCTCCTAGGAGAAGCTGACTAGGTTGCAGACGGTGGTCTGGACCTAGAGGAGTCGGACCCCCAGTCGCAGGGGATTGAGGCTAGGTGCCTGGACCTGTCAAAGAGGATGGTCAGCAGCCTGGTCCTATCACCGGTCCGAGACCAAAGGCACAGCGGCGTACACGGACCCTTGGTCGCGGAGAAGCTTCAGGCAACCCAGCAATTAACCTGCGGAGAACGGAGCCTTTATGGACTGTTCCCAATAGCTCCAGAATCGGGGCACTAGCGCAATGAGGGGGATAGGGCCTTCCATACAAGCAGCCCTAGGAAATCCCAAGCATGAGCCCTGAGAGCAGGCTCCCACACTTAGCCACAGTGGGGAGTGGGGCCCAGCAAGTTCCAGACTACTGGGCCACTACAGTGAATTTAAACTTTGTGCCAGGAGGCAGGTCACCGATCACCAGGCAGCACTGTAGGTGACGGGACCCGGACGAGCTCCCCTTTGAGAGGCAGCTACACCCAGAGACTTAGTTTACCCTTTTGTCAGCGTCTGCTTATTAGCTGAGTGAGTACCTGAGTGATTTCCCCTTTACGGCACCCAGTAGCACCATCCAGAGTCTCGGGGCCTACCCCTACCCGTGGAGGGCAACGACACCTAGCTGCCCCACTCCATCAACCCGGGTACTCCTAACGGCAACGGCGGTACTACCAGTTACCGCACACCACGGGTGACGTCACAAACTATAACTCCCCTGTAAATAACCCCTTCTGCATTTGAGTGGGGAATCCAGGTCCGGAGACCCTCGAGCCAAGAGCAATCACCTCCGGATCCGATCGGTTAGACCGCTGCATGGGCGACACATAAACAACCCTCATGGATACCATTGAACTACTTGCCATTAATTGTAGCCCACAGAAGAGCTCTCCTGTTTTTTTTTGTTTTGTTTTTTTTATTTTTGCACATGTACACGAGATTAATGTGAGGGCACAACCTGAAGTGACCCTTCCACCATATCACCAAGTGACCACAGTGTATATAACTGAGACATGTCCCAGTTCAGGAGCCATAGATAGTTAGCTAATTAAAGGATCAGAGCTGTGTTTTGTAATTGCCACATCATCTCAGATGCATGCACCACCCAAAAATCAGCAATACAGAAAACTTGAAGTTCTGGCAATGTTCTTTAGAAGAAACACGTTGACTAAACAGCTTTCAGCCCTATGAAATACCAACTGTGAATAAGGCTATGTGCGCACTTACCGGATTTTGCCGCGGATTTTTCGCGGATTTGCTGCATGTTTCGCTGCAGAAAATGTTCATAACATCTCTGCAGTGAATCACCAGCAAATCCTATGGAGAAAAAAAATCCTGTGCGCACTAGGCAGAATTTGACAGCTGCATGTTTTGCTGCGGGAATCCCGCAGCAAAAACAAGTGCATGTCACTTCTTTTCCGCACATCGCTGCGGGATTTCACTCCATTGACTCCAATGTAATCGTGAAATCCCGCAGGGAATAACGCAGGCAGCAAATTCTGTGCGGTTCACTGCGTTTTCCTGCGTTATTCCCTGCGGTATTTTGCGGTTTACCTCCGGTAATGTACATCGCCTGTCTGCGGTTTTGCAGGGAAGTGATGTCATTACAGGAAGAGGAAGCCGTGCAGAGAGTAAACACACACACACACACACATCACAGACATAGAACACATAGACACAGACACATAGAACACACATAGAAAGAAAACGGAAATATAGAAAACAAAGAACGTGGGCTCCGCTGCATATTTACCGTCCAGCCGAGGTAAGCACACAGCGGCGGCCCGGTATTCTCAGGCTGGGGAGGGAGAGGGGCAGGGGTAATGTCCCCCGCCTCACTCCCCCTCCGGCAGCCGAGAATATCAGCCGCAGCTGCCCCGGCACTGTCGCATCCATTATGCGGCAGCACCGGGAGTGTCCTCGGCTCTTCCTGCCGCCGTGTAGCAGTGGCGGCAGGGTAATATAACAAGGGGTTAATGGTGATGGGGGATCACCGCCATTAACCCCAGGCTTGATCATGGCAGCGTCTATGTGACAGCTGACATGATCAACCCGTAAGTAAAGTGAAAAAACACAGACACCAAAAATCCTTTATTTTAAATAAAACCAACAAGCCT
Organism: Anomaloglossus baeobatrachus; assembly: GCF_048569485.1. Classification (NCBI taxonomy): domain Eukaryota; kingdom Metazoa; phylum Chordata; class Amphibia; order Anura; family Aromobatidae; genus Anomaloglossus; species Anomaloglossus baeobatrachus. Next base: position 36,233,386 of record NC_134354.1, on the reverse strand, counting down.
CGTTCACCATTTTATTAACCCCTCCCGCACCAAAGCTCCGGCGTAATCCACACAGCTCCGGCATAATCCACAGCTCCGGCTCCGGCGTCCTGCACTGCTGACATCCAGCCGCGACTGTCACAGACACAGGCTGAATGCAGCAAACACCAGAGGTAATTACCGGTCATTTCCCACGGCCGGTAATGTGAACTCACTGCCGACCGTGGGAAATGCAGCGATCTGTCCTCTATCTATCCCTCTATCTATTCTTCTGTCTCTTTATCTATCTATCTATCTACTATCTCAGAATTAAATGACTTTTTTTTTTTTTTTTTTTTCAATGTGCTTTATTGCATTGAATGCAATAAAGCACATCCCAACCCGCACGCGGCAAAACCGCGGCAATACCGCGAATAATACCGCGGTAAAACCGCAGCAAACCGCATGCGGTTTTCGGGTGCGGTTTCCCGCGGTGTTTTACCGCGGGTGCGGTAATCTTTGAGAGCATGCGGAATTTTCTCAAGGAAATTTCATTTCCCAGTGCGCACAGAGCCTAAAGGTTAAAGGGAACCTGTCACCAGATTTGGGCCTATAAACTGCGGCCACCACCAGTGGGCTCCTATATACAGGATTCTAACATGCTGTAAATAAGAGCCCAGGCCGCTGTGTAGAACAAAAAAATGACTTTATAATACCTACCTAAATGGTCGGTTCGGTGCAGATGGGTCAAATGGGTGGTTCCGTTCTCTGGTGCCGACGCCTCCTCTTTTGGCCATCTTTGTCTTCCTTCTCCTGAAGCTGGGGGGCATGACGCGTCCTACGTCATGCACACGCGCCAGCATTGAGGTCCTGCACCTGCGCAGGATCTCAATGCGCAGGCCTTATCCCTATTGGTGGGCTGTTGTCTTCTTTTAGGGACATTGGGTGGGACAGGACCTATAAGCCTGCTCTCAATTGGTTAATTAGCTAGGCCGCTGGTTTCGGTCCTGGCTTCAGAGTCCGAGTACCCCCTCTGTGCTGCGGTTTCCGGGTCAGTTCTCCGTGTCGGTACCGGCGGGCTACAACTCTGTCCCGGTCCACCTCGGATCTGCCGAGCCGTCTTCTCGTCTCCTGCTGACGGAGACCACTGTCTGCCACCTAGCCAAGTTACCAGGGCTCCAACCCTGGCACCGTTGAATTTGAGCTTCTCCTCCTGCTGGGACTACACCTAGCCCCAGCTCCACTCCTCTCAACTTGAACTTCACACCTAATCTGTTTTGCCGCCCCGGGCTGTCTAGACCCCTAGGTGGGCGTGTCCCAACCGCCTGGTCCCGCCCACTGGTGTGTCCATCTTTCCCTAAGGCCACCTTCACACGTCCGTGAAAATCACTCAAGGAATCGTGGAGGTGAGTTTGTGTTTTTTTTATTTTTAAAATGACACGTGTGTTTCTCCGGCGCGTGTCACGTGGGCCCGCATCCACACTACATTCGTGTGGTACATGTGCAGGCCACGTGACACCCGTGCTGCCGGAGAAACACGGACATGCATCCGTGTGGAGCACACGGGCTAAACACGTGGGTGCACATAAACCCATTGATTTTAATTGGTTTACGTGTGCTCGTGTCTCTGGTACATGCGAGCACGGACCTAGCACGTACCGGAGACACGTGCGTGTGAAGGGGGCCTGAGGGGGGGTGACTAGGGTTTCAGGTCGGCTGTGTGTTACCTAGGTGAGGGAAGGTGTTATGCGGGGGCCTATTTGTGACTACCTGGTTTTGCCAGGGCGTCACAATTACATATATAGTGACGCATTTGCATTGTTTGAGGGAGGTCTGATATACAAGACCGAAACGTGTCACTATATATGTAATCTCTCACTTGGAAAATTAATTAAAATAACAAAAGGAAAAAGATTTACACGAGTGCCGATCTTTTATATGTTGCCTACTCTGGAAGTCCATTCCATAATACAAGCACCACGAAGTTTGGAAATGCCCGCTGTTACGAATCGGCGCCGTCATAGCCGCAAGCAGCCTGCTGCGGTTCCAGTTGCGCCCAGGCACCGGCTGCCGTTTTTGGCCGTGCCTCGAGTCGTCCAGCTGGCTGCTTCTGTGGCACCCTGGACTAGCCAGGTCATCACAGGTACTACAACACAACACCCCCACCCCGAGATAGGCACATCAGTCAGACACAAATCCTTGTTGCCTCCCTCCAGGGGCTGATGTCCACACCAGGTGGGGTGGAGCCAGGCGGCTGGCCCCACCCACTGAGGAGTTCACAGTCCTGGAGGCGGGAAAAGAAGTCAGATCAGTTAGGGAAGGGAAAGAGTGAGGAGTAAAGTGGTAGTAGAGGAGCAAACTGACTGTGTCCGGGTACGTGGCCCGGGCACCAAGAGCAAGGTTGCAGACAGTGGTGGCCGTCTGCAGGAGAGGCAGATCGACGCGGAACCGTAGGACCGGGGACGGGCGGTGGCCCGCTGGTACCGAATCGGGGAGCGAAGTGAAGCCAGCACAAACCGGCAGGGCCTGCGGACCCCGACCAGGCTTGGAGTCGCCGTTAAACAGGTCAAATCCGTTAGTGACCGGAACCCCAGGGGTTTCCAAACAGCCAAGACCCGATTGAAGGCAACCGTCCAAACAGCAAAAGGGAAATACAGCTACCGCCACAGCTAGAGTTCCCCAGAGCCTGCGGGCAAAAGGGCTCCTCCGGCACATATCCACGCTGGGGAGCGGGTTACCGGTGGGAAGCCATCGGGACCGAAGATACACAAAAGGTGCAGGGAAAGGCAGCCACCACCAACCGTCCGGGAGAAACCACAGCAGCCGGCTGCGGGACCCGTCCATCCAGCCGTTTGTTTTACTAGAGACTTGCATCCATTTGTGGCTGAGTGAGTACTACCGTGCCGTCCGGCACCGCGCTGCAACGTCCAAGCGCCCCCTGCACCTTGCCAACCCTGCCTCCCCGTCACCTCACCGGGCCCCGGGACCACCAACCCCCCCCTACCCACCCAGGGAAGAGAAACATCCCAGCTGCTCCCTGCCATCGCTCCCGGGATCCCCGTCAACAGCAGCGACGGACCCGAGCATGGTGAGCGCAGTGCCCTCCCCGCCCGTGACAACTTGGCGTCACGAACAGGATCTTACCGTTCTACTGCCTGGTAGAAGTGCGCCTTGTGTCCCGCCGGCGGTGTCCGGCCGAAAAATTTCAGAATCCGCCATCTTGGGCGCGAAGATTTTCCCGCTCGAGCGTCTTCTCGAGCAGTGGAGGCGCGAAAGCCGAAGCCCCGCCCCTGAAGAGGAGGTGCCGAGAAAAGACCAAGGGGGGTGGAAACAAGATGTCTGCACCCGACGAGGCCGCTGGAGGAGCGGCGGTCGCAGCCGCAGCGGCACTTGTGAATGAGAATGGGCCAGGCCGTGCTCCGGCCGCACGAGCAGGGGAGGCCGCGGCCCTCGCCATTGCCCAGGTGATGCCGTTCTCCTTGCCCTATGTGCCCGGAGCTACCTGGCTGCCGCACTACGACGGGAAACCTGATGCTTTGCAGGTCTTCCGGAAGAAGCTTAACCCGGTCCTAGAACTATATCCCCTGACCGATAAGCAACGTGCAGCGGTAGTGCTGGGGCAGCTAACCGGCGCGGCTGAGCAGGAGACGAAGACCTGGACCGAGGGGGACTGGTCCTCCGTGGCCACCATCTTTGAAAAGCTGCAGATTGCCTTCGAGACCCGCACCGAAGCCGAGCTGCGGATGCAGTTTTATCAATGCCAACAGCGGCCTGCAGACAGTATTAGAGACTATGCCTTGCGCCTGCAAACTTCCCTCCGCACACTGAAGCGGGTGGATGCCATTAGTGATGCAGACAGCAACAAAATGTTAGTCGAGCAGTTCGTGCACGGGATGGGATCCCCGGAGGACCACAAGCAGCTCCGGCTGTGGGCCCTAGAACACCCTAATATGGACTTTGCCGTGCTGAAAGAGCGGGCCATCAAAGCTCTGCAACCCCCAGCATCCGACGTCCCGGAAGCGGCCCCATGGCCAGCTGAGACGGCTCCCATCATGGTAGCCCCTTCTCTCCCAGCTCCCTTGGCGCCTGCAGCCCCTGGAGGAATGATGGAGGAGCTGGCTGCCCAGGTCCGTCGCATGGATGGAGACCTCGCCAAGATCCTCGCCGCACTCGAGCCTCCGACGAGACCCAAGCCCCCGGGGAGGATGCAGCTCGCAGACAGCCCGGAGGACGTCCCCGGGATGCAGCGGAGAAGGGCCAATGACTCACGGTATGGACCTCCAATTTGTTACAGGTGCAGCAAGCCCGGCCACTACTCCCGACGGTGTCCGTTAAACAAACAACCCCTGGGGCCAAGGGCCAATCCTCAGGAGTAGAACCCAGTGGCCCCTCCGACTGGCGGGACCGGTACATTGGAGCCCGGCCCATCATCCCTCTGGCAGTGGACGGCATCCCGCTGATGGCACTCCTAGACACTGGATCCCAGGTAACCACGATACCTTACACACTGTATCAGTGGTATTGGGGAAATGATGAACTTGCCCCTCCAGACGGTAGCATGACACTGGTCGCAGCCGATGGACTCCCCTTGACCCAAGTGCGGTACAAACAAGTAGCCATGACCGTGGGACGGGTTGAACTGCAGCACCAGGAAATGATTGTGATAATGAATGAACCCAGCGATCATAACCCGAAAGTAGTGCTAGGGACTAATGTGATGGAGCACTGCATGAGTGAGGTGTTGACCCTACTGCGGCAGCTGGCCGCCACAGCAGCGGGAGGCCGACAGAGGGCTGTGCAGCGTCATATCCGGGCCTTGATGTATCGGCAGCAAGTGAACTCAACAGGAGGGGAGATTGGGGGAGTGAGAGTGATGGATGCGGCCCCTTTGATTGTGCCTCCCAGGAGTGAGATGATGATCTGGTGCAGGGCAGCGGTAGGTTCCCAGGGACGGGATTACCCAGCCATGGTAGAGCCCATGCCCTCCGAACACTGGCCCACAGTAATGGCTGCCCGAGGGGTGGTAGGCGTCAAGAAAGGTAGAGTGCCCGTAAGGGTGTTAAACTGCGGGGAGGAGGAGGTTAGGCTTCCCCGGTACACTACCCTCGCCAAGCTGCTTACTCTAGACCCCCACACCATCCAGGAGGCTGTTCCCCTGACCTCACCGCCTCCTGCCAGTCACCACCCATGCCCGGGGCGGTTAGATGAGTGGTGTCAAGAGTTACACGTAGGCACTGATGACACCCCCACACATCACAAAGAAGGGGTATACAGAGTGGTACAGGAGTACGAGCAGGTTTTCAGCAAACATTCACTAGACTTCGGGCGGATTAAAGGGGTCCAACACCATATCCCCACCGGTGAGCATCCCCCCATTAAAGAGAGATACAGACCTATCCCCCTGCACACTACCAATGCGCCAAAGACATGTTGAAGAACATGAAGGAGGCGGGGGTTATTAGGGATAGCTGCAGTCCCTGGGCCGACCCGCTGGTGCTGGTAAAGAAGAAGGATGGCACCATGAGGATGTATGTGGATTATCGGAAGATTAACCAGATAACGCATAAAGATGCCTATCCTCTGCCCCGTATTGAAGAGTCCTTGGCCACGCTGAGAACCGCTAACTACTTCTCTACCCTTGATCTCACCAGTGGGTACTGGCAGGTGGCCGTGGCGCCTGAAGACCGTGAGAAGACCGCCTTCGCTACAACCATGGGACTCTGTGAGTTCAATAGCATGCGGTTCGGGCTGTGCAACGCCCCCGGAACCTTCCAAAGGCTGATGGAATGCTGTCTGGGACATCTGAATTTTGAGACCGTCTTGCTGTACCTAGACGATGTAATTGTATACTCACAGACGTATGAAGCCCACCTGGAGCACCTGGCGGAGGTGTTCGCGTCCCTTGCCAAGTACGGGATGAAATTGAAGCCCTCCAAGTGCCATCTATTGAAGCCCAGGGTGCAGTGCCTCGGACATGTGGTGGGCGCGGAAGGCGTCGCCCCAGATCCCGAAAAGATCACCACCATTCAGGACTGGCCGCGACCGACCACGGTGAGAGAGGTGTGGCAGTTCCTGGGTCTGGTGGGCTATTATCGCTGCTTCATTAAGGGGTACACGAAGATGGCCGCCCCCATGCAAGACCTCCTTGTGGGACAGACCAAGGGTGGTAGGCCCCCTGGAACCCCGTTGGCGTGGGAAGAAAAACATGAAGAATCCTTCCGCCAGCTGAAGACGGCCTTGACCGGGGAAGAAATCCTGGCGTACCCCGACTACAGTCTCCCATTCATCCTCTACACCGATGCCAGTAACGTAGGCTTGGGAGCAGTCTTATCCCAGGTCCAGGACGGAAGAGAGAAGGTGATCGCTTATGCTAGCCGGAAGCTCCGACCTACGGAAAGGAACCCTGGGAACTACAGCTCTTTCAAGCTCGAGCTCTTAGCACTGGTGTGGGCCATCACCAAGCGATTCCGCCATTACCTAGCGGCAGCCAAGATCACCGCTTATACGGACAATAACCCACTAACCCATCTGGATACAGCTAAGCTGGGTGCATTGGAGCAGTGGTGGGTGGCCAGGCTGCCTAATTACGACTTCACCATCAAGTACCGGGCCGGCCGTACAAATGCTAATGCCGATGCACTCTCCCGGATACCCCAACTGTCGGGAGAGGGGCCGGATGATGATGACCTCGAAGAAATCGAGTTGCCTGCGTTTCACCGGCCGCTGGCTGAGAAGTTGCATGTCCATCAACACTAGATCCGCTGCCCAGTCAAGGGTGGTAAGAAGCCCAGAACCAGGCACCTGCTGTTCGCTTGGTCAAGACCCTGGTGGAACAGGGCTCCGCCAGAATAGACCCTGCCGCCCCCGTCGAGGCCCAACGACTGTGGAGGGAACGAGCCCGACTGTACCTGCACCAGGGGAAGCTGTATTGGGAATTGATCAACCCGAAGACCCACGAGAAGGTTCGCCAGCTGGTGATTCCCCAGGCTAATGTGCCCACTGTCCTGCAGGCATACCATGATGGTGCCGGGCACTTTGGGTGGAAGAAGCTGGAGATGCTGTTGAGGGAGCGATTCTACTGGAGTGGGATGCGGGAGTCTGTGGAGGCCTGGTGCCGAGAATGTGGTCCCTGTGCACTGAGAAGAAGGGACGAGGCCAGCCAGACGGCCCCTTTGCACCCAATCATTACGCATCACCCGCTGTGCTGGTCGCCCTCGACCACGTGAAGCTCACCCCTAGCCGAAGTGGGTATACCTACGCTCTTACCATTGTAGACCACTATTCAAGATTCATGGTGGTTGTCCCAGTCAAGGACCTGACCGGCCGTACCGCCGCTAGAGCATTCCAGGCCTATTTCTGTCGACCGCACGGGTACCCAGAACGGGTGCTTACCGACCGGGGCCCGGCCTTTGAAGCGGAGGTGTTTCAAGAATTCTGCCAGTTGTACGGCTGCAAGAAAATTAGGACCACGCCTTACCATACCCAAACCAATGGCATGTGTGAAAAGATGAACCACTTGGTCCTGGGTCTCCTCAAGACATTACCGCTAGAAGAGCGGAACCTGTGGCCAGAAAAGCTACCTGACCTGGTCGGTATGTACAACAACATCCCCTCCAGCTCTACGAAATGCACCCTGGCATACCTGATGAGAGCTCGGCCCGGTCGGCTGCCAGTGGACCTGGAAATGGGTTTGGAAGCCACAGAAGCACTCCCTTCGACTGCTGAATGGGACACTCGGCGAAGGGCGCAGTACCAACAGGTCCAAGAATACGTAGAAAAGAACATGTGCCGGAGTCGGGGACAGCAGGAGCAGTGCTTCCACAGGAAGGCGCCTGCAGGTCCCTTCCAGCCTGGGGATGTAGTACTGAAGCGAAAGAGAAGAACCCATAAGCTAGATGATCAATGAGAGAAGACCCCGTATGTTATACAACCCACCGAATGGGAGAATGGGAAGGCCTACCAGGTCAGTCGTGACCAGGGGAAGACTTTGGCCACGGTTTCCAGGGACCACCTGAAGAGGTGCCCCCCACCATTGAGGGTGGCAACTATAGCTCCGGTCCCCAGACCGGCTGGGGAGAAGGAAAAGGGGGTAATCCACACCATGATGGGCGATTTCCCGGCAGATTGGCCAACGCAGAACGGCGCAGTGATTCTTCCAGTGATACTGTTCCCACAACCCGTGGATGAAAAAGAGATGGAAGTAGTCGACGATGAGCCAGTGCCCAGGGATGCACCTGTACCCAACTCCCCTATGTCTCCGCCTGCCCCACACGATAGACGGGAAGAGGAACCATTTGTTCCCTCTGCCCCACTGCCTGTCACCACTGACATTGGGCCCCGAAGGTCCACACGTCCCAACCTAGGTCGACCCCCCGCTTAGGTACAGGGAAACTACCATTTAGGGGTGTGATACGTTGAGTGTGTGAATAAGTAAATGAATGATGAAAGTAATCAACCGAAGATGTTACCTGATTGTCGACCGTGATTGATCCGGCCGTTGCCGGCAAGTATTCCCTATCGGGACCCTTTGTACCGTGCATAAGAAACTGCTTATGGACACGCCTGAGAACTAGCAGGGCAACCACACACTAGTGGAAATGTAAATATGTTGGCATGTTTCCGTTGCCGCCTCCTGAGAGGCTGATTTGGAGGATGGGCCTGGAGGAAAGAGATGGCCCAGGCCCGCCACTACCGTAACCGGTGGTGATCCTCCGGGGGTCAGGGGTCCCCCATGGACGTGGGGTCCCCTGAAGTGACCGTAGGGTACGAGACACCGTACCCGTTCCCGCTCGGGCAGCCTGGATCTGGACTGGGGTCAAGAGGTGCTGCCCACTTCTTAGGGGCAGCATCAGGGCCAGGTTGTTTGGGTGGGAGAGCGGAAGCCGACCATTATTAATAAAACTGTGTTTGTAACGTTAAAGTACCGTGCCTCCCGTTAAGGGAAGATCCATAAAAATGCTTTGTTGAATGTTTTTCATATGTTTTTCTACCTTTTTCAGTTGAAAATAAAACCGGTGATGGACGGGCAGCCCGCGGACGGTCTGCATTTAAGCAAGGGGGAATGTGGCGCCCTGGACTAGCCAGGTCGTCACAAGTACTACAACACAACACCACCCCGAGATAGGCACATCAGTCTGACACAAATCCTTGTTGCCTCCCTCCAGGGGCTGATGTCCACATGTGATGTGATGTGATGGCCCGCCGGTACCGAACCGGGGAGCGAAGTGAAGCCAGCACAAACCGGCAGGGCCTGCGGACCTCGACCAGGCTTGGAGTCGCCGTTAAACAGGTCAAATCCGTTAGTGACCGGAACCCCAGGGGTTTCAAAACAGCCAAGACCCGATTAAGGGCAACTGTCCAAACAGCAAAAGGGAAATACAGCTACCGCCACAGCTAGAGTTCCCAGGGCCAGAGCCTGCGGGCAAAAGGGCTCCTCCGGCACATATCCACACTGGGGAGCGGGTTACCGGTGGGAAGCCATCGGGACCGAAGATACACAAAAGGTGCAGGGAAAGGCAGCTACCACCAACCATCCGGGAGAAACCATAGCAGCCGGCTGCGGGACCCGTCCATCCAGCCGTTTGTTTTACCAGAGACTTGCATCCATTTGTGGCTGAGTGAGTACTACCGTGCCGTCCGGCACCGCGCTGCGCAGTCCAAGCGCCCCCTGCACCTTGCCAACCCTGCCTCCCCGTCACCTCACCGGGCCCCGGGACCACCAAGCCCCCTCTACCCACGGAGGGGAGAGAAACATCCCAGCTGCTCCCTGCCATCGCTCCCGGGATCCCCGTCAACAGCAGCGGTGGTGCCCCAACCTCACCACAAACCGTGGGTGGCGTCACGGACCAAATCCCCAAACCAAATTACACCCCTTTCACTCACGGGCGAGGAGCGCCACTCGAGTCCCCGGATCCGGCCCACCACTCGAGCCACCGAGCAGCAGCAGCAGCACCGGACCCGAGCGTGGTGAGCGCAGCGCCCTCCCCGCCCGCGACACTTCCTCCTCCACGTCTAAGTGTGGACAGGTGGCTAGTGCGCATGTGCGCGCTGATTTACCCCAGCCGGAGCCTAAGTCCAGTATTTCGCCTAGTGAGCATGCTCAGCCTGATTGTGTCATTTCTGAGGCTAAGTCCTCAGTTCGGGCTTCTGAGCATGCTCCCAGACGTAATGCGAAAAGCCTCTTTGCATAGGTACTTGGACTTTGTGCTGTATCTAAGTCCTGTGTTGTGCCTACTGAGCATGCTCAGGCACTTAGTGCATTGGAGGCTAAGTCCGGGAAGGACTTCACTGGGCATGTCCGTGAGGTGGCAGGCCCTGATAGGGCAGAGGGCATCAGTTGTCCTGATGATGTGGCCACTCCAGACTGGCTCGCGGAGGCCCGCCCCTATGACCTGGCACGCCACCATTGGTCATCAGATGATGACTGGTGAAGTGTTTGGGGCGTTGCTGCCATGATGTCATCAGTGACGTGGCGGTGCCGGATAGGCCGTTGGTGTTGTCACTGATGACATAGCACTCCGCTATTGGTCCCTGGAGATGCCATTGTGGTCCACCCTGGGTTTGGGGCGGACCCAGGTTATAAAAGGGGCTGGAGACAACATGGAGGTGCGCAGTCTTCACCTATGCTCAGACAGAGCTCACCTCCATGTTAGAACCCATTGCGGCATAAGCCATAGATTGGAAGCGGTAGGCAGGGTTAGGCGTCTGGTGCTTGTCACGCCAAGGCACCCGTGGCTCAGCACGTTAGGGTCAGGCGCCTGGCTTCCACCTCCTACCATCCAGTACTTCTAGTGCAGCCCAGTGGAGTTTAACTGGGCTGCAGCTGCTGCGCCACCTGTCCGGTTCTGCCCCCTACGTGCACGGACAGCATACCCCAGGACTCCAGTGGCATTAACAGGGAGTTCCTGGGCTTGGTGTGTGGACCCTGTTATCCTCTTCGGTTTCCCAGACAACGCTACCGGTGTAACCACCTGGCCTGACATGTCCTTCACACACGTGGCCAGTCGACAGGTGACCAGAAACGCTAATCGTGGGACCGCTCGGTCTGACGTGTCCTACACACGTGGCCAACAGGGCGCTTTCGCGGCGGTCTTCCGGTCAACGCTACCTGGTCACAACCCGGCCTGACGTGTTCCCTGCACACGTGGTCGGTGTAGCGCCAGGTACACCAAAATGCTACCTGGGTTGTCTTCCGGTCTGTCATGTCCCTAAACACGTGACCGGTTCCCAGGTCTCCTGGGTTATCTCAGAGCCACCCAGCTCTGTATTCTCTGCCTAACCTTCGGGTTGTCAGCAGCTTCTTTTCCATCTGGGAGCACGGTGGACCCCAACTGGCAATTGGGAATACACCACCTTATCCTAATCCGCCAGTCCCCCCGTAACACCCGCTTGAATTTTATTTGGATCCCTGGGGGAGAGGGAAAGGGTATCAGATCAGGACTGGTCAGGAGAAGGGAAAGGAAGGAGATTCAGGCACCTCCACCATCAAGAGTATCCCTGTGATTAGGGATAGCTTAAGGCCCCCTAGCTGGAGAGTCAGCGAAGTAGCCCCAGTTTCCTGCTATCCTATAGCTATGAGTTGCACAGAAGTGTTTAACCTTTCTAACAGTATTAAGACTATATCCACTTGACAGCCCTGATAGAAACAAAGTATTACTGTTCTTTTAAATCGTGGACAGGAGACCAGAGAAGACAACTGCAATGCAATGAGTCCCCATAAAAATGGAGGAGGTGGCCATGACAGCACTTTGATGCAATGAGCCCTCTGAGAGAAGGGGTACCATTATACAATGAGCCGTCAATAGAAATGCACGAGTGGAGACTACCGCTAATAAACTACCTCAGTGGTAACCGTAAAGTCTGTGACCTGTACAGTGGTGGTTGTCACCAAACCTGTTGCCTCTTGTGAGACCACTGTAAAACACCTAATCCGTTAATAAACAACAGTTCCCATTATCTACATGGACCTGTAGACAGTATCAGAAAATTCTTGGAAATAACCTACCATTAGTGTTGTTGTGTTGCAGAATGTAGACTTTTAAGTTTTACGGGATTGTGGGTATTTACCATGATTAGCATTAATGTCATGTTAGTGTGAGGGCAAGGTTTTTCATATCCTTCATCAGAAGAATGTGCAAGGACCAAGCCATTCACAAATATTTATAGGTCTTGCCTGGACATTGAATAGACTACCTATACTGTGTTGTGCTCTGTCAAAGCTCCTTTCATGGGTCTTAGTGGAGCCCATGCTCACATTCGGTACTTTTCTAGCTACCTCCCATAACTCTGATCTTTTCACTCAATTGACCTCATCCCAACAGTCCAAATGGATCCTCACCTACCTGTCACTTGGTTTTAGGATGGTGTTGTCAAAGATTTTTGTAGCCTTCAGGCGTCATGCCAACCACCTGTTTCAGGCCATCCTAATCTATTTTTCAGCAGACAATTATGACTGCATTAGAGTTTTCACTTGTCTTCAACTAAACCACTTCTCACTGTGGGGACTCTTGTTTTCTCTGCTGTATTGACATTTTTGTGACATCTCACTGTATTTCTCTCTGTCCTGCCGTTACGGAGGGGACTCTGGCCTACTTACTGTACTTTAGCACAACTTGGTCCTATTGATATCCCTATTTTCTTAAGAAACTTGTAGCCACTTATCTTCTCTGGCAATAGCCCCATCAAAACTGGGGGAAAAATGGGGTGCATCTTATAATCCACATAAAGCTTACCAGGTTGGCGCAGCTTGGTGGAGTGGATCACAGGACAGAGGATTGGCGATACTGTGGCTTGGGGCTTTTGCAGGAATGTCGCGGCTCAGGAGGATCGCAGCGGACCCCATTGAGCCTTCAACAAAATGGTCGCGGAAACAGCGCATGAGCAGATTGAGACCTCGGAGAGCCTAGATCTCAATCTGCGCTTGCACCTCTTCAGTGGACATTTTCTTGAAGTTTATCGTGTCAACCACTGTCTGGCTCAATGGAGATCGCAGCAACACCCCTGAGCCCCCAGTATCACCAACCCTCAGGAGCTGCAACCTCCCAAAGCCATAAGTATTGCTGACCTTCCATCCTGTGACCCTCCTGAGCCACAGACACCACCAACCTCTGGGCCCGCAGCATTGCTGACCCAGCCTACTAAGTCGCTCTACCGCCACCGCCGCACCACCCTGGTGAGCTAATTAATATAAGTCACACTAGGATTATAAGACGGACTGGTATTTTAACATTAAAATTATTTTTCCCAATTTTCCTTCTCTAAATTTGGTGTGCATCTTATAATCCTAGACTTCTATTCGACTTACTAAGTTTACCCAGTTTTTTGTGGTAAACTTAGGTGCCGAGGATTATATTCGCATTTACGGTAATTTTTTTTTTTTAATAGAGATTGTGATATGGAAACAATATCACTGCCAAAGTTATTTGGGGTCCGAAGATACACAGCCAGTCCATGCTTGGGCTGTGACTTTTGGCCAAAGTTGTATTTTATCTTGAAAATAGGCAATGTTGTATTATATTATAGGGCTATCTAAATTGTTGAGACTGTAAAATACATGATACTCTGACTCCTAAGGGATCGTTCCTGAATATAGGCACTGATTCTAGGATTTTTGGTGTGTACACTATACAAATTTGACAGTGTAAACTAATATATTCAGAGAAAGTGCACAAACTAGAATTCAAGGTTAATCATTAGACTAAATGGACATTTACAGCTTTACTGGTCACAGGAAATATACCCCGATGTTAATGGAACCTGTAAAGTTTCCTTCCCTAATGACTGCTGCTAATTTTAGAAAGTCATTAATGCGTTATTTTTAGAATCTTCCCATTAAGGCTAAAAAAAGAAAGATTCTAAATTTGAAAAATTTGTGTTATATGCGGCTTCACGGTAAACAGGTCATTATGGGATAAGTATGTGCAAATATCTAACTTCAGACTGTTAGGATGATCATTTTACTTGGCGTGACGTCTTAAAAATAATGTTTTTCCATAATCAGATGTGTTTTACATCTCTAGTTTCCATCTTCGATGGGTTCAGTGCTGGTGCTACCGGTGAACCCCATGAAGCAAACAGTATGCAAATGATAGATTTGTCATCTGGAAAATAAAAACATAGTGTAGGGGATTCTTTTAGTTTAACAGCGAAAATTCTGGTGACAGGTTCCCTTTAATTACTGTTACTTATTATTATAATTTTCATAGGTGTAATATCATTAAGGCAGACGACTACTAACTTGTTTGTGTCTGGACCTTAGCAAGAAAGTGTAACAAAATGTTTAATAATTTAAGCACATTTATATACCTCACATTTTGCATACATATGTATTATGTGTTTTCGACTCTTTTTAACAGGGCGGGCATGTCTTAAAACACCACATATTTTGGGCCAAAATAGTTCCACAAAGTGAACAAAGCAAGAAATTGTATAAAGTCTGACAAAAGTTTTTAAAAATTTCCTAAATGGAATATTTAGCATCAGCCATTGTGATACATATGGTCCATTCAGTGGTGTACCGCCAATGGCGACAGACTAAGTGGCCGCTATGGGGCCCGTGAGTCAGGGGGGTCCTTGTGCCAGAACCACTGTACTGAGATGTGCAGAGCTCAGGACACTCACATGGACACCAGAGCAGCAGGGAAGCAAAGAGAGGGGAATTATATTTATGTATTTAATCAGTGAGAACACAGTGGCCAAATAATTATGGTGCTTACATAATACTATATGGAGGAATATGGGGTTGTATTAAAATATATTGATAACTATGGGGAGTGCTGTGCATTATAATATATGAGGGTTTATGGAATGCATTATACTATATGGAGGACTATGGGGTGTATGAGCCGATATGGAGGACTATGTGGGGTCCATTATTCTGTATGGAGGACTATGGGGTGCATTATACTATATGGAGGGTCATGTGGTGCCAATTACTATAAGGAAGACTATGTGAGGCCCATTATACTATATGGGAGGCCTTGTGGCAGCATTATAATATTGGGAGGGGTATTAGGGAGCTTTTATACTTTATCTAGAGTTGAGGGCCATTATACTATGAACAAGTATATATACAGTGTGAAGGTTTCTGTGGGGTGCATCATACTCTGTGGAGGCCTGTGTAGGGTCTGTCATACCTGTGTGAAGGGCTGTGTGGGAGCCATTATACTATTTGGTGAGACAGTAGGCACCCTTATACTGTATTTAAGCCCTTTATACTGCATAGAAGGCTTTGTGGGGGTCAAAGTTGGGGATCTTATTGTGTCGGGATCACTATTCATTGCCGGGTTAGTTGAGGGGGGCACAGTAGGGTCATGATATTGTGCGTGTGGTGGGTACAGTGGAGGAAATCACTGTGGGGGTATCATACAGTGTTTCTGGGACATTTTTGTTGCCATCATACTTTATGGGTGCAATGCAAAGGGAAATCTACGGGTTTCAATAGCAGGATAAAATCTTTGTTAGGTCTGCAAAGTTTTGAGATATGCTCTTTTGTGAATCAGCCGAATATTATTTTTTTATATGGGGGTCGAACCCAATTAGAAATTCTGTTATGGGGCCCCATGATTTCTTTGGGTGCATTTTTCAATTTTCAGGCTGTCTGGTTCATGGCGGCACCATCACAATATTGGACAAAATTTTTACCCATATATTTGAGACTAAAAGATCAGTCGGGGAGGAGAAAGGAGCAAATTTCTGTAATAAGATATATCACAAATTTTCTTATTTTCACATGTACTATTGATTTATGAAATTAAAATTAAAATGTCTGCAACTTTTTTTTTTAAAAGACGGGAACTGATTAATTACTACTATGGGCAACCAGGTCAATTTTTCAACTAGACAGTTTTAATAAATAGGGGAAAATAATTCTAATCTTATATAAAAAGAAAATATATATATACCTTTTCATTATACAGTGATTATAGTGGAGAAACGTGAAGCTTTCCATCA
Organism: Anomaloglossus baeobatrachus; assembly: GCF_048569485.1. NCBI lineage: Eukaryota > Metazoa > Chordata > Amphibia > Anura > Aromobatidae > Anomaloglossus > Anomaloglossus baeobatrachus. The sequence goes on along the minus strand of NC_134354.1, from coordinate 36,217,477 downwards.
CCACATTATGGGAGCAGATCTCAGCAGAGAGAGAAAAAAAAAAATAAGAGAATTTGTTCTACACGGACGGCTAGATTAACACAAAATTTAATCCCGCCAAGAAATTGCTCTTAAAAACTGATCCCACAATGTCAATGAACTGAACAGTAGTAAAAAAAATGAGTATGAGAAAGTTCAGCGGAGCTGGAAAAGAGTCATTAAACTTTATTATAATATGTGGTCGGGGGTCTGTTTACCCTGTGCGGCTCCTGAACGCTATCTCAGAGGACATGTAATGGCACCTGGCTGAGAAAGCAGATCCCTACACTAACAATGCCTCTCCCTGCCACTAACCGACCACTCGTATGGTATTTCATAGGGTAATGACCCAATATTTTATGTACAGGAACTGTGGCGGGGAAAAGGATCTATATTGGGTTCTCTTTATACATTACATGTTGTGCCACGGTGTGTGAGCCTGGTTTCCTGGTACGAGGTGACTCATGGCAGTGACATAGTTAAATATATATGAGCCGATATTTACGACGGTGAAGGGAAATATAATATCATGAATAAACTCACAATATTCACTCTATGGGGTCTGTTTACCAAACAGATCTATAACTGTAAATGGCATAAATGGCATTTTTTACCCATTTATGTAGGACACATTCCAACATAAGACACTTGAATGCCATATAACTAGGGCCAACTGTTGACCCTCCTTAACTTGTGATTTTCCCTACCTTGATTTCATGAGTTACAACTTTTTATATATTTTTTTTTATTTGGTAGAGTAGAGTCAAACCTTTTTTTATTTATAAGCTGTAGTTTTTATTGGTATAATTTTGGGGTAGGGAATAAAAGGAAACTTCCAGCTTCTGGATGAGTACAACGTCCGTGCATACAAGGTTAAAATATCATGATAGATAAGTCCAACGCATTTTTAGTGTGTGACGCTATTAATCATGAGTACTTACGAATTTTTATTAAACTTTTTTTTTTTGGGGGGGGGGTGAAATTAACAAAAAACAGCATGTTGATTTTTTCTTAGAAAGCAGCAGTGTTTTTTTAATTGTTTCCTATGACCATCAAGAAGCTTCATACACCTCTCACCTGGAATTTTACACCACTTCACACTTGCAGTTGTGCTCTAAGGAACACAAATCTGGAAAGTCTGCATGCCATATTAGCATGTTTAAGGAAGGCAGGTTACTCACAGTAGCACCAGCAAAATGCAGCCTGATGTTGTCGTGTTGTAAAAAGGACATGTCACAGTGTTGGGCTGAGCTAACCAAAATTAGTATCCTTGATCCAGTAATATAATGAAGTATTTGGGTTTTTTTTTTCACAATGCGTATCCACATCTCAAGTGTAAAAAAACAACTGTCCAGTTGGCTTCACACATGACAAAGGTGTAACGGGGTGCCAGGGGTGCCTCGGGGGTTGTAGTCATGGCCCTTGCTATCAGGCTTACCCCTGGCTCCGCCGTCACTTTGGGGACAGGAGATGTCATGGTGGGGCAGAGTGTGGTGGTGCAGGTGTCGTCCGACGTAACAAAACACTCTTCAGACATGTTCCAGTGAAATCAGAAAGCAGTTTTATTGTTCACAGCTTCTTCACACAACCGGCAGGCATGTAGATTCAGATGGTTGTACACTGCTTTAGCTGGGGGAAACCTGACCTTGACGTCCTCTCCAGTGGGGATGTGCCCGGCTACTCTGCTTCACCCGGCTCCCACTATGGCTACCCACAAACCGGACCCACACCGGTACTGCTTCGCTCTTGAGATTCTGCCCGCTCCTTTACTCTCCGGCTTCTCCTTTATCCAGCTCCCACACTCTGCCCCTGCTCTGCTTCTTCTCTCCCGTCCCACAACCGACTGCCAACTAACTTCACACTTTTCTCAACAACCCTGCTTGTCCCTCCCCTTGCTTCTGCCGGCTCCTCCTCTCCACTGTGGTGACAGCCGTCCCACCCGGCCACTAGGGGAACCCTAACCCAATATACATGCAATAAAAACATTTTTATTCAACAGTATCAACATTCCGGGCTCCTTTGTAGGGGGTCTGCCCACCCCCTACAAAGGCACCAGTGATTTATTGGTCTGGTGGCTGACCCCCACTATGCCGTGCATGCCCAGTGTGGTTTACAAATTCCTTCTGCTACTATCAAAACTAATGTTGGTGGCTGTTCACACTCATCCAGCTCACCCTGTTGCACAGGCATCATTAATTAAGCATCATTTACTTGGGCCTGCTCCGCCTTTATCCATGGCTGCTGGTCTGACATTGTGAGGGCCAGTTCTGACATGGTGCTGGTGTGTGTGGCCTTGCTGCATATGCTGGCACCTGGACTGCCTTTATTCGCAGTTGTCTGTCTTTGCAACATGGGAGCGGTTCTGAGATGACACAGGCATATGTGTTGCTTTTATATGGTTCTGCTTATTAAAATATTTAGGAGGCCGTATGGCACAATCGTAAATTATATAATATAGAGTAGGACTGCCCTATTGAGATTTGCCATGATGTGGCAGGGGTGGCTCAAATTATTGATCAATTGTTTGTGAAAAATTTCATTTTGCATTGTAGTACAGTAGGAATGAATTTGTGAATTTTACACTTCTTATTTGTTGTATGCTATTCATAGACAGTGCTGGCTCCCCCTCTCTATAATGATTTAAAGGCACCAGTTCTGCGTGAAAACACATTGTGGAATAAAAACCGCTTCTTCATCTTATCGGTACACCCCTCACTTAGTGTAGAGCTTTGGAGGGTAAGCCATCATTGAGCAGCGGTGCCAACGCATTAATTGGGGTGCCAACCTTCGCAGCTAGGAAGGGCAATTATTAGGGTTACTGACCTGGGCCCCTCCCCACTTTATTTCTTGTTGTAACCTTGTTGTTTGTTGTGACTGCGCAGGTGTTTAATAGTGTTTTGTTGTTCTGTTTTTTTAAATTGATCTAATAAAAATTGCTTTGAAGGGGTTTATAGGTTTTGTTTTCCAATTGCCAACCAAACCAATGGTGTCCTAGATGTGCTCAATGGGAGACAAATCTGGAGACACTGCAGGACATGGTAGGAAGTTTAATCCACACAGCTGCTCACAGTAGCATGAGCAACATGCGGCCGTTTATTGTCATGTTGAAAAACGACTCCCAGAACACTTTAATATTTGTGAAGGCCTCTTCATGGCGTTTCCCTCGTGGTCTCCAGACCAATCTCTATCTATCATTGCATACAAGGCACACGCGGGACTCATTGGTGAAAAGGCTAGACCTTAATTTCCAGTCTCTACTACCATCTTCCTCTAAACCATGTTTTACTTTGAGACCGGTGGCGTGAGGTCAATTGATATATGTAGCTGGACATCTGGTTCGCAGTTCCATGTCATGCAAATGCCTTCTGATGGTTAGTGTAGACACTGTTTGACGCCTTAGACTTGATATGGGATGTCAAATTTCATATGCAGTACAGATGGATTACTATATGCCATTCTTCATGTGAGACACACCACGAAGAATCCTTCACGAAAGAATGTCATATTAATCATTGATTTGGTCATCGAACCAGTGGTATGGCCATTTCTTTTGTATCCCAAGAGTAATTTTAGATAAAACCTGCAGGGAAACACAGCGCACCAGACCATAGGGTGATACGTCTATAAAAAGATAAATTAGACTTCCATAATCTGCTCACATGAATGAGTTGTGCAGGCACAATCTGCTCACCCGAATGAGTTGTGCAGGCACAACTCCTGGGAAAGCTTAATAGCAGTTGCTATTGCCCTATGGCTGGAAGATGAATTCCACCAGGATGCTTGAAGAAAAAGACACTTCACGGTGTTAGTCTGCGCTAACCAAAATGAAGATCCTTGATCTGATAACATAAAAAAGTCTTTCCACGCAGAACTGGCGCTTTTCTTATGTGTGAAAGCCAACTGGACAGTTAGTTTTTACCCTTGAGAATGACAACAGTTTGGGCTCGATACGCATTGTGGATAAAAAAAAAATTTCCAATTGTTGCTTGAACCAGGTAACTTTTTTTTCACAAGCGTATCAGGAAAAAAATGCACCATAAAATTTATTATGCAATTTCTCCTGAGTACGCCAGTTCCTCATATTTGCTGGAAATCAATTGTTTGGGCGCACGTCAGGGCTCGGAAGGGAAGGAGCGCCATTTGAATTTTTGAAAGCAAAATTAGCTGGAATCATTAGCGGAAGACATGTCGCGTTTGGAGACCCCATGAGGTGCCTAAACAATAGAGATTCCCCACAGGTGACCCTATTTTAGAAATAGACCCCTCAAGGAATTTATCTAGATGTTGGGTGAGCACCTTGAACCCCCGGGGACTTCATAGAAGTTTATAACTTTGAGCCGTGAAAATAAAAAAAAAAACATTTTACCACAAAATTGTTAATGTAACCAGTTAGCTTTTTTTTCCACAAGGGTATCAAGAAAAAAATACACCATGACATTTATTGTGCAATTTCTCCTGAGTATGCAGATACCTCATATGTGATGGAAATCAACTGTTTGGCTGCATGACAGGGCTTGGAAGCGAATTATTGTCTGGAATCATTAGTGGACACCATATCGCGTTTGGAGAGCCCCTGATATGCTTAAACAGTGGAGCTCCCCCACAAATGACCCCAATTTGGAAACAAGACCCCCCCAAGGAATTAATCTAGATGGCTGGTGAGCACCTGGAACTCCTGGAGGCTTCATAGAAACTTATAACGTTGAGCTGTGAAAACAAAAAAATAAATTTTTGAACCACAAAAATGTTGCGTTAATGCCAAATTTTTCAAATTTATCAGGGCAACAGGAAATAATGAACCATACAATTTGTTGTGCAATTTCTCCTGAGTACACCAGTACCCCACATGTGGTCGAAAATTACTTTTGAGGCACAGTACAAAATGAGGAAGGAAAGGAGCGCCATATTGGAGTACAGATTTAGTTGGAATGGTTTGCTGGTGCCATGTCACATTGGCAGAGCCCCTGAGGTGCCAGAACAGCAGAGATCCCCCACAAGTGATCCCATTTTACAAACTACACCCCTCAATGAATTCATCCGGGGTGCAGTGAGCATATTAACATTACAGGTGTATCACAACATTTTATACTATTGGGCGGTGAACAACAAAGAATTACATTTTTACCACTAAAATGTTGTTTTAACCCCAGATATCCAATTTTCACAAAGGGAATCACTAAAAAAAAAACATAGTGTTACACAATTTCTCTTGAATGTGGCAATACCCCCCATGTGACTATATAATAGTGTTTGGCTGCACCACAGGGCTCAGAGAGGAGGGTATTTGGTTTGGGAGCGCAGATTTTGCTGGATTTCTTTTGTTTAGGGTTTAATGGGGGGAGCCATAGTGTTTTTCAAGAGCTTTTGTGCTCCCAGTAACGTGGAAGCCCCCTATATTTCTGTTACTCAATGATGGACCTGAATGGGGACTTGTGTTTATGTGGGTTGAGCTGAATACTATTTGGTGACGAATTTGGTACAGAACATTTTGGATCAGTTCACATTTATCTTGTGATGTATGCTGAGCACTTACATAGCAGTTTCCATCTACATCCCAAATACGTGATTCAGGCAAAACCAGCGACTTATCCATTCACTAAGGAGATAGCAGAGTTACTCCGGACTCCGTTTGGCCTCTGTTCAGTGGTGTCCATCTTTTCAAAGGTGAACAAAACTGTTGATGACCTCAGATTTGTGCACGTCTTAAAAGAGGCATAAACAGACGGACACCGCCGGACCACAGACCAGACGTGAGGTCAAAATGACTCCCTCTGCTTCATTACCGTGAATATTCCATTGAGAATTTTTTCTGAATCACATTTTTCAGAGATTTAGGGTACATGCCCACGATTTGCACACACTGCGTCTCGGACGCAGAGTGTCTTCCTCTGCGGAGACGTAAGTGTTCTACGCAGGAGACCGCAGCTACCCGTGCCCACAATCAGGGTTTGGAATGCTGTGGACTTTCACTCTGTTTTCCCAGCTAAGCTACGTTTTTTATTTATTTTTTTGTTATCGTGTTCACTGAAGGGGTTAACTAGCGTGACATTTTTATTGCTCAGGTTGTTACGGACGTGGAAATGCCAAATACTGTATGCGTATATTTTTGGTTTATTTTATTTGTTTACACAAATTATTTTTTGATCTTTATATTCTGATTTATTTAAACATTTTTATTTTATTTTTTTTAAAAACTTTGTTTAACTTTTTCACTTAGTCCCGTTATGGGACATGACCCCACAGTGCTCTTGTCGCGCCCCGGAGCAGCAAAGCTGCTCGGATCCGGGCGGTCCGTGGCTTGAGGGGTCCCAGACCAGGGGGCACCGTCGAACAGTTTTTAAATGAAAAATAAAATAAAATAAAGTCCGACTACGCCACTCGCGGTTTGCGGTCAGGGATGATAGGGCCGCCCCTGCAGATTCCCACTGGGGATGATGGATGGGGGCAGCATGGATGGTGGAGGCCTCCGTGAGCAGGGCTTTTCCCCAGGGGTAGGTGAATGGTTAACGTGGAGGCGCAGCGCAATGAAGCAGTCCAGACAAGGAGAGCAGTTTGATGGTGTTTACTCACTGGTTCGACGCCCTGAGACGTACTGGAATCCAGGTGCGCCCTTGTCTTGATGGCTGTGCCTGCCAACCTGGTGCCACTCTCCACCTGTGCACTCCTGTATATGTAGGTCCTCCCTGGCATGGAGCACTTGGTGGTCCCTCTGGCACCTGGGTCCTGCCGCAGGCAGCTTGGACTATTTCAGGGTATGTGTCCCAGTCCCGCTTTGCTGCTGATGACTCGGACGTTAAAGGGAGGCAGATGAGTCCTGGAAACCCACCCGCCTTGCAGAGTTAACAGAGGGCTTGATGTCTGTTCTGGGGATATGCACGCCTGCCTGCAAAGTACTGTGAGCTTTGGATGTCCACCCCACAGGTCCCTCTGTCCTTGGGACTTGCTCTCTCACTCCACAGCTACTTATCTCCGCTGAGTGGCTGTTCTTACAACTCAGGTATTTGCAGTGTCTTTCCTTCTTTCTATGTGTCTCAAGAGTCCCCTGGTCTGTGTTGACACCCTTCCTCTTTCACTGTCTACTCCCGAATCACTCACAACCTACTACTTCCTCCTCCTAAACTCGACTGACTGTCTTCTGCAGACTACCCACACTTCCCAGGTCACTCTCTCCTCCCCCCAGGTCTGGTCTCTTCTTCCCAGTTGGCTGCCTGTTATTTACAGTGCCCAGCCCTGTCATCTGGCTAGGTGAGGCTCCCAGCCGGGTACAGCGAGTGTAAATGTCCTGGTGCGCTAGTGTGTGTGTAGTGCCTGGCACAGTTCTGTTGGACTTGGGCTGTTACCTTAATTGTTACCTTATTTTTGTAACACCTGGTTACCACAGGGGCGTCACACTGTGATTGCAGCTGCAATGTTCTGCAGTGCTCGATCACTGCAGGATATCGCAGCTGTTAGTGTGACGCCCCTGGACTATTCAGGTCGTCACAGGGTACTGCACGTTCTTTCTCTCCAGTGCAGGACTCAACCCTCCCATGTTTCTGGGTCTCTGTCCTGCAGTACTGGATCCACCAGCATTCCCAAATCCTAGATACACCTTGCACCACACCCTGTCAGGCACACCAGTAGGCTGCTTAAGCAGGAATAGGGCCGCCCACCTAGGGGTAAGGCAGGGAGGTGGGAGGTGTCAAGTTAGTTCAGTGGTAGCCTTTGAGCTGTGAGGAGCTCTGATGAAGCTGGGAGTTGTAGCTCCCAGGGGAGAAGCAGGCTAGGTCGCAGACGGTGGTCTGCACCTAGAGGAGTCGGACCCCCGGTCGCAGGGGATTGAGGCTAGGTGCCTGGGACCTGTCTTGGAGGGCGGTCAGCAGCCTAGGCCTAATCACTGGTCTGGGATCGAAGGTACGGCAGGGTTCATGGACCCTAGGTCGGGGAGAAGCTTCAGGCGACCCAGCAATTAACCTACAGAGGACAGGGTCTTTATGGACTGTTCCCACGAAGTACAGAGATCGGGGGCACTAGCGCAATGAGGGGGATAGGGCTTTCCAAACAAGCGACCCACTGAAATCCCAAGTATGAGCTCCTGAGAGCAAGCTCCTTCACTTAGCCATAGTGGGGAGCGGGGCCTGCAAAGCTCCAAGCTAACGGGCCACAAAGGACACTCTAAATTTTGTGCCAGGAGGCAGGTCACGGACCACCAGGCAGTGCTGCAGGGGACGGGACCCGGACGAGCTCCCCTCAAGAGGCAGCGGCACTCAGAGACTTGGTTTACCCTGTTGTCAGTCTGCTTTATTGCTGAGTGAGTACCCGACTGACCCCCTGCAACCAACGAGCCTGTGCTCCCCCTGCATCCCATAGCACCATCCAGAGTCCCTACCCGTGGATGGTAACGTCATCTTGCTGCCCCACTCCAACACCCCGGGTACTCCCAACGGCAGCGGCGGTACTTCCAATTATCGTACACCACGGGTGGCGTCACAAACTATATATACCTATCCTCTGTAAATAATCCCCTTCTTCATTTGAGTGTGGCCTCTAGCCCCCGGGTCCGGAGACCCTCGAGCCATGAGTAATCACCAACCTCAGGATCCGAGCGGTTCGATCTGCTGCAGGGGCGGCACATTAGCGCTGCACCAAGAGAGTGTGTGTGATCATGCTGCAGGCTTTCCGTAGGCTCCCAGTAGTCAGGTGACCCGGAAGTCCTCATGATGACCTCGGGTCACCATGACAGCGATTGGGCCATCGCACTTATGTGACGCCCTGGCCTATCAGGTCGTCACAGGGTATTGTGCAATCTGCCCTTCTGCTTAATATCCACCCTCCTTGGTTACGGATCCAGGTCCTTTGGTTTTGCCACAGCTTAGCCAATCAAAATCCTAGGAACACTTCCCACTTTGACCTACCAGACACACCATTGGGGGACCTGAAGAGAATAGGGCCGCCCACATGGGAGGTTGGTGAGGGAAAGTGATGAAAGTGACAGTTGAGCTGGAGAGTTGAGCTAGAGACGTTGAAAGGAGAGGAGGTGGAGTGGTGGCTCTTGTGAGGAGACGCCACGGAGGAGAGCTCCTGTGTACTAGGTAGCAGACGTTGCTCTGGGCCTGGTTGGAGCTGGAAACCCGGTCGCAGGGGACAGTGTCAAAGGGCATAGACTGCCAAGGAGGGCGGCCTTGAGCTATTACCAGGCGGGGGCCAGGGCACGATGGGGTACGTGGACCCTAGGCCGGAAAGTAGCTTCACGCATTCCGGTAATTTACCCAACGGGGGTGAAGACTTCAAGTGTCATCCCCAACCCGCTCCAAAATTGAGGTACTAGCACACCGATGGGATAGGACTTTCCCAATACAGTCCAAAGAAATCCTACGCGTTAACCCTGAGAGCAAGCTCATTCCGTTAGCCATACAGGTGAGCGGGACCTGAAGAGTTTCATACCCACGGGTCCAACAGAGACAGAGGTGCCAAGGAAAGGGCCACAGGCTAACAGCAACACCAAGGGCACGGACCCAAGCGTGCTCCCTACAAGCTGCAGTAATGCTCAGAATTTTGGTTTACAAGCTGTCATTGTTGTTATTCCTGGACTGAGTGAGTACACTGAAATACCCCTGTGTCATGATGTATTTTACCTTCTCACTGTATTTGCTGTAATACTATGTCAGGATGTGATGTCACTTTCCTTTGGTTGTACTTACTGAACACTTTGAAATGTCTTGGGATGTAAGTAACCATACCTTCCCCCCATCTCCTGTGTCTCTGGGCCCATAATGCAATTATCTCTTGTCCACACAGCCAGGGGAACTTCTCATTGTTTCGTAAGCAGTGGATAACGCCAACTACACAAACCTGTGGACATCTCGGAGCCAACCTTCTAGAATCTTCTAGTGGGCCCAACCATTGCATAGACCCCTACCCTTGAGGGGCGGGCCCACGAGCTCAAACAATTCACTCCTGTTTCTAAATGCAGTTGGGAGTTGAGTTTTTGAAGAGGAAGGGAGCGAGATCTGAATCTGCGGACAGACCTCGCCGTCCAGTGGATTGTGTGGGATTTCTGGGACTCTGAAAAGGACTATTACGTTGTGATCTGGCACTTTGGATTATCGGGAGGTGCCCCCGAATCTGTTTTATTTGGACTTGTCGTGTGCTGTTCCTGTATTCCTGTTAGTAAACCTGTTGGATCATCCTCGGCCTGTTGTCTCTCTTTGCTCTGATGTACACCCCGTCACAAACTGGTGGCAGCAGCGGGATCAGAGCAGAAGAAATGGAGGACAACAGCCAATCGACGTCTGAAACCAGAACCTCAGGATACAGGAACTGGACTGTGGCGAGTCTACAAACAAAGGCCCGTGAATTAGGTGTCGGCTACAAAGGACTCTCTAAGGAGCAACTAATTGAGGCATTGGAACACGCTTGCCTGCAAGATGGCACCGAGGAACAATTTCCACAGCAAGGGGAGCACAGACGGGAGCCGGAGGTGAATACCCAAAAAAGTCAATGGGTTGTGTGGTACAAGGAAAAGATGGCACTGCTTGGAGATGAGGCCACCATAGAAGATAAGAGGGAGGCCATGCGTGGAGCTGAAGAGAAGGAGCGCAGGATGGAGGAGATGTTACAGCTTGGGGTAATCCAGGCCTCCCATAGCCCTTGGGCCTCCCCTGTGGTGTTAGTACCCAAGAAGGATGGGAGTACTCGATTTTGTGTGGACTATCGGCGACTAAACGACCATACCGTCAGCGATCCTTACCCAATGCCTCGTATTGACGAACTTCTAGACCGACTGGCTGGGTCCCGATATGTCACTACCTTGGACCTCAGTAAGGGATACTGGCAGATCCCTCTAACGGATGAAGGGAGAGAACGGTCCGCTTTTATAACCCCCTTTGGTCTGTATGAATTTCTAAGCATGCCTTTTGGAATGAAAAATGCCCCGGCCACCTTCCAGAGAATGGTGGATCAGATCCTCCGGGGATGTGATGACTTTGCTTGTGCCTACTTGGATGATATCGCCGTCTTCAGCCACACATGGGAGGAACATCTGAATCAAGTAGCCATTATTTTGGACCTGATTCTTGCAGCCGGCCTAACTATTCGACCCGATAAATGCCAATTGGGGATGGGGGAAGTCCAGTACCTAGGACATAGAGTGGGAGGAGGGAAGCTCCGACCTGAGCCTGCCAAAATCCAGGCTATTAGAGACTGGCCTGTACCCCAAACTAAGAAACAAGTTATGGCTTTTCTGGGCACTGCCAGTTATTACCGAAAATTTGTTTCTCATTTCAGTACTGTGGCCAAGCCTCTTACCGACCTGACCAAGAAAACAATGCCCCGGCTGGTGATCTGGACTCCAGCCTGTGATGAGGTTTTTAACCGGCTGAAGGATGCTTTGATCTGCGATCCTGTCCTGGCTGCTCCAGACTACAAGAGGAGATTCATTGTGCAAACGGATGCCTCTGCTTATGGACTGGGAGCTGTCCTCAGCCAGGTGAATGCAGCTGGGGACGAGCACCCCATCGCCTATCTCAGCCGGAAACTGCTGGACCGAGAAGTGGCCTATGCAACTGTTGAGAAGGAATGTCTGGCTGTAGTGTGGGCCCTTAAGAAACTACGGCCGTATCTGTATGGACGGGAATTCACTGTGGTTACTGATCACAATCCCCTCACCTGGCTGAACAGAGTCTCTGGGGACAATGGACGCTTACTGCGATGGAGCCTGGCTCTGCAGCCCTATAACTTTACCATACAATATAGAAGGGGCAGCCAACACCAAAATGCAGATGGACTGTCCAGGCAAGAGGAGCCTTGAGTCCTGTCAGCCATGCCTGCGTGTACTTAACCAGCGACCTGTAGAGGTCCCTAGTACGTACACAAGTTGGGAGGGGAAGGAATTGTCATGATGTATTTTACCTTCTCACTGTATTTGCTGTAATACTATGTCAGGATGTGATGTCACTTTCCTTTGGTTGTACTTACTGAACACTTTGAAATGTCTTGGGATGTAAGTAACCATACCTTCCCCCCATCTCCTGTGTCTCTGGGCCCATAATGCAATTATCTCTTGTCCACACAGTCAGGGGAACTTCTCATTGTTTCGTAAGCAGTGGATAACGCCAACTACACAAACCTGTGGACATCTCGGAGCCAACCTTCTAGAATCTTCTAGTGGGCCCAACCATTGCATAGACCCCTACCCTTGAGGGGCGGGCCCACGAGCTCAAACAATTCACTCCTGTTTCTAAATGCAGTTGGGAGTTGAGTTTTTGAAGAGGAAGGGAGCGAGATCTGAATCTGCGGACAGACCTCGCCGTCCAGTGGATTGTGTGGGATTTCTGGGACTCTGAAAAGGACTATTACGTTGTGATCTGGCACTTTGGATTATCGGGAGGTGCCCCCGAATCTGTTTTATTTGGACTTGTCGTGTGCTGTTTCTGTATTCCTGTTAGTAAACCTGTTGGATCATCCTCGGCCTGTTGTCTCTCTTTGCTCTGATGTACACCCCGTCACACCCTGTTTCTACCCCAGTGGCACCCATTCACCAACCATTCGATGGGCCACGGGACACAAACCCCTTACCCACGGAGGGGTTCAACATCAGGCTGCCACAACATCGTCACTGGGCTCCCCCCAACCGCAGCGGTGGTCCCTCACATTACCACGCACCGTGGGTGGCGTCACGAACTTTCCAAACCCCCTGTACATAGCCCCCACTCCCTTTCATTCGAGTGTCCGCGCGAACCCCCGGGTCCGGAGACCCCTCGAGCCACCGTGGTTCAGGATCCGAGCGGCTCGGCCGCTGCTACGGGGGCGGTACACTTACATTGTGAGTGTCCCAATCGGAGGGGAGAGGGAGCGCGATCCCTCTCCCAATCCCCTATTAATTGCGGTAAGTAGGGGTTTAAACAACCAGGGATGGCGCAGGTACAGTCTCTGGCTGCGGGGTCTCTGCTGTCGGGTAAGCCGAGTCACCGGCCGTGATTGCGGGTGCACAGCCCCCTCTGCCCCTGCAATTGTTAGGACATATCGTGACGTCCATGGTCATTACGTCACGCAAAAATAGGATGTACCAGTAACGTCCCACGGTCGTGAAGGTGTTAATAACGAGTAAAATCACTTAGACACTTGTACACGCTATGACCACTGGTTAGTCTGGCTTCATATGTTGTGCATTTCATGTGTGGAAGTTCTACACGTAAAATCCGCTTCATTTTACAATAGAAGCAAAGTGCATGAGGTAATGTCATCTCATCTACATGCCAATTTTTTTTTTCTATTATTATTATTATTCTGCACAGAAATGTCCTTTTGAAGCATATTTTTAATTTGCAGCATGTTCTGTTGCTGAAACACAACTTTTTGGTACGCACATTACGCATTTATGTTAATAAAAATATGCGCAATTTTAATTTCCGAAAAAAGGCAAATTTCAGTATAAAAATCCTTGTGTAAAATCTGTACCAAAAGTGCAACATCTGAACTTACGTTGGCTCAAGGTTGGTTGTGCGCACAGCGCTATACTACAATTATTTGGTGTGTACTTAGGCACATTTTTTTTATCTATATATTTTTCTATAAAATGTCAAACACTAGGCAAACAGCACGTATAAAACGTCACAAAAAGACATCCCCCAAAAAGCATTTAACTACTTCACCCCTGGGCAATTTTCCGTTTTTCTTTTTGATTTTTTCATTTTTGTTTTTTCCTCACAGTCTTTCGAGAGCCATAACTTTTTTTTTATTTTTTTGTCAATATTGCCATATTAGGTCTTCTTTTTTGAGGGACGAGTTGTACTTTTGAATTACACCATTCATTCTACCCCATATTTATGATTGTACTGAAATATGGTGGTTTAATAAATTTTGGGTCATTTTTTTCACTCCCAAGTGTTTGGGTTGAATGGGATGAGGTCTATATATGGGGAGTGACCCGATAATTTAAAATGAATGTCCATTGGTCCCTTGTTTTTGCTTTCATTCTACCCCATATTGTACTTTATTGACCCCCTGAAGAAGACTGCAACGAAACGTGTGCGCGTCGGGGTGTGGGAGTCACGGTCAAACCAGGAAGCAGTATCTTACCACCTGCCTGGTAAATATCTCACTACCATGTGTGTCTTTGTGTCGATTTTGACACTTTGAATGTTGTGCCTTTATATAGTACTGTTTTACTTATGAACTGCATTTACTAACTGTGGTCTGGGTGAATTGCTCTGGTTATATTGGAGGCGACAAGTGCTGGACCTTCTGTAGCATTACCTACGAATGGTCCTATTGGTCCAATATACCCTCACACTGATTATAATTTTATGATTATTATACAATATTACTAGTATTTTCATATATTTATTGGTGTGATATGGGTATTGTTCTCTAACGTTTGGTGTTTACCCATATTGTACTGGAAAACAAGAAAAAATATTTCCAAGTGCAGTGAAATTGCAAAGAAAGTGCAATTGCACGATTGTTTTTGGGGTCCTTTATTTACCACATTCACTATATGGTAAACTGACATATCAGTATGATGCCTCAGATCAGTATGAGTTCATAGATACCGAACATGTATAGTTTTACATTTATCTAAGTGGTGAAAAAAAATTCAAAGAAAGAATTGCGCTTTTGTCGCCATTTTCCGAGACTTGTAGCGTTCTCATGATTCGGGATCTGGGGCTCACTGACTGCTTACTTTTTGCGTCTTGAGCTGACATTTTTAATTATATCATTTTTGTGTAGATGTGATGTTTTAATCGTCTATTATTGCATTTTAAAGAAATGTGGCAACCAAAAAACGTAAGTTTGGCGTTTTGAAAATTTTTCTTGCCACGCCATGTACCGAACAGATTAACTGATTTTATATTTTGATAGATTGGGCATTTCTGAACTCGGCGATACCAAATATGTGTACTTTTCTTTTCAATGGGGCAAAAGGGGGGTGATTTGAACTTTTAGGTTTTTTTAAAATTTTTTACATTTTTTAAAACTTTTTTCAAAATTATCTTATTTAGTTTACTAGTCCCCCTAGTGGACGTTATCACTGCACAGTCTGTATGCCTGTGCATTTCTGCTGATCAGAGCAGCACTGCTCTGATCAGCAGATATGCAGCGTTCCTGTGAGTGCTTGCACTCTCTCAGCTCTCACAGAAAGTGAGTCATGGCCGCATCAGGGGTCATCAGCTGAAGCTGCGCTGCCATGACAACAAATCCGCACCCTGATAACTCGTCGCGTAGCCGCCAAAGGCGGCGGGAGTGGAGTGATCCCCACCGCACCCCTTTAAATCACGCAGTCATTGTTTGACAGCGCGATTAAAGGGGTTAACAGGCGCGACTGGATCTCTGATCCACTTGCACCTGGTAGCCACACATGTCTGCTGATCAGATGGACAGACATATGCAGAGAATACCGCAGGCTCACCGCCAGTGCCCTCGGTATCCAGAGAGAGGCAACCAAGAACGTACAAGTTTATCTTTGGTCGGAAAGGGGTTAACAAACACAAATAAAAGCTTGAAGCACACAGCATTATTTACTTGTGATTTAAAACAGAGGAAAAAAAATCCTAAAGTTTTTGGTTTTCTTAAGGCTATGTGCGCACGCTGCGTTTTTGCGTGTTTTTGTAAGGGGTGGGCAGACCCCTTACAAAGAGGTGCAGTGTTTCCCCTGAAGATACCCCCGCTGGGGTAGACAAAGCTGTTGATGTTTTATTGTAATTGCACTGTATAGCTGGCTTTCCCCTAGTGGCCGAGTGGGACGGCTGTCCCCATAGAAACTGTGCAGGAGGGAGGAGGAGCCGGCAGCTTAGGGGGAAAGAGAGTGTGTGTGTGTGTAAAAGTCAGTTGATTCCGGGATGGGGGGAGAAGGAACAGCCAGGGGCAGAGTGTGGAGCTGAGTGGGCAGAAAGAAAGAAAGAAGGGAAGAAGAGAAGAAGTGTCCTCAAGGGTGAAGCAGAATTGGTGTGGGTCCAGTCTGTGTTAGCCGGAGTGGGAGCCTAGGTGAAGTGGAGTAGCCGGGCACATCCCCACTAGAGGAGACAACAAGGAAAGATTTCCCCGGACAGGAATTGTGACCGTGCGCTACAAAATCCGTGCATTGAGCTGTCTGTGAAACTCTGTGCAATAAAGATGTCGTTTGGTTTATCTGATCCCTGCCTGAAGAGTCTTCCTGCGGCTCAAAGTATGCTCTTTTCCACCACACTCTGCCCCACAGAACAATCCCCTGTTCCAATAGTGACGGCGGAGCCGGGGGTTGGCCTGAAAGAAAAAGGGGCCACGACTACAAGCCCCGAGGCACCCCTAGCACCCCGTTACATGTGGCGTAGTCGGCAGGATCCGGATTATATGCAAGGGGTCCCGATTCAAGAAGATGGAGACCAAGTGGTGCCTAGGGCACAGGATCCGGATTATTGGCGAAGGGTCCCGATCCCATGGTGGGAAGAAGAAGTGGTGCCTAAGGCGTTGGACCGGGCACAAGATGGCGGCAAGATGTCCGCCGTCTTCACGAGTACAGCGAGCGCGCGAAGAATTGGCGCCAAACGAAAGACCCTGAGTTGGCCGGCGAAGAAAAAGAAGTACAGAGTACGCCGTCCAAAGAGGGGATGTGCTGGCCCTAAGATGTTACTGAAAACATGTGGAGAGGGTGGCAGTACAGAGAAAAAGAAGAGTCGCCTATGCTGGGTCGATTTAATGTGTGAGACTGGGGGTGGAGCGTATACAAGAGCGGGAAAAGAAGGCCCGCCTCCACCTTCCCCAGCATCTCCACCGTCCCCGGCGCCATTACAGGAAGGTCTGCAAGAGATCGGATGGGAAGAGTGTCAGTACCGGAGACGTACACAGCAGAGACCGGTGCTGGCTGAGATTTCCCGGCCGAGAAACATGCTGGTGGTATCGCCAGAAGTCATGCCAGGACTGAGTGCTGATCCAGAGAAGGGGACACCGGCGGTGTTGGCGATCCACCAGAGCATGGTCACACACCCGGTGATCATCGTGGGTAGTCCCCAGCTGTCCCGTTCAGCAACCCCGTCACCCCCGTCGGGGGTTGAAGAGGCAAAACCGGAGACAGAGGCACCAGAACCACCAGTCAATTACGAACCGTTCCGGAGGTTGCGCCGCTTGCCAGGTCAGTCCCTTTCCGATTATGTGAGGGCTCAGCGGGCCGAATGGCAGCGCGCTTACCATCCCGAGTGACCCGTAATGACCGGAGGTGATGGACATGTTCGTGTTGAAGACCGGTGTTGTTAAAGAGCCGGAAGAGTTCCACAGTTTGCAACCATGTTTAAGTTACCGAGCCCGGAAGGAGCCTGATGCTGGACTGAGCCAGGGACTCCCTCCGTGATGTTAAGGAAGACTTTATTGTTTGTCCTCCTATCTACTAAGACCGGGAGTGCTGTAAAAGCCTCCGGGCAGAAGACCAGCAAAGACCGGGAGTGCTGTAACGGCCTCCGGGCACACTGCCTACAAAGACCGGGAGCTCCCAGGAGGGACTCCGGGCGCAGAACTTGGGCGCTCAGTGGTTGACTTTGTTTATGAAAGTTTTAAAGTTTTATCCAAAATTTGCCTTGCTGCTAACTTGTGTTTTACAGGTTCGAGCCTTGCCGGGAGGCTTAGGCTTAAAGAGGGGAGGAATGTAAGGGGTGGGCAGACCCCTTACAAAGAGGTGCAGTGTTTCCCCTGAAGATACCCCCGCTGGGGTAGACAAAGCTGTTGATGTTTTATTGTAATTGCACTGTATAGCTGGGTTTCCCCTAGTGGCCGAGTGGGACAGCTGTCCCCATAGAAACTGTGCAGGAGGGAGGAGGAGCCGGCAGCTTAGGGGGAAAGAGAGTGTGTGTGTGTGTGTGTAAAAGTCAGTTTATTCCGGGACGGGGGAGAAGGAACAGCCAGGGGCAGAGTGTGGAGCTGAGTGGGCAGAAAGAAAGAAAGAAAGAAGGGAAGAAGAGAAGAAGTGTCCTCAAGGGTGAAGCAGAATTGGTGTGGGTCCAGTCTGTGTTAGCCGGAGTGGGAGCCTAGGTGAAGTGGAGTAGCCGGGCACATCCCCACTAGAGGAGACAACAAGGAAAGATTTCCCCGGACAGGAATTGTGACCGTGCGCTACAAAATCCGTGCATTGAGCTGTCTGTGAAACTCTGTGCAATAAAGATGTCGTTTGGTTTATCTGATCCCTGCCTGAAGAGTCTTCCTGCGGCTGACAGTATGCTCTTTTCCACCACACTCTGCCCCACAGAACAATCCCCTGTCCCAATAGTGACGGCGGAGCCGGGGGTTGGCCTGAAAGAAAAAGGGGCCACGACTACAAGCCCCGAGGCACCCCTAGCACCCCGTTACATTTTTTGTCTAAAAACTGCATGACTTTGCTTCCCTAGCAAAGTCTGAGTTTTCACTTTTGCTGTCTGCACAGTGGTTTTGTTTTAGGTGCGTTTTTGCAGTGACCACAAAGATGCAACATGTCATTTTTGCCATCGTTTTTCACTCATGCAATGCATTTTAAAAAAACGCAGCAACAAAAACGCAGCAAAAAACACACAAAAAAGCACAAAAACTGCATCTTTGTGGTCACAACCCCCCCCCCCCCCAAAAAAAAAAACCCAGCGTGCGCACATAGCCTAAGGCTGCTTTCACACATCCGGTTTTTGCTATGCGGCACAATCCGGCACTTTGCAGGAAAAACGCAACCGTTTTTTTTTGCTGTCGGTTGCGTTTTTCCTGCATAGACTTTAATTAGTGTAACATTGTGCCGCATGGCCTTACGTTCCGTCCGGTTTTTGCCGCATGCGGCAGATTTAGCCGATGCGGCGGCCGGATGGAACGTTGCCGGGCACGTTTTTTTGTGCGGCAAAAAAAAAACGCACCGCGCCGCATCCGGCCCTTTTCCCAATGCATCCCTATGGATGCCGGATGCGGCAAAAAACTCATCCGGCTGCCGTATTCGGTATTTGCCACTGCGCATGCTCAGTAGCATGCCGCAAGCGGCAAAAACCGGACGGGCCGCATGTAAAAAACTTATGCAAAGGATGCGGTGTTTTCACCGCATCCGTTGCATAGGTTTCACAGCCGGATTAAGCCGCACGGCTCAAACCAGATGTGTGAAAGCAGCCTCAGGCTACTTTCACACATCCGTATTTTTGCTCTGCGGCACAATACGGCGTTCTGCAGAAAAACCGCAACCGGCTTTTGTAACGCCGGTTGCGTTTTTTTTTGCATAGACTTACATTAGTGCCATATTGTGCCGCAGGGGCTTGCGTTCGGTCCGGTTTTTGCCGCATGCGGCAGATTTAGGCTACTTTCACACATCCGGTTTGAGCACTGCGGCTCAATCCGGCTGTGAAAACTATGCAACGGATGCGGCGAAAACACCGCATCCTTTGCATAAGTTTTTACATGCGGCCCGTCCGTTTTTTTCCGGTTACGGCATGCTACTGAGCATGCGCAGTGGAAAAAACCGCATGCGGCGAGCGGATGAGGTTTTTTCCGCATCGCGCCGCATCCGGCCTCCATAGGTATGCATTGAAAAATGCGCCGCAGCGGCCGGATGCGGCGCGATGCGGTGTTTTTTGCCGGAGCAAAAAACGTTGCAGGGAACGTTCGATCCGGCCGCGGCATCGGCTAAATCTGCCGCATGCGGCAAAAACCGGACCGAACGCAAGCCCCTGCGGCACAATACGGCACTAATGTAAGTCTATGCAAAAAAAAAACCGCAACCGATGTTACAAAAGCCGGTTGCGGTTTTTCTGCAGAACGCCGTATTGTGCCGCAGAGCAAAAATCCGGATGTGTGAAAGTACCCTTAGCCGATGCCGCGGCCGGATCGAACGTTCCCTGCAACGTTTTTTGCTCCGGCAAAAAACACTGCATCGCGCCGCATCCGGCCGCTGCGGCGCATTTTTCAATGCATACCTATGGAGGCCGGATGCGGCGCGATGCGGAAAAAACGCATCCGGTCGCCGCATGCGGTTTTTTCCACTGCGCATGCTCAGTAGCATGCCGCAACCGGAAAAAACCGGACGGGCCGCATGTAAAAACTTATGCAACGGATGCGGTGTTTTCGCCGCATCCGTTGCATATTTTTCACTGCCGGATTGAGCCGCAGTGCTCAAACCGGATGTGTGAAAGTAGCCTCACAGATTTCTGCTGTGGTCAGTACTGGTGTCATAGGGCTCTATAGTAAACTCATCATTGATTCTGCATTCTGTTAGTTTGGCCTGCTCTGCTGCTCTGTATGTGATCACATTAGCCTTAGAGCAGCCTGTTAGTTTCAGTTTACCTCAGAGGCAGACTCCATTTTGTGATTGTGTGGGGAAGCAGCTACATGTTGTTACTGCTCGGTGCTCTCGGGATGATATGGGCTGTTTATGTTATATCTCACTCTCTACATATTCAGTATCACAGCTGCTGCTAAATACAGGATTTCCTGCAGTTTTTTGTATATGTAACTCAGACGCCATTATCTGAAGCTGCAGTTTCTCTTGTCTGCATCACAACTGAAGACTAAAGGGAAAAAAACGCTCTCGGAGATCAATTCTATATAGATTATCCAGGGGTGGATGCATCATTGGTGCAACCTGTGCAGCTGCAGAGGGGCCCTGGACATAAGGGGGCCTATTTTAGCTTCCAAAATATATATAATTGTTCATTATTATGAGCTATTGAACAGTAAAGCTCCCATATACTGGTCATGCACAGGGGCCCTTTTCTGTCTGTCTGCTAGTGAGAATATCAATTATATATATATATATATATATATATATATATATATATATCTGCAGTGTTTAGCAGGAAAAAATAAGTTTTTGATGGGGTTTTTTTGCATGCGTTTTTCATGCATTTGGGGTAGAAAATGGTGGCAAAACGTTTCAAAGAATTGACATGCAGTTTATTTTCTGTTGCAAATCTGTATGGGATAAAAAAGCAACATGTGCACAAAACGTCAGAGTTCTCATTCTCACTTTGCTGGCATAAGGATCTGCATGCAGTTTTGTGATAAAACTACAAAAAAATGCATAACAAAACATACTGTGTGCACAAAGCCTTAGGCTGCTTTCACACATCCGGTTTTTGCTGAGTGGCAAAATACGGCGCTTTGCAAAAAAACGCAACTGCTTTTTTTTGCCGCCGGTTGCGTTTTTTCCCGCACAGACTTGCATTAGCGCCGTATTGTGCCGCATGGCTTTGCGTTGCGTCCGGTTTTTGCCGGATGCTGCATATTTAGCCCATGCAGCGGCCGGATGGAACACTGCCTGGCACGTTTTTTATTTGTGCAGCGAAAAAACGCATCGCGATTTACAATGCAAGCCTATGCAAAAACCGCATCCAGCCGCTGGATGCGTTTTTTTGCACTGCGCATGCTCAGTATCAAGCCACATGGAAAAACTTCTGCAACGTATCCGTTAGATAGGTTTTTGAGCCGGATTGAGCCGCACTACAAAAAACGGATGTGTGAAAGCAGCCTAAATAATTCGTTAGACACCATTTTCACTTAGGTTCACAGTAGTAAATCGTGTTGAGGAAAAACGTGTGGAAATGAGAAGTAATGGGAGAAAAAGGAGCAGACAGTTGTAGACGTTGCAGACTTTTTTTTTCTTTTGCTTGCCACTATTTACTTCATACAAACATCTACAAATATAACAACTGTAAAATCTGTTTCACGCTTACAATGTAGGAATACAGATAAGCGATTTATTCGAATGGTATAGAAATCAATCTTATTTTCCAAAATATGGATTTTTTTTTAAAATTTACTCCTTGGGGATTCAGCAAATATGTCAGCCAGAGAACTTTTTCCCTCTGAGGACAATTTTTTCTGTGGATTTTCACTTTTTCCAAGAGCATACCTTTTTTTATTTTTCTATCAATGTAGCCATATGAGGTTGTTTTTTTGATAGTCGAGTTGTAGTTTTTAATATCACCATCCATTTAACCGTGTGATGATCTGAATAAAATTGTAAACAAAATTCTGAGTGCGGGAAAATGGTGAAACAAATGCAACTCTGCCATTGTTTTTGTTTTATTTTTACATTTTTCAAACTTTTTTTTACTTTTCCTTCATTCACTTTTTTTATACATTGCATTACCAAAATATTTCAGCCTATGGATAAAATGATGATCTCTTATAAAGCGCATATTTATGGCACATTCAAACGTCTATCCCAGTACGCGTATAAAACACAATGCATCGACTGACTCGAGTGTTACAACCTCATGGAGATATATAAGGCTCTGACGCGTGGGTTGAGAGACCTGACCAGTACATTCATTGTGGTCTATGCTTTGACCGATTTCTATGTCTGAATGCATTCTTAGGCCGGCGTCACACTTGCGACTGACTCGCATGAGTGCAATGTGAAAAAATATCGCATTGCACTCGAACCAATGTTAATCAATGAGGGAGCTCTGATCTGCTTTTTTTTTTCTCAGCTGAAATTGGACTGAGGAAAAATCGCAGCATGCTGCGATTTCAAGGGTATGTCGCGCGAGACTCTCCAATGCAAGTCTATGGGTGCAAGAAAAAACGGATGTCACACGGACGACACACAGACCATCCTAGTGACATCCGTTTTTCTAAATACAATTCTATCATGTAGCAGAGAACACAGTAAATGCTCCTGTACATGACTGTAAATGAGTAATAGCTGCTGAGGAAAAAAACGGATTGCTCACTGACAGCACACTGACAGCACACAGATGAAAAGTGAGAAAAAAAATCGTCCTACTCTTGGGCATGAGAATCAGACCGATTTTTCATACGCAAGTGTGACTCCGGCCTTAGGTTGAGCTTCTCAGGAGTACCAAGCAACTGCATTGCCATGTTTGCGCTACTTATATGCTGCTGGGATTGGTTGACATCTGCATTTAAGAGGTTAGACAGCAGCAATCAAAGCAGATTCAGTCACCGTTGATAGGAAGTTGGTGCTGGCTGTATAACACAACTGGCTTTGCCATGTGTAGAGCAGGGTCAGCACCTTAGGCAGTAGTTGCTGGCTGTATTACACAGCTGGCAATTACGATGTTTAGAGCAGGGTCAACCACCAACAAAGTTACATTTAATTAATAGATCTTGGAATAATATTAATTTCCATAATTGGATGTTTAATTTTTTCATTTTTTTTCTGTGCTGAGATAATCTTATAAAAGTGCCCCTGCTATGTGCTGTGTATTGGCCATGTTATAGCAAAAATGTATTGCAAAAATTATATTAATTATATTAATTTTAATTCTTAATTATAGCAAAAAATATTATAGCAAACATTATACTGATTTGCCAAATCCACCCAGCACAAGCTGGCCAATTATCCAAAGCGCCAAGATTCAAAGAGTCGTGGCCCCCAAAAACACGACAGCCATTTCGCCACTAAATTCTGTAAATCTAGATTAAAAATGTCCGGGCCTACATCCAACAAGTGCACCTTGTTGCTTCTATAACATATGGGCATAAATCCTTCCATGCCCATAGGAAAAACTTCCCAAGATTAATAAAAACTTCTCCATTGCTCTATAATTTTACCAATGGAGGCAAGCTTATTAGATGATCACACCAACCTTGGCACAATTTGTGAAAATTATAAAAACGTGTTTGTGAGCCAGCATTTGAAAAGAGCTAAATGCCTTCGCATTTGCCATAAAATATTCCAACGTATTAATTGTACCTATGTCATTACCTTCCCCCCCACATGAAGAATTACCAATTGTAATGTTGGCCTTAGAGTGAGCAACTTATTTTACTCAAAACCCACATTCTTCCAACATAAACCTCGTTTACTGCATCAAAAAATGTTGACATATGCGGTATCGAAAGATATATTTCTTTGTCGCTCCATTGGGAGACCCAGACAATTGGGTGTATAGCTTCTGCCTCCGGAGGCCACACAAAGCATTACACTTTAAAAGTGTAACCCCTCCCCTCTGCCTATACACCCTCCCGTGCATCACGGGCTCCTCAGTTTTATGCTTTGTGTGGAAGGAGGCACACATCCACTCATGCATTCTCATATTAGTTATATCGGTTGGAAGAAAAGAGGACCCCACGGGGCCCCCGGCATGTTCCCTTCTCACCCCACTATGTCGGCGGTGCTGTTAAGGTTGAGGTACCCATTGCGGGTACAAAGGCCGGAGCCTCATGCCGTTTTCCTTCACCATCCCTTAGCGGCTCTGGGAGAAGTGGGATCTTGACCGGTCATCCATTCACTGGGACCGTGCTCCCTCCGCAGCCCCTGTGGGAATCTGCCGGACAGGAGTCTATTCATCCTCAGGGACCGGGCCCTGCATCTCTAAGGTACTCTGTGTCTCCATGGGGACTGTGCATGGAGCGCCTTCTTCCCGGACGCTGCAGCAGCTGCTGATTTGTGAAGACCGGCGGACTTCCGCGCTGACCACGCCTGCTTGTCGGCCGCGGTCTTAAATTTAGTCCCCGGCTTCATTGCGGCCTAGTAGCAAAAATCCCGCCCCCGGGCCTGCCTGTCAGGGGTAAGGGCGGGACTGCCGACCTGACGTCGGATGTGAGGGCCGGAGCATCCTGTATGTTTCCTCCCCCTCACTGATCACTGTGGGGACCCCAGATTCCCGCACTTTTTCTAGCACCGCCCACGGCTCCACTCCTCCCCTGAGAGCTCCGGCAGCCATGTTTTTGGCATTCTGCCGGTGGAGGATTATCAGGGAAAAGCTCTGCAGCTCTGGGAGACCTAAGGCAGGGAATCTGGAGGACACACACTCCGCTTTTTAGCGGTCGGTAAGCCACACCGGTCACCCGGTGCTGGTCCCCCATAGGGTGCCGGAATAGATACGTATTCTATATATATATTTCTGTTCGGTCGGGCTGTATACCCTTTCCCATATACTCTCAGTGATCACTCTCCTAGGAGACAACAGCATGTCGTCCACAAGGAGCAAAGGTGCTAAGGCACAGGGTTTTTTTGCGACCTGTACCTCTTGTGGGGCTATGTTACCTGCGGGTTCCACCTACCCTCACTGTGAGCAGTGCTCGGCCCCTGTTTCGCTTGCTCAGCCGGAGCCTCGGTCACTAGTGGGCCCCTCGGCTCAGGTAGACCCCCCTGCTCCCCCTGTCCAGGCGGCAGGGACAGAGTTTGCTGCTTTTGCTGAGAAACTCTCTGAGTCACTTTCACAATCCATGGCTCAGTCTATGGACAAATGGTCTGCCAAGCTGCTAGAAGCTTTGCAGTCCAGACCGATCCTTACACAGGCCCCGGTCCCTGTTGGATCGTCGCCTCCAGGCCACTCTCGGTCCACGCCGCAGCGCGCTCCCAGGTTGGGCCCTAGGTCCCATGCGGAGGACTCCTGCCCGGACCACAGTCCCAGACCGGCTAAGCGGGCACGCTGGGAATCTTCCCCGACTTCTTCATGCTGCTCGGGTTCCCAGCTTGAGGACTCCCTGGAGGACGAGGCGGACGTCGCAGCTCAGGGCTCTGAACCTGACGTTGCCCTCAATCTTGATACACCTGAAGAGGACGCCTTAGTAAATGATCTTATCTCGTCCATCAACCAGGTGTTAGATCTGTCTCCCCCGCCTCCACCTGTAGAGGAGTCGGCTTCTCAGCAGGAGAAACACCAGTTTCGGTTCCCCAAACGTACACGGAGTGCTTTTTTCGATCACTCTAACTTCAGAGATGCTGTCCAGAAGCCCAGAGCGGTTCCGGACAAGCGCTTTACTAAGCGCCTTACTGACACACGTTACCCCTTCCCCTCTGACGTAGTTAAGGGTTGGGCTCAATGTCCCAAGGTGGATCCTCCAGTCTCTAGATTGACGGCTAGATCTGTGGTATCGGTTGCAGATAGTTCATCGCTAAAAGATGCCACTGACAGGCAGATAGAGCTCCTGGTGAAATCCATCTATGAAGCCACGGGCGCGTCTTTTGCCCCGGCCTTTGCAGCCGTGTGGGCACTCCAAGCTATCTCAGCTTGTCTGGCTGAGATTAATGCAGTCACACGTAATTCTGCTCCGCAGGTTGCGTCTCTGACTTCTCAAGCGTCAGCTTTTTCTTCCTACGCCATGAACGCAGTCCTAGACTCTGCTAGCCGTACAGCGGTGGCATCCGCTAATTCTGTGGCAGTCCGCAGGGCCATGTGGCTGCGCGAATGGAAGGCAGACTCGGCCTCCAAGAGGTTCTTAACCGGTTTGCCGTTTTCTGGCGACCAATTGTTTGGCGAACGATTGGATGAGATTATTAAGGAATCCAAGGGAAAGGACTCCTCCTTACCCCAGTCCAAACCTAAGAGACCTCAGCAACGGAAAATTCAATCGAGGTTTCGGTCCTTTCGTCCCTCCGCCAAGTCCCAATCCTCTTCGTCCAGCAGGCCGGAGAAAGGCCAGAGGAACTCCTATGCGTGGCGGTCTAAGTCACGCCCCCAAAAAGCCACCGGAGGCACTGCCTTCAAGGCGGCCTCCTCATGACTCTCGGCATCCCCGAACCGCATCCTCGGTCGGTGGCAGGCTCTCCCGCTTTTGCGACGCCTGGTGGCCAGATGTTCAAGACCGATGGGTGAGAGACATTCTGTCTCACGGTTACAGGATAGAGTTCAGCTCTCGTCCTCCGACTCGTTTCTTCAGAACCTCTCCGCCCCCCGCTCGGGCCGACGCACTTTTTCAGGCAGTGGACGCTCTGAAGACAGAAGGAGTTGTGATCCCTTTTCCCCCTCAGGAACATGGTCGCGGCTTTTACTCCAACTTGTTTGTGGTGCCAAAGAAGGACGGATCATTCCGTCCCGTTCTGGACCTCAAACTACTCAACAGACATGTGAGCACCAAACGGTTTCGGATGGAATCTCTCCGCTCGGTCATCGCCTCGATGTCACAAGGAGACTTCCTAGCATCGATCGACATCAAAGATGCTTATCTCCATGTGCCGATTGCACCCGAACATCAACGCTTCTTGCGTTTCGCCATCAGGGACGAACACCTTCAGTTCGTGGCATTGCCTTTTGGCCTGGCGACAGCCCCACGGGTGTTCACCAAAGTCATGGCATCCGTTGTGGCGGTCCTACACTCTCAGGGCCACTCGGTGATTCCCTACTTAGACGATCTCCTAGTCAGGGCACCTTCTCGGGTGGCGTGTCAACACAGCCTTACCGTCGCTCTGGCGACTCTCCAGCAGTTCGGGTGGATAATCAACTTCCCAAAATCCAAGTTGACACCGACCCAATCACTGACTTACCTCGGGATGGAGTTTCATACACAGTCAGCGGTAGTCAAGCTACCGCTGGACAAACAGCTTTCTCTGCAGGCAGGGGTGCAATCTCTTCTTCGGGGTCAGTCACACCCCTTGAGGCGCCTCATGCACTTCCTGGGGAAGATGGTGGCAGCGATGGAGGCAGTGCCGTTCGCGCAATTCCATCTGCGGCCACTCCAATGGGACATTCTCCGCAAATGGGACAGGAGGTCGACTTCCCTCGACAGGAACGTCTCTCTGTCCCTTGCAACCAAGACGTCTCTTCAGTGGTGGCTCCTTCCCAATTCTCTATCGCAAGGAAAATCCTTCCTACCCCCAACCTGGGCTGTGGTCACCACGGACGCGAGCCTGTCAGGGTGGGGAGCGGTTTTCCTCCACCACAGGGCTCAGGGAACCTGGAATCCGGTAGAGTCTTCCCTTCAGATCAATGTTCTGGAGATAAGGGCAGTGTATCTAGCCCTATTGGCTTTCCATCGGTGGCTGGAGGGCAGACAGATCCGTATACAGTCGGACAACGCCACTGCCGTCGCATACATCAACCACCAGGGCGGCACGCGCAGTCGTCAGGCCTTCCAGGAAGTCAGGCGGATTCTGCAGTGGGTGGAAGCCACAGCCTCCACGATCTCCGCAGTTTAGATCCCGGGCGTAGAAAACTGGGAAGCAGATTTTCTCAGTCGTCAGGGCATGGACGCGGGGGAATGGTCTCTTCACCCAGACGCGTTTCGAGAGATCTGTCGCTGCTGGGGAACGCCGGACGTCGATCTCATGGCGTCACGGCACAACAACAAAGTCCCGGCATTCATGACCCGGTCCCAAGATCACAGAGCTCTGGCGGCGGACGCATTAGTTCAGGATTGGTCGCAGTTTCGACTGCCTTATGTATTTCCTCCTCTGGCGATGCTGCCCAGAGTGTTACGCAAGATCAGGTCCGACTGTCGTCGCGCCATTCTCGTCGCTCCAGATTGGCCGAGGCGATCGTGGTACCCGGATCTGTGGCATCTCACGGTGGGTCAACCGTGGTCGCTTCCAGACCGCCCAGACTTGCTGTCACAAGGGCCGTTTTTCCATCTGAATTCTGTGGCCCTCAACCTGACTGTGTGGCCATTGAGTCCTGGCTCCTAACGTCTTCAGGATTATCTCAGGATGTCATTGCCACTATGAGACAGGCCAGGAAACTAACGTCCGCCAAGATCTATTACAGATCTTGGCGGATCTTCTTCTCCTGGTGCTCTGATAATGGTTTTACTCCCTGGCCGTTTGCCTTACCCACTTTTCTTTCATTCCTTCAATCCGGAATGGACAAGGGTTTGTCACTCGGCTCTCTCAAGGGACAAGTATCGGCGCTCTCCGTATTTTTTCAAAAGCGCCTGGCCAGGCTTCCGCAGGTCCGCATGTTCCTGCAGGGAGTTTGCCACATAGTCCCACCTTACAAGCGTCCGCTGGAACCCTGGGACCTTAACAGGGTGCTAACGGCTCTTCAGAAACCACCTTTCGAGCCGCTGCGGGATGTCTCTTTATCACGTCTTTCGCAGAAGGTGGCATTTCTAGTGGCAGTTACATCACTCCGAAGAGTGTCGGAGCTTGCAGCGCTGTCATGCAAAACCCCCTTCCTGGTTTTTCACCAGGATAAGGTGGTTCTGCGTCCTGTCCCGGAATTTCTCCCTAAGGTGGTATCTCCTTTTCATCTCAATCAGGATATCTCCTTACCTTCATTTTGCCCTAATCCAATTCACCAATGTGAAAAGGATTTGCACTCATTAGATCTAGTGAGGGCACTCCGGTTCTACGTGTCTCGCACGGCGCCCCTGCGCCGTTCAGATGCGCTCTTTGTCCTTGTCGCTGGCCAGCGTAAGGGTTCGCAGGCTTCCAAGTCAACCTTGGCTCGGTGGATCAAGGAACCGATTCTTGAAGCCTACCGTTCTTCTGGGCTTCCGCTTCCTTCAGGGCTGAAAGCCCATTCTACCAGAGCCGTGGGTGCGTCCTGGGCATTGCGGCACCGGGCTACGGCTCAGCAGATGTGTCAGGCAGCTACCTGGTCTAGTCTGCACACTTTCACGAAACACTATCAGGTTCATACCTATGCTTCGGCAGACGCCAGTCTAGGTAGGCGAGTCCTTCAGGCGGCGGTTGCCCACCTATAAGAGGGGGCCGTTTCGGCTCTTTTTATCGAGGTATTCTTTTACCCACCCAGGGACTGCTTTTGGACGTCCCAATTGTCTGGGTCTTCCAATGGAGCGACAAAGAAGAAGGGAATTTTGTTTACTTACCGTAAATTCCTTTTCTTCTAGCTCCTATTGGGAGACCCAGCACCCGCCCCTGTGCCCTTCGGGCTGGTTGTTCTTTTGTGTACACATGTTGTTCATGTTGAATTGTTCTTTTGGTTCATGGTTTTCAGTTCTCCGAACATCCTTCGGATTGAATTTACCTTAGACCAATTTATAAGTTTCCTCCTTCCTGCTTTTGCACCAAAACTGAGGAGCCCGTGATGCACGGGAGGGTGTATAGGCAGAGGGGAGGGGGTTACACTTTTAAAGTGTAATACTTTGTGTGGCCTCCGGAGGCAGAAGCTATACACCCAATTGTCTGGGTCTCCCAATAGGAGCTAGAAGAAAAGGAATTTACGGTAAGTAAACAAAATTCCCTTCTTTCTGAATAAGTTCTCCTTGCTGCTCTCTTCTGCTCCCAATAAATGGAGTAGCCTATAATCCATATAACTAGCGGATCTGAAAAGAACTTTTAATCTGTAATTAACAATTTAGGCCTTACATATAATTTGAATCTGACTCCCATCAGCCTATTTTTTAATGGTACTATTCTTAAAATCCAACCTTTCTGCCTCCGTGGCTTCGTATTCTAAAAGAAAGGGATAAAATGTTGGCATCACTTAAATTCAGCTTAGCTAAACATTTCTTTAGAACAGGATTGAATTGGAATCTTTTTAAGAGTGAAGCATGACTATGTAAGAAAAAGGCGCCCTCTGCTGAAGGTACTGGACATAACAAAGAAGCAGACATGCTATTCGGCCTAATGAAACATCTTTTACCTAGTTGATCAGTCCTTGATTTTTTAACGTGGATAAACACTGATGACTTAATCAGCTGAACATCGCTAAACAACACACCGGAAATACCATGTTTATTAGCTGAGACCAAATCACTTATCTTTAATGCTGTGAAGAACTCCAAGAGAAAAGCTGTCCTAAATAAAAAAAAATGTCAAACTCACCTGAACATACACAACTTAATACATGCCATAACTTTTCGAGAAAAATGTGGACACCGTACGTCTATCATCAGGACTACAAGAAGTTCTAAAATAACTTTTGAAAAGTTGTGTAACCGGAAAATAAACTACTTAAAGACATATTGCCCTGCGATTTGAAGAAGTATATTTTTGCAAAAATTTTAGAAATAGAGGAAAATGATAACTTCCTAAGCAATAAGATGTTAACAAACAGTAGAACTACATCGACCATGTTCTACGTATAGTCCACACCCATCGGAGTACAAAAATTCAACTAATACCTCCATGTGGCTGAGTAATCAGCCCGTGTTCAAGCTGCAATTGACCATTTGATATAGAAAGGAATCAAACTCATATTAGGTTTCATAAATTTTGGGGACATGGTATCCCTTGCTGATCTTCTTCCCGGGTCAATCTTCGAAACTCCTTCCACTGTTGGCGAGATAAAACATCAGACAATATAGTTCACTTATCCTCAATAAATCATGCTTTCAGGCAATTATTAAATTTTAAGCAGCATAAAATTAGGTGCCTAAGCAATTTGACGGCCCATACACATTTTGACGTTGAGATGTTAATAGAAAACTGCCACAACTTTATTATCTGAGTGCAGCGTAATTTTTTGATACCATAAGTCAGCTCCCCATAATTCCATTGCAACAACAACTGTGAACAATTCTAGAACTAGGATATTACTGCATACTCGTTTTTTGACCTACAAATCAAGCCATAATTCTGAAAACCATCTACTGTTAAAATAAACGAAAAAGAAAATAGATCCAGCTCACCCGCTTATGGAGACTCAATCCTGGGATGGTGAACGGAACAAGGGCTGTAAAACCAAATATCCAAAATAAAGAGAGTTCCAGCTTCCAAGTCCACGATATAAAAACTTTTTTTTTGGAAAGGCATTAAAAAATCATCATGCAGTTAAAAACCACAATAGAGCACATGGTAGAGAACGCGTTTCAGACGCATTGCGACCTTATTCATAATCCGTACTACGATGAATGAAAGACTGGTTAAAAAAGGTTTGTTAACCCCTTCACGACCGGCCGATTTTTCGCTTTCCGTTTTTTTTTTTCGCCATTCTTTTTCTGAGAGACGTAACTTTTTTATTTTTCAGTCAATATGGTCATGTGAGGGCTCATTTTTTGCGGAACGAGCTGTACTTTTAAATGAAACCATCAGTTTTACCATATTGTGTACTAGAAAATGGCAAAAAAATTCCAAATGCTGAAAAATTGCAAAAAAAGTGCGATAGCACTATGGTTTTTGAGATATTTTATTCACTGTGTTCACTATATGGTAAAACTGATGTGTGGGTGTGATGCCTCAGGTCAGTGCGAGTTCGTAGACACCAAACATGTATAGGTTTACTTTTATATAAGGGGTTAAAAAAAAATCGGAAGTTTGTCCGAAAAAAGTGGCGCACGTTTTACGCCATATTCCGTGACCCGTAGCGTTCTCATTTTTCGGGATTTTTTAGGCTCAATGACGGCTTATTTTTTGCGTCTCGAGCTGACGTTTTTAACGGTACCATTTTTGCGCAGATGCTACGTTTTGATCGCCTCTTATTGCATTTTGCGCAAAAGTTGTGGCGACAAAAAAACGTCGTTTTGGCGTTTGGAATTTTTTTGCCGCTACGCCGTTTACTGATCAGATTAATTGATTTTATATTTTGATAGATCGGGCGTTTCTGAACGCGGCGATACCAAATGTGTGTGTATTTTTTATTTTTTTAACCCTTTAATTTTCAATGGGGCGAATGGGGGGTGATTTGAACTTTTAGGTTTTTTTGTTTTTTTTTAATTTTTTAAAACTTATTTTTTAACTTTTTTTTTTATTTTACTAGTCCCCCTAGGGGGCTATTGCGATCAGCATTCCGATCGCTCTGCAGTATCTGCTGATCACAGCTGGAAGGCTGTAAACAGCAGATACGCTGTCTTTCTCTTTTGCTGTGCCCCGGGCACAGCGAAAGTGAAACCAAGTCATGTGTAGTACAGGAGTCATCACATGACCCTGTGCTACCATGACAACTATCGGGAGTCACGTGATCGCGTCACGTGACTTCCGGTTTCGGGCGGTAAGTAAATGCTTACCGCAATCGCGCTTATAATGGCGCTGTCATGTATTGACAGCGCCATATAAGGGGTTAATCGGCACGAGCAGATAACGATTCTGCTCGTGCCTAGCAGGCACACATCTCAGCTGTGAAAATCAGCTGAGATGTGTGCCGATCGCGGCATGCTGCCGCCGGAGGACCGCGGGCAGTAAGATTATGTAATTTAGGACGTAATTTTACGGCCCGCGGTCGTTAAGGGGTTAACCGGAAATGACATAACACGTTGAAACATTCGGACAAGTTAATTTGAGCAAATAACACAAAGTAATATTAACAAACATTTCAAGATTAATAATTAATTAGTAAATATTACTCAGTTCATTTCTAAGATTTAATCCTGAAGGCATTCTTGTTACCAACAAAAATATCCATTTGGCCTCCCTCATATGCATAATTTCAGTAAGATCACCGCCTCTCTTAGGCAGAGCAATCTTTTCAATAGCATTAACCCTAAGAGAATCTGTATTGCTGGCATGTACATTAGTAAAGTGTTGTGAGGCTCCTGAAGGGCTTCTACTGCTGATCTTATTCACATCATATAAATGTTCTGAAATTCTACGTCTGAGTGTACGGCCAGTACTACCTACATATTGAAGATTACATATGGTGCAAGTAATCAAATAGATCACATTACTTGATCCACAATTAAAGTTTTGATGTCAAATTCTTTTTTCGAAACACAAGAACAATATTTTTTTGTGTTTTTAATGTATTTACACATACCGCATAGTTTATGGCCGCACTTATATGAACCAGTCGTAGCCAACCACATGTTACCGTTTTTATGATTAGAGTGACTCTTGTTTGTATGGTCACTGGGGGAAATTATAGATCCGATTGTACGGTGTCTTTTGGATACAAATTTGACCCCATCATTCAGAACATTTTTTAGAATTTTATCTGTTGTCAGAATTGGCAGAATATTTTTTATAATATTCACTAAAGAATAATAATCTTCATCGTATTTTGTTGAAAAAACTACAGGTTTTTCCTCTGGAGAATTTTTGTTAATCCTATTCTCCAAATATTGCATTTTGTTTTTTTAGATTAGTTTTATTTTTTGCTTTATTTAGAACTTCGTTGGAATATCCTCAACTCTTAACTGTTTTTTCAATGGTGCAACACTCTCTCTGAAAAGCAACTTCCGTAGTGCAACACCTTTTTGCCTGAATGAATTCTCCTGTGGGAATATTAATCACACTGATTTCTGCTACCCAACGTGAGCCTGAGCCCAAATATGTTTTCAAAGTGATAGAGCAATGGAGAGCAAATCCACGAGGCCCACACACAAACACGACACAACTAACTGTGGAAACCCAAACTGATGAACAGACATCTAATTCTCAACTAAATACTATAGTGCAACAAACACATACAGTGGCCACCTTCTTCTTTGGGAAGTGAATCACAAAATAGGCCAACAACTATCCCACACCAAACAGGTCCGTTATTTACACAAATGCCATCACAACAACCATCTTTTTACCAACAAGGGCCACA
The DNA here is from genome assembly GCF_048569485.1 of Anomaloglossus baeobatrachus. Lineage (NCBI taxonomy): Eukaryota > Metazoa > Chordata > Amphibia > Anura > Aromobatidae > Anomaloglossus > Anomaloglossus baeobatrachus. The sequence goes on along the minus strand of NC_134354.1, from coordinate 36,183,452 downwards.
TCAGACACCTATGCAATCCTCTATTAGCTTTCCAAGTAATGTAAGTAATGTTCATAGACTACCACAAATGGTCCATCAACCAGCATTCTTCCAGATGCAACCTAATCCAAAGCACCAGTACTTTCAAAGTCAGCCTTACACTACCAACTTCACATACACACATACTCAGCCTCTACCGTCACAACAATATGAACCACCTACACTTGGTATTCAATCTGCTCAAACAACAACAGCAATATTTGTTCCAAGCACAACAAATGTCACTAGTGGAAACACTGTTCAGGCACTTACTACAACATCTAGTGTTGTGCAGCCAACATATTCAGTAGGTGACAATGCCATGGAGACAACACAGGAAAGCATCACTAGCCTAGAGGATTCAGTTGACACCTAATTTTATATAGTAATTTTTGAAAAACATTTTGGAATTTTTTCTTTGTTATGGCTGTTTTGAAAACATTCCAAAATGTTTCATATTACTTAGTCCATATGTTTGGGTTACTATTTCTTTTCAATGGGTCAAATTGCAATTGTACGTTACTCTATCACTTTCCTAACATTACCTGCATGTTACAATGTTGGCTTGCTCAGGACATGAGGTTATGACCATCCATTTAAAACAACTGTGTTCAGGGAAAATATGCACGCACATAACCAACTACATTTACATTCAAACACCTTTATCTATATTTACAAATCCAGGCAATATGCAGTATCTGCATATGGTCGGGTCCCATACTTGTATTCCAATAGTGTCAAACAAATTTTGTTTGTGTGACATTATTGCATAATACAGTATGGTGTTTTGTCTGGGATAATGTCTCAGAACAAATTTTTTATTAAAATTTAAAATACAGGGTGTCTTGCAAAAGATAACAGGCATATATAGGTAACTAAAACATACAGTAATAATTGATTCTTGACAACAGTTCAAAATCAATTTTATTACCTTCTCATAAATATTGTGCAAAACACAAAAACCCATAAATGTAAAAATTTTGAGATACAATAAAACACAAAATAGCTTGAATTATAAACCAACAAAAAACCCCCCAAATTATTTGCGAAATATATACCTATGTAACGCCATTTTTTCTTTTGAAATACATGTGTTTGTGAATATGTAACCGAGTGATATAACTATATACAAATGTCTAAATTATACATTACTATGCAGATTTAAACTAAAATAATCTTTAAACTGATTCCTGACTTGTAGGCCAGAAGTGGCCAAATTGGTTCTTACACTTCCATTACCTACTAATGGGGCATTTAGGCCTTGGAAATCGTCAATGTCATCGTCATTTCTTTCATGTAATCTACAGTAATTATGTAAAATTACTGTAGCTTTCATGACAGCCTTGACGGTGGTTGGTTGGAGCTGGATGGTGGTTTGATAAATGCGCCATCTTGATGCCAAAATGCCAAAGGCTCGGTTAACATAGCAACGTGCTCTGGCCAATGTGCTATTAAATTGGGCTTTTGATCTGTCCAGTCCATGTCTTGGATATGGACGCATCAAATGCCTAGACAAGGCAAACCCCTGATCAGCAACCATGACAAATGGTGCATTAGGGCCATTAGTACCAGGTAAAGGTCCGGGTTCTGGCAAATTTAGATTGTCTGACATTAAGCACTGCCATAGGCACCAATATCAGCAAATAGAAAACAGTAGTTAGTGTCTACCAAAGCCAAAATAACTACAGAAAAAAACTTGTGGAAATTAAAATATCTTGAAGGAGAGTTAGGTGGTTTCTTCACTTTAATATGTTTGCCGTCTATGGCGCCAATACAGTTAGGAAATGATGTTTTGTCAAAATAATCTTCAGAAATGCGCATCCAATCCTGTGTTGTTGGCTGCTGCATGACATGATGCTTAAAGGTTTCCCATTGCACAGTGCAGGTATGCAGTATTATCATGCTAATTGTCGATCTTCCCAATAAAAATTCAAAATGTAGACTGCTGATGGATTGCCCAGTTGCAAGGAAACTAAAAATAACAAGGACATGACATTACTATGTTTATTATTTATAGTGGCATTTTTTTTTAATAAAAATGTTTATTACAATGGCTGGATACATATACCGTTTAACAATTTTTGTATGCCTTTATTTAAAAATCATAATGAAAAATCATTTTTTTCCATATTGGAGAATTGAATATATTTATGTTTAATAAAAAATCTTGATTGGATTTTGAATCTCGTATCATTTTTCTATTAAATGGTTGAATGGTATGTCTAAGCACTCAGACCATGTTATTACACTAAAATGAGTAAATATGGGTTAGTAATACATTTTAAACACATACATAGGTATATGAATGTATATATGGTTATTTACTGAATGTTTCTACATTTAAACACATTATAAGCAAAAAAACTAACGTATGAGTATGGAAAAAAACACATACCGTAAAGTAACCAACAAGCGTTCCTCAGGGGAGATGCTGAGACGCATACAGGTGTCCTGATGTTTCAATTGGTGATGCACAAGGTCAAGGATGTTGTCAAAGGACGTTATGGTTATATGGCAGTATACTTGAAATTTTGGCGGAAATTTGCGCATTTCACCATAAAGAATGTTAAAATGTCCATGCGTTTTCCTTAGCTTGACAAGGGGGTGGATCCACATCCTTTTTTCAACAGGTGGTTCATAATCAAGCATATGTCGCCTAACACCAAATCTCCTAGATATCAACCATAGCAAATACATTGTTGCTTCATTTGATAGAGACATTTTGGAGTCTGTATAATGAGCGGAAGAGCCCAGAAACAATGAATTTAAATGATGTTTAACCTAATAAACAGATGAGGGACGGTAATTGACCAATTAAACCCACCAGAATCACATGATGAAGCATTAACAACGTAATTTGGGTATGAAACTCGGATCTCAAAAAGCGGAAGTCACACAGACAACACACGTACGTATTTAATGCCAACACGGACATTAGACACGTACACACGGCGAGCATACGCCATCACACGGATGTCATACGTACCGGAGAAATGCCCATAAAAACCGGAACACGGACCCGAAAAACGGAATGTACGTTTTTTATGCGGAAGTGTGTTTTAGTCCTAAACCAAGGCGATCTCCTGGGTCTGCGAAAAAGTTATTAAAGTCCTTGGCACTACCCTGCAAGGGATCCGCAACCATCTTGGTATTAAGAAGGGTGCGTGTCACCTTAAACAGGGCGGCCGGGCAATTTTGCGCGGACGCAACCAGAGCGGAAAAGTACAAAGCCTTTGCCGCTCTGAATGCTTCCAGATACCTGTTAGTACAAGATGTTAGTCTGGTTCGTGCAGATTCAGACTTTCTACGTCTCCACTGCCTCTCTAAACATCGACGTAGACGCTTCATTCCCCTGAGTTCCTCAGTACACTAAGGAGATCTCCTGGGTCCATCTCCAACATTGTTCACACAGGAATTATAGATCCTAAGATTCCCGGGCAGTGGAGCCGGTGGGTACAGAGCTCTCACGGGGGAAATCCCTCCGTCAGGTACATGCAGCCGATCAAGGTGTCCAACAGATATTGGGAGCATAAGACTCCATGCTGGCAAGCGTCCAAGGCAGCGTCAAAGAAGCACACCACTACGGCGGACCTGGCGGGGAATCACGGGCAAACAGGCAGGCAGCACAGACAGGCAGCATGCCAGACACTCCACGTTCCCTCTGAGCGGCAGGGCGCACGCTCACCACCCACCAAGTCTCAGGGCGCCTTTCCTCCTCTGTCCGGTCGGGGCTCCGTCATGTAGGTAGGCATCTACCTGAGGGCTGTGAGCTGCTCTGTGCTGCAGGCGAGCTATACGCTGCTCTGTGCTGCGGGCGGGCGGCGCTCCAGCTTTATCTCAGTCAGGCGATGCTTGCAGCTTGATCCGCTGAACTTCATCAGGGCTCCGCTGCTGGTAAAGCTCACTCCTGTTGCCCTGGCGCTCTGCTAAACTTCGTCAGGGCTCCGCTGACACATCAGATGTACTCTATTAGAAGATTGTGGTTCTTCACTTCTGCCGACGAGTCCCTGAGTTATCTGGTATGCCTCGGCAGCTTCCTCCCTAAATTGTTCTGTTGGAGGAGATTCTGAGGGGATGTCCAATGTAAAGATTTCACTATGGTTCGATATGGTCCGATGGGAGCCTCTGGCTTTGAGTCGTCGCCTCCTCATTTCTTGTGATTGCATCATATGGTCCCCAGTACGAGGTCTCCTCACAGCATCTCGGATGAGAAAAGAGTAACCTTGCTTTAGAAAAGGTCTCGAGTAGATTCAGGCACCAAATAAATGGGATCAAACCTATCCCAGATATCCTGCTCAAGACGTGCCCCAATCACCTCGACTGAGTCATTATTATCAGTCGACACTGCATTCCAATTTGAGTCTAGATCCGCCTGAATCTTTGCGACCTTGTCTGCGAAAAACTTCCTAAAGTCCTCGGCACTACCCTGCAAGGGTTCCGCAGCCCTCTTGGTATTAAGAAGGGTGCGTGTCACCTTAAACAGGGCGGCCGGGCGATTTTCCGCGGATGCAACCTGAGCGGAAAAGTACAAAGCATTTGCTGCTCTGAATGCTTCCAGATACCTGTTAGTACAAGATGTTAGTCTGGTTCGTGCAGATTCAGACTTTCTGCGTCTCCACTGCCTCACTAAACATCTACGTAGACGCTTCATTCTCCTGAGTTCCTCAGTAAACCAAGGAGATCTGGGTCCATCTCCAATATCGTTCACACAGGGATTATAGATCCTAAGATTCCCGGGCAGCGGAGCTGGTGGGTACAGAGCTCTCATGGGGGGAATCCCTCCGTCAGGTACATGCTGCCGATCAAGGTGTCCAACAGGTGTTTTCAGCATAAGACTCCAGGCTGACAAGCATCCAAGGCAGCGTCCAAGAAGCAGACCACTACGGCGGACCTGTCAGGGAATCACGGGCAAACAGGCAGGCAGCACAGACAGACAGCACGCCAGACACTCAATGTTCCCTCTGAGGGGCAGGGCGCACGCTCACCACCCACCAAGTCTCAGGGCGCCTTTCCTCCTCTGTCCGGTCGGGGCTCCATCATGTAGGTAAGCAGCTACCTGAGGGCTGTGAGCTGCTCTGTGCTGCAGGCGAGCGATACGCTGCTCTGTGCTGTGGGCGGGTAGCGCTGCAGCTTTATCTCAAGGTCAGGCGACGCTTGCAGCTTGATCTTTTCACGCTGTACTCTAAGATGTACAATAGCAGTACAGCGCAGTAATGTGGGACTGAGAGGATTCCTGAAACTATCTGAGAAGGTAGTTAGCTGGTAAAACACTAGGGGGCGTAAAAGTGGAGGAAACGTATGAGCAGGGAATTCCCTAGCAGAGGTAATACTAGTCAAGCCCACCAGATGGCAGTAGAATCGTCAGAAAGCCGTGTCACAACATGAGGTCTTGTAAGTACACAAGGGCAAAGTCTAAACGTAGTCAGAGGGAAGCCAATAGTCAGTAGCCGGGAAATCAGAGCCTAAAAGCGAGGGGGAGTGGGAAGACAAGACAGAATAAAGCTAAACAGATAAGGAACGAACAGGGAGACAGCGGGAGAGACACTGATGGAAACAGACAACAGAGGAGGTTAACCGGTCAGGTGAACACGGAGGTCAGGAGGGGGCAGGGCAGACAACAGGTCACTCAAGAGCAGAACACAGCAGAGCCAGAAGTATCACTGGCGAAGTCCAAGAGAAACGGTGCCCTAATAAAGCAGCCTGACCTCCAGAACGAGGCAGAAAGGATTAACCCCTAACGTGACTTGCATCAGAAGTGAAACTAAAAAAAAAGGCTCAGCTCCAGCTGAGCCAGGAGTCAATCATGACAGATCCGCTGAACTTCATCAGGGCTCGCTGCTATGGTTCGATCTGGTCCGATGGGAGCCTCTGGCTTTGAGCAGTTGCCTCCTCATTTCTTGTGATTGCATCATATGGTCCCCAGTAGGAGGTCTCCTCACAGCATCTCTGATGTGAAAAAAGTAAGAAAAAGTTCGAAAAGGTCTCTGGACTAGATTCAGGCACCAAATAAATGTGCAAAAACAAAAGGGAAAACTCCCAGCCATCTTCAGAAGCAGGCAGTAACACTTTTGAAGGATTTTGCACCTGTTCCTGTGACGAGCGGCAGGCCCTGGGGTGGGGGTGAATGACAGCGCGCATGCGCCAGCGTATCACCGCTAGTGAAGGACCGTGGGTGAGTGCTCATATATAAGGGGGAGCAAAACTGATTGATAACAGCCCACTGAGAAAGCAGCATAGCGAAATGCGCACTGTTGTATGAGCAGGATGACCACAATTTAGATGCAGCAGCTATAATGGGTAATAATATTCCCACTTTACTTATGATGTGCTTTGGTGTTTTTTCAGCTCACTAGATCTGATGGAATGACCTCAGGTGCATTTGATGCGATAGTGCCTTTTACTTTATATACCTTTTGTAGGAGACATACATGGTCTTTGTATATATTACGTATACACTTCTATAAGGGAGTAATAATGGGACTTTGATAATATCTTATGCATATGCTATGTAAAAATCGCCTAATGGTATGTTATCTGATGCACTGTAGCCAATTTCATTAATGTACCTTATATGTTAAATTGCTGCTATATTGCATGACATTTTCCTTTATTTATATATATGCAATTCAAGTAGTGGGCTGTTGCAGTATTTATCCATGGTTACTGATCTTTGCACTTTATACATTGATTGCTGCTATACTGTGTGAACTTGCACTTTATCTATATCCATGCAATCTTAGTGGAGAGCTGCTGCAGTATAAAGAACTTATCTTTAATGACAGAAAATGCTAGTCTATTGTGCTGTGTAACTTTGTGCTGAGTATTTAATCATCTAAAATTAAGCATTCTTAATTTTCTGTGAATATACTGTATATACTGTGTTATTCTGCCCATTTGCTTTTTGCTTGTGTTTTTCACTGAAATATATCACTATAATTGTTTTTAATGGTTGTAATAAATTTGGATACTTTTATGCGCAATTACTCCTTGTTCTTTTTGCTTTATATATTATATGAAGTTAGCATACATACAGTTAGGTCCAGAAATATTTGGACAGTGACACAAGTTTTGTTATTTTAGCTGTTTACAAAAACATGTTCAGAAATACAATTATATATATAATATGGGCTGAAAGTGCACACTCCCAGCTGCAAAATGAGAGTTTTCACATCCAAATCGGAGAAAGGGTTTAGGAATCATAGCTCTGTAATGCATAGCCTCCTCTTTTTCAAGGGACCAAAAGTAATTGGACAAGGGACTCTAAGGGCTGCAATTAACTCTGAAGGCGTCTCCCTCGTTAACCTGTAATCAATGAAGTAGTTAAAAGGTCTGAGGTTGATTACAGGTGTGTGGTTTTGCATTTGGAAGCTGTTGCTGTGACCAGACAACATGCGGTCTAAGGAACTCTCAATTGAGGTGAAGCAGAACATCCTGAGGCTGAAAAAAAAGAAAAAATCCATCAGAGAGATAGCAGACATGCTTGGAGTACCAAAATCAACAGTCGGGTACATTCTGAGAAAAAAGGAATTGACTGGTGAGCTTGGGAACTCAAAAAGGCTTGGGTGTCCACGGATGACGACAGTGGTGGATGATCGCCGCATACTTTCTTTGGTGAAGAAGAACCCGTTCACAACATCAACTGAAGTCCAGAACACTCTCAGTGAAGTAGGTGTATCTGTCTCTAAGTCAACAGTAAAGAGAAGACTCCATGAAAGTAAATACAAAGGGTTCACATCTAGATGCAAACCATTCATCAATTCCAAAAATAGACAGGCCAGAGTTAAATTTGCTGAAAAACACCTCATGAAGCCAGCTCAGTTCTGGAAAAGTATTCTATGGACAGATGAGACAAAGATCAACCTGTACCAGAATGATGGGAAGAAAAAAGTTTGGAGAAGAAAGGGAACGGCACATGATCCAAGGCACACCACATCCTCTGTAAAACATGGTGGAGGCAACGTGATGGCATGGGCATGCATGGCTTTCAATGGCACTGGGTCACTTGTGTTTATTGATGACATAACAGCAGACAAGAGTAGCTGGATGAATTCTGAAGTGTACCGGGATATACTTTCAGCCCAGATTCAGCCAAATGCCGCAAAGTTGATCGGACGGCGCTTCATAGTACAGATGGACAATCATAGTATCATAGTTTTTAAGGTTGAAGGGAGACTCTAAGTCCATCTAGTTCAACCCGTAGCCTAACATGTTGATCCAGAGGAAGGCAAAAAAAAACCCCAATGTGGCAAACAAGTTCCAATGGGGAAAAAATTTCCTTCCTGACTCCACATCCGGCAATCAGACTAGTTCCCTGGATCAATACCCTGTCATAAAATCTAATATACATAACTGGTAATATTAAATTTTTCAAGAAAGGCATCCAGGCTCTGCTTAAATGTTAGTAGTGAATCACTCATTACAACACCATGCGGCAGAGAGTTCCATAGTCTCACTGCTCGTACAGTAAAGAATCCTCGTCTGTGATTATGATTAAACCTTCTTTCCTCAAGACGTAGCGGATGCCCCCGTGTTCCAGTCGCAGGCCTAGGTGTAAAAAGATCTTTGGAAAGGTCTCTGTACTGTCCCCTCATATATTTATACATTGTGATTAGATCCCCCCTAAGCCTTCGTTTTTCCAAACTAAATAACCCCAAGTTTAATAACCTGTCTTGGTATTGCAGCCCACCCATTCCTCTAATAATCTTGGTCGCTCTTCTCTGCACCCTCTCCAGTTCAGCTATGTCCTTCTTATATATCGGTGACCAGAATTGTACACAGTATTCTAAGTGCGGACGCACTAGTGACTTGTACAGAGGTAGAACTATATTTTTTTCATGAACACTTATACCTCTTTTAATACATCCCATTATTTTATTAGCCCTGGCAGCAGCTGCCTGACACTGTCCACTAAAGTGAAGTTTACCATCCACCCATACACCCAAGTCTTTTTCTGTGTCTGTTTTACCCAGTGTTCTACAATTAAGTACATAATCATAAATGTTATTTCCTCTACCCAAGTGCATGACCTTACATTTATCTACAATAAACTTCAATTGCCACTTCTCAGCCCAATCCTCCAATTTACATAAATCTCCCTGTAATATAAAATTATCCTCCTCTGTATTGATTACCCTGCAGAGTTTAGTATCATCTGCAAATATTGAAATTCTACTCCGCATGCCCCCAACAAGGTCATTTATAAATATGTTGAAAAGAAGCGGGCCCAATACTGACCCCTGTGGTACTGTTACGGGGGGCTGTCTGATAACCTAAAGGAGTATCAGACAGTCAGGGTCCACCGTGCAAAGACTCTGCTGCAGACTATGGCAGAGTGCAATACCTCTGTTAACTCACAGAAGGATATAATAAGTAAGTAAAGCAATTCCTCCCTTACTTGGAGGGTGTGTGGAATGATCTCTGTTAATAATCACAGAGACAAAGGCAATGTGTGCGAAATGGCACCTACCTAGGTCCGCTCTTCTAGTGGTGCAAAAGAGACGAACAGCAGCGTAAGCCGCACAAAGCTCCTACCTGCGTTCGCTCCACTAGTGTGCGAGGACATGAACCACTAGATATGGCACCTGCCTAGGTCTGCTCTTCTAGTGGTGCAAAAGAGACGAACAGCAGCGTAAGCCGCACAAAGCTCCTACCTCTGTTCGCTCCCCTAGTGTGCGAGGATACGAACAACTGCCAGACGCAGTATAAGGAATGTTACCCTAGCGGCAACGTCCACCTACGAGTCGAACCACAAGGCCCAGCCAGACCATGTGCCTCAGGCACCTGCCTATGTCCGCTCCCCTAAGAGGTAAGGATACGGACAGCAGCCGAAGCTGTAAGGTATAAGAACGCTACCCTGCCGGTAGCGCTCACCTAGCATAGACAGAGGAATGCCTAGAGGAACGCGCACAGAGCGTCTACTCTTATGCATGAACCAAGAGGACTGAGCGCCATGCGGCGTGTGTCAGGGTCTTATATAGACTCTGTGCCTCATCCAAGATGGAGGACACCAGAGCCAATCCGCTGCCAGAACGACAGGAGTGACATCATGCTGGCCTATCACCGAGCAAGGCATCACAAGCACATGACCAGCGACCAATCGGCATAGAAGGTGTCAGAGACATGTGACCTTGTGTCAGCGATGATGTCACCCGCACATGTGCAATGGCTCCAAGATAGGACTTAGTCTCCGGCGCTCGCACATGTGCAGTAGCAAGAAATCTGGACTTAGTCTCCAGCGCTCGCACATGTGCAGTAGCAAGAAATCTGGACTTAGTCTCCAGCGCTCGCACATGTGCAGTAGTAAGAAATCTGGACTTAGTCTCCAGTGCTCGCAGCAACCGTAACAGTACCTCCCCCTCAAGGGCCCCCCTCCCGGCGACGCAGGTAATCGGCAACTAAGTCGGGAGCATGGACAGCCTCCTCAGGCTCCCAAGAGCGATGTTCCGGGCCATAACCCTCCCAATCTATCAAGAAGAACCTGCGCCCTCTAACCATCTTAGAACCAACTATGGCTCGTACCTCATAGCTAGAGCGAGAGGAATCAGAGGCAGGAGAGTGCACTTCACGAGCGTGAGGTAAAATAGCCGGCTTTAGCAGTGAGACATGGAATTTGTCATGAATCTTAAGATGGACGGGTAACTTCAATTGGTAGACTACAGGATTTACCTGTCGAAGAACCTCATAAGGACCCAGGAAGCGAGGAGCAAATTTGACAGAGCTCACTCTAAGTCTCACGTGTTTTGCAGAGAGCCACACAAAGTCCCCTGGAGAAAAGACAGGAGCCGGGCGACGAAACCGATCGGACACCGTCTTCATACGGTCCTTAGCTGCTTGGATCGACTCTTGAGTCCGATCCCAAACCTCTCTGGCATTAGTTGCCCAGTCGGCCACAAGAGGAGGAGGTGCAGCAGCGGGAAACGGTACCGGTACCCTAGGGTGTTGCCCATTATTGAGTACGAACGGTGTCTGCCCAGTGGCCTCAGCCAGCGAATTGTTAAGGGCAAATTCTGCCCAGGGTAGGAGGGAGGACCAGTTATCGTGGTTCTCAGCAACAAAGTGTCGAAGGTATATAATCATAGATTGATTGGTACGCTCAACCAAACCATTGGTCTCTGGATGGTATGCCGAAGAGAGATTCAACTCAATTTGCAGAAGGCTACAAAGATCTCGCCAGAAACGGGAAGTAAATTGCGGGCCTCTATCACAAATGATACGATCTGGCATCCCGTGAAGCCTAAAGACATGCTTGAGGAATAGTTTGGCTAGTACCCTGGAAGATGGGATTCTCGATAACGGTACGAGATGAACCATCCGGGAGAAATGGTCCGTAATGACCCACACAAATCTATGTCCCTGTGAACATGGAAGATCACCCACAAAGTCCATGCCTACCACCTCCCATGGTCTATCTGGCACTGGTAAAGGATGCAAGAGTCCAGCCGGTCTCTGCCGTAATGGACGGTTGCGAGCACACGAGTAGCAGGAACCGACATATCTCTTGACGTGGCTGGCTAAGTGTGGCCACCAATACCACCTCTCCAGTAACTCTCGTGTCCGCCTAATACCAAAATGCCCACCCACCTTTGAGGTGTGGGCCCATGACAGTATATCATTCTGTCGATCAGGCGTAACAAAGGTCTTGCCCGGTGGGATTTGGTCTAACGTCACAGGGGAGAGCGTATGAAAAACCCTGGAGGGAAGGATAAGACGAGGTTCGTCAATCTCCTCCTGGGTAGAAAGCATAGAGCGAGACAGGGCGTCTGCCTTGTTATTCTTACTCCCAGACAGATAGTTGATGGAGAAGTGAAAGCGGGAGAAAAACAAGGACCAGCGGGCTTGGCGAGGATTCAGACGCTGAGCGGTTTGTAAGTACGTCAGATTCTTATGGTCTGTATAGACCTGGAAAGGATGTTTCGCTCCTTCCAGCAAGTGACGCCACTCCTCCAAGGCTAATCTCAAGGCGAGCAGTTCCCTATCCCCAATGGTATAGTTTCTCTCTGCTGGTGAAAAGGTTTTCGCAAAGAAGAAACACGGCCTTTTTCTACCTGCACTGTTCTTTTGATACAAGACCGCACCAGCACCCACTGAAGAGGCATCAACCTCTAAGAGGAAGGGCTTACTCTCATCGGGTCTTTGAAGAACGGGAGCAGTTGAAAAGTGTCTTACTGCCTCAAAAGCCTGAGATGTCTCAGTAGACCAGGCTTTGGGATTAGCACCTTTCTTAGTCAAGGCCACCAAAGGGGCCACCAAAGTAGAAAAATGGGGTATGAACTGCCTGTAATAATTTATGAATCCTAAGAAGCGTTGCACCGCCTTCAAGGAATGAGGTTCGGACCATTGCAGGACAGCAGAGAGCTTCGCAGGATCCATAGCCAGGCCCTCTTGTGAGATAATGTAACCCAAAAAAGGCAATGAGGACTGCTCGAATACACATTTCTCGAGTTTAGCAAACAATGAGTGCTCCCTTAAACGGGAAAGGACACGAACGACATCCTGACGATGAGTCTCCAGATCAGGAGAAAAAATCAGGATGTCGTTCAGATACACCACTACTGAGGATAACAGTAAATCCCTGAACACATCGTTTACGAAGTCCTGAAATACTGCGGGTGCATTACATAACCCAAAAGGCATGACGAGGTATTCATAGTGACCGTCTCGGGTGTTAAAAGCGGTCTTCCATTCGTCACCCTTTCGAATTCGTACAAAGTTATACGCACCCCGCAGATCCAACTTTGTAAAAACTTGAGCTCCTCTCAATCTGTCAAAGAGCTCCGAAATTAAAGGTAATGGGTATTTGTTCTTTATTGTGATTGCGTTGAGACCCCTGTAATCTATGCAGGGACGCAAATCACCCTCTTTCTTCCGAACAAAGAAAAACCCAGCTCCCGCGGGAGAGACAGACTTACGAATGAACCCCTTCTCTAAACTCTCTCTTATATAGGTCGACATGGCCTCCGACTCAGGTATCGACAGGGGGTAAACCCTGCCTTTAGGTGGAACCGAACCTGGGATAAGGTCTATGGCACAGTCATACGGCCTATGGGGTGGAAGAACCTCAGCACCCTGTTTGGAGAACACGTCAGCGAAATCCAGATAGGGTGTAGGTATGGGAGAGAGATCAGTAGATGCAACCGCAATGACCTTAGGTGGTAAGTGAAGACATCGGGACTGACATTTCGAACCCCAACTAATAATGCTGTCAGACTCCCAGTCAATGTGAGGAGCATGACTCCGAAGCCATGGGAGACCCAGAAGGATGTCGTCTATACCCTCAGGCAAAACAAGAAAAGAAATCTCCTCTATGTGACCCTGAGACAGGGAAAGGCGCAAGGGAACTGTCCTCAATGTAATGGAGTCAGACAACATAGTTCCATTAACAACACGGACAGGAATAGGCGCCTCTAACATGATAGAGGGAATATTGTGTCCCTTTACAAATCCTGAGGACACAAAAGTCCCGTCAGCTCCGGAATCCACAAAAGCCATAATAGGCCATGTATTCTCAGATAACGAGAGCTGACCTGGGATACAACACTTAGAGGGTGCAGAAGACGTCTCTAGTAACCCCCCTCTAATGGTTACTAGGCCAGGGAGTTTCCCTGACGACTAGGACACTTGTTGGCATAGTGCCCAGCCTGACGACATACGTAACATATAGGAGGACCAGACTTGCGTAGTCTGGAAGACGTATGACCTAACTCCATAGGAGTGGGAGATGTTTCAGATGCTGAGGAAGATGGTAGTGGACCCTCAACAACTGGAATAGCCCGATGCTTAGGGCGTGAGGAAGAGACCTCGAGTCTACGTTCCTTATGGCGTACATCGATCCTCGTTGCTACTGTGATCAAGTCCTCCAGAGAAGCAGGGACCTCACGAGTAGCAAGAGCATCCTTGACATAGCCTGCCAACCCTCTCCAGAAGATAGGAATCAACACCTTCTCTGGCCAATCTAGTTCTGCCACCAGAGTTCTAAAAGCAATGGCATAAGAACTAGTGGATAACGAACCCTGAGATAGATCTAACAGTCTCAGGGCCGCATCATGGGTAACCTGCGGACCCATGAATACCGCCTTAAGAGCATCAAGAAAGTCTTGATGTCTCAGAGTAACCACATCAGAGCGCTCCCATAGGGGAGTCGCCCATTCTAAGGCTTTGTCCTGAAGTAAGGAGATGATAAAGCCTACTCTGGACCTCTCCGTAGAGAAGCGAGAAGAGTTGACCTCTAGGTGTATCTGACACTGACTAATGAAACCACGACATGATCTGGCATCGCCAGAATATCTGTTTGGCAGAGCAAGTCGAGGATCATGTGCAGATGTCACCATGGTCTGAGGTTTATCCTCTATACTCTTGAGCCGTGACTCAAGTACTTGTATGTAACGGTGTAACTGCTGATATTCTGCCATAACTGCCAGATCCTTGGCTCAGTCCTAATGTTACGGGGGGCTGTCTGATAACCTAAAGGAGTATCAGACAGTCAGGGTCCACCGTGCAAAGACTCTGCTGCAGACTATGGCAGAGTGCAATACCTCTGTTAACTCACAGAAGGATATAATAAGTAAGTAAAGCAATTCCTCCCTTACTTGGAGGGTGTGTGGAATGATCTCTGTTAATAATCACAGAGACAAAGGCAATGTGTGCGAAATGGCACCTACCTAGGTCCGCTCTTCTAGTGGTGCAAAAGAGACGAACAGCAGCGTAAGCCGCACAAAGCTCCTACCTGCGTTCGCTCCACTAGTGTGCGAGGACACGAACCACTAGATATGGCACCTGCCTAGGTCCGCTCTTCTAGTGGTGCAAAAGAGACGAACAGCAGCGTAAGCCGCACAAAGCTCCTACCTCTGTTCGCTCCCCTAGTGTGCGAGGATACGAACAACTGCCAGACGCAGTATAAGGAATGTTACCCTAGCGGCAACGTCCACCTACGAGTCGAACCACAAGGCCCAGCCAGACCATGTGCCTCAGGCACCTGCCTATGTCCGCTCCCCTAAGAGGTAAGGATACGGACAGCAGCCGAAGCTGTAAGGTATAAGAACGCTACCCTGCCGGTAGCGCTCACCTAGCATAGACAGAGGAATGCCTAGAGGAACGCGCACAGAGCGTCTACTCTTATGCATGAACCAAGAGGACTGAGCGCCATGCGGCGTGTGTCAGGGTCTTATATAGACTCTGTGCCTCATCCAAGATGGAGGACACCAGAGCCAATCCGCTGCCAGAACGACAGGAGTGACATCATGCTGGCCTATCACCGAGCAAGGCATCACAAGCACATGACCAGCGACCAATCGGCATAGAAGGTGTCAGAGACATGTGACCTTGTGTCAGCGATGATGTCACCCGCACATGTGCAATGGCTCCAAGATAGGACTTAGTCTCCGGCGCTCGCACATGTGCAGTAGCAAGAAATCTGGACTTAGTCTCCAGCGCTCGCACATGTGCAGTAGCAAGAAATCTGGACTTAGTCTCCAGCGCTCGCACATGTGCAGTAGTAAGAAATCTGGACTTAGTCTCCAGTGCTCGCAGCAACCGTAACAGGTACCCCACTATGAACTGAGACCCAGTCCGAGTACGTACCATTAATAACCACCCTTTGTTTCCTATCACTGAGCCAGTTTTTAACCCAGTTACACATATTTTCCCCTATCCCCATTATTCTCATTTTATGTACCAGCCTTTTGTGTGGCACCGTATCAAAAGCTTTTGAAAAGTCCATATACACAACATCCACTGCATTTCCCTGGTCCAGGCTTGAACTTACCTCTTCATAGAAGCTGATCAAATTAGTTTGACAGGATCGATCCCTCATAAACCCATGTTGATACTCTGTCATAAGGTTATTTTTCTTGAGATACTCCAGTATAGCATCTCTCAAGAAACCCTCAAGGATTTTACCAACCGTAGAGGTTAAACTTACCGGCCTATAATTTCCCGGCTCAGTTTTTGTCCCCTTTTTGAATATTGGCACCACATTTGCTATGCGCCAGTCCTGCGGTACCGACCCTGTTATTAAGGAATCTGAGAAGATTAAAAATAATGGTCTATCTATCGCAGAACTCAATTCCTGTAGTACTCTGGGGTGTATGCCATCCGGGCCCGGAGATTTGTCAACCTTAGTGATTTCGAGGCGGCGGCGTACTTCCTGCTGGGTTAAGCAGGTAATATTCAAGGGTGAATTTATGGTATCACTGGTCATGTCATCTGCCATGGCATTTTCTTGTATAAAAACCGTAGAAAAAAAGTCATTCAGCAGGTTGGCTTTACCCTCATCCCCTTCCACCATTTCACCAAGACTATTTTTAAGGGGGCCAACAC
Source organism: Anomaloglossus baeobatrachus (assembly GCF_048569485.1). Taxonomy (NCBI): domain Eukaryota; kingdom Metazoa; phylum Chordata; class Amphibia; order Anura; family Aromobatidae; genus Anomaloglossus; species Anomaloglossus baeobatrachus. Next base: position 36,167,120 of record NC_134354.1, on the reverse strand, counting down.
TATCGCTTTTCAGTTTTTTACTGTTTATGTAGTTAAAGAATATTTTAGGATTATTTTTACTTTCTCTCGCAATGAGTCTCTCTGTCTCAAACTTAGCTAACTTAATTTGCTTTTTACATATTTTATTTAATTTTATATAATTATATAATGCCTCATCACTACCTACCCTCTTTAATTCTTTTAAGGCTTTCTGTTTTTCTTTTATTGCTTCCCTTACAGCTCTATTTAGCCATAGGGGTTTCCTCCTATTTCTAGCATGTTTGTTCCCATAGGGTATATTTTCTGCACAAGCCCTATTCAGGATGCTCATAAAAGTCTCCCATTTGCTTTGTGTACTTTTATTACTTAGTACATCATCCCAGTTTATTGCACTAAGATCATCTCTCAACCGTTTAAAATTTGCTTTCCTGAAGTTTAGTGTCCTTGTAGCCCCTCTACTAGACATCTTACCAAAGAATACATGAAAACTTATTATTTTGTGATCACTATTCCCCAAGTAACCCCCAACTTGTATATTTGATATGCGGTCTGGCCTATTGGTTAGTACAAGGTCTAGTAGTGCTCCCCCTCTTGTGGGGTCCTGTACCATTTGTGAAAGGTAATTATCTTTCATTGTTATCAAAAATCTATTTCCTTTGCTGGAACTGCAAGTTTCTGTTCCCCAATTTATATCAGGATAGTTAAAGTCCCCCATAATAATTACCTCTCCGAGACTCGCTGCTTTATCAATTTGCTTTATGAGGAGATTCTCTACCTCTTCCATAATATTCGGCGTCTTATAACACACCCCTATCAGTATTTTATTATTCATTCTCCCCCCCCTTATCTCCACCCATAGGGACTCCACATTCTCAGTACCCTCACATATGTTGTCACGCAGGATGGGTTTTAAGGATGATGACAATGACCCCAAGCATACAGCCAAAGCTACCCAGGAGTTCATGAGTGCAAAAAAGTGGAACATTCTGCAATGGCCAAGTCAATCACCAGATCTTAACCCAATTGAGCATGCATTTCACTTGCTCAAATCCAGACTTAAGACGGAAAGACCCACAAACAAGCAAGACCTGAAGGCTGCGGCTGTAAAGGCCTGGCAAAGCATTAAGAAGGAGGAAACCCAGCGTTTGGTGATGTCCATGGGTTCCAGACTTAAGGCAGTGATTGCCTCCAAAGGATTTGCAAAAAAATATTGAAAATAAAAATATTTTGTTTGGGTTTGGTTTATTTGTCCAATCACTTTTGACCTCCTAAAATGTGGAGTGTTTGTAAAGATATGTGTACAATTCCTACAATTTCTATCAGATATTTTTGTTCAAACCTTCGAATTAAACGTTACAATCTGCACTTGAATTCTGTTGTAGAGGTTTCATTTCAAATCCAATGTGGTGGCATGCAGAGCCTAACTCGCGAAAATTGTGTCACTGTCCAAATATTTCTGGACCTAACTGTATAAGATTGTAATATGCAAATCTGGAAATTTTCGTGGATATTTAGCTGTGCTAGGTATCATTAATACAGGAGAGACCCTATTCCAATTTTTTTATTTATTTTTACTCCACAGTCACAGACAGTGTGTGATTCCAAGCAGTTGCACACACTGTCACATAGGGTGGGGGCGCGGTCTAACTTCAATCGGAAACGCTGGGACTTCCGGTGGGCGGGGGAAGCAGTGAATATGTATGAGGGTAATGAGCAGCCTTGGAAGTAATGTTACAGCCACGTAACACTCCTGCTCTAATCCCCATAGTCCTTTCTACCACCATTTTTGAGCACAATATGCTGGTCCCCATAGACTTATGTTGGAATCTGCATCCAAGGAGATATTCAGGATCAATTCCAGTCCCGAACCAATTTTTTTTTTATTTTTAAATCCAGTTGGACTCGCCGATCCTGAATATCTACGGATTTGCCCATCTCTAAACCTGACCTTTTCCTTTTATCGAAACTGAGTACGCAGCCCTGGATACATTGCTTCTCAAATGATTCTGTCTGAGGGCCTGCCAGCCATTCCTGGGTATACTTTACCACTATCTTGTTTTAATTTCTCCGAGCTTTTCATTGTCCAGAGAAGCTCTCCATGGTCTTTCCCTGAAGACAATACTGGCAGGGATAATAGTTTTTTCTTTTTAATGTTGGTTTAGGATGGTGTAACTTTTTATCTTGTGTGCAGAATATTGCAGACTACTCTGGCATTCCATAGAAAGTCCCAGTATAAACCAGCATTGGAGGCCGTGGCTGGTGGATGTCACTGTATGCCTACCCGGCATACCTGGTGTATCTGAATTTTATCCACTAGAACTTAACATTTACTCCTGAATAACAGAAAGCAGAGATTTTAAAAACCATGATAAATTAATACATAAAATGTATTTTGAAAAAAAAATGTTAATCCCTTCATATCAGAGTCTATTTTTTGAACTTTAGTGTTTTTTCTCCCCTTTTTCGAACTTTCTTTTTCTGTCAAGATAATTGTTTGTTGCAGGACAAGTTGTTGGTTAAATGGCACCATTCACTTTATTATTATTATTATTATTATTATTATTACTATCATTATTATTATTAGGCGCTTTACATGTATAAATGGGTGGGCATACATAGACAAATACAATAATCATGACCAATACAAGGCATATACTGGTACAGGAGGAGAGAGGACCCTGAACGCGAGGGCTCACAGTCTACCAAGGTGGGTGAGGATACAGGAGATGAGGGTAGAGCTGGTCGTGCAGTAGTATAGTGGATTGAGGGTTACTGCAGGTTGTAGGCTTGTCGGAAGAGGTGGGTCTTCAGGTTTGAAGGTTTCCACAGTAAGTGAGAGTCTGATATGCAGGGGTAGAGAGTTCCAGAGTATGGGGGAGGCACGGGAGAAATCTTGTATGCGATTGTGGGAAGAGGAGATGAGAAGGGAGTAGAGGAGATCTTGTGAGGATCTGAGGTTGCGTGCAGGTAAGTACCGGGAGACTAGGTTACAGATGTAAATCTGTATATATCTTTATCTGGAAATCGGTTTACAAAATGAGCCACGTGGATGATTTGCCAAAGTTTCCTCCACTGCTCTTACCCCCTTTCCTTTTTCTAAAACATTTCGTCCCCCCGTGTGAGAATCCATTACAATGTGAACATACAGTTAGGTCCAGAAATATTTGGACAGTGACACAATTTTCGCGAGTTGGGCTCTGCATGCCACCACATTGGATTTGAAATGAAACCTCTACAACAGAATTCAAGTGCAGATTGTAACGTTTAATTTGAAGGTTTGAACAAAAATATCTGATAGAAATTGTAGGAATTGTACACATTTCTTTACAAACACTCCACATTTTAGGAGGTCAAAAGTAATTGGACAAATAAACCAAACCCAAACAAAATATTTTTATTTTCAATATTTTGTTGCGAATCCTTTGGAGGCAATCACTGCCTTAAGTCTGGAACCCATAGACATCACCAAATGCTGGGTTTCCTCCTTCTTAATGCTTTGCCAGGCCTTTACAGCCGCAGCCTTCAGGTCTTGCTTGTTTGTGGGTCTTTCCATCTTAAGTCTGGATTTGAGCAAGTGAAATGCATGCTCAATTGGGTTAAGATCTGGTGATTGACTTGGCCATTGCAGAATGTTCCACTTTTTTGCACTCATGAACTCCTGGGTAGCTTTGGCTGTATGCTTGGGGTCATTGTCCATCTGTACTATGAAGCGCCGTCCGATCAACTTTGCGGCATTTGGCTGAATCTGGGCTGAAAGTATATCCCGGTACACTTCAGAATTCATCCGGCTACTCTTGTCTGCTGTTATGTCATCAATAAACACAAGTGACCCAGTGCCATTGAAAGCCATGCATGCCCATGCCATCACGTTGCCTCCACCATGTTTTACAGAGGATGTGGTGTGCCTTGGATCATGTGCCGTTCCCTTTCTTCTCCAAACTTTTTTCTTCCCATCATTCTGGTACAGGTTGATCTTTGTCTCATCTGTCCATAGAATACTTTTCCAGAACTGAGCTGGCTTCATGAGGTGTTTTTCAGCAAATTTAACTCTGGCCTGTCTATTTTTGGAATTGATGAATGGTTTGCATCTAGATGTGAACCCTTTGTATTTACTTTCATGGAGTCTTCTCTTTACTGTTGACTTAGAGACAGATACACCTACTTCACTGAGAGTGTTCTGGACTTCAGTTGATGTTGTGAACGGGTTCTTCTTCACCAAAGAAAGTATGCGGCGATCATCCACCACTGTTGTCATCCGTGGACGCCCAGGCCTTTTTGAGTTCCCAAGCTCACCAGTCAATTCCTTTTTTCTCAGAATGTACCCGACTGTTGATTTTGCTACTCCAAGCATGTCTGCTATCTCTCTGATGGATTTTTTCTTTTTTTTCAGCCTCAGGATGTTCTGCTTCACCTCAATTGAGAGTTTCTTAGACCGCATGTTGTCTGGTCACAGCAACAGCTTCCAAATGCAAAACCACACACCTGTAATCAACCCCAGACCTTTTAACTACTTCATTGATTACAGGTTAACAAGGGAGACGCCTTCAGAGTTAATTGCAGCCCTTAGAGTCCCTTGTCCAATTACTTTTGGTCCCTTTAAAAAGAGGAGGCTATGCATTACAGAGCTATGATTCCTAAACCCTTTCTCCGATTTGGATGTGAAAACTCTCATATTGCAGCTGGGAGTGGGCACTTTCAGCCCATATTATATATATAATTGTATTTCTGAACATGTTTTTGTAAACAGCTAAAATAACAAAACTTGTGTCACTGTCCAAATATTTCTGGACCTAACTGTACATGTGTAATTTTGAGTTGGCTCCATAATTGCATTGCCCCTCATTAAACTTGCCAACATGCGCCGACTTTGCCCAATGTCTGATCCCTCTTAGAGCTCATGACTGAATCCCCCCACCTATGCCGTCAAGGAATGATTGCCCATATCTAAATGGTGCCATCACCTTCAACCAAATTCCATTATCTTTTTGGTCCCACCTAATCCTGGAATCAACTGCCTTTCTTTGCTGAAATTGTTTGTCATAATGAAGCCAACCCTACCCTCAAGTCTTATGTGTCTCAACTATCACATTAATGTAGTAAAATTGCAGAGAGCAGTTCCCCGGTGCGTTTTCACCCACAGTGCTTGCTAAAATGACAAATGCCTACAGCCAGTTTGTAAACATCTGCTGTATTAGGTGCCACCTCCGCTTTTCCTCCTCTTTCTTGATCTCAACTTTTTTTTACTTAAGTTTTTACAGCGGTAGGAGGGAGAATAAATCTGCATAGTTATCTCGCCGAATTTTTCCCATCTTTGTTTAAATGAGCCCCTAAAAAACTTGCCTTTTCATCCAAATTAACTGCTTCCGTTTTTCTTTTTCAGTTTAAATAAAAACTCACACCCCTACCCCAGGAATCGACTCACCACCAAGAAAACTTCCCCCCAGGACAACCTATTCCTGCTAATCCACCTTGAGCAGTTACCCAAGCTGACTTAGGGAATAAACTCTCTTTTACGTTACTTAACAACTCCCTTAGCCGCGAAAACTCTACGTCCGCACCACCTTCACGTGGCGCAACCTTTGGAATAGCTCCCCTGTACTGAATCCTGACCTCCTTAAGTTTTGAAACGGAAACACAAACTGCAAAGGTGCTGTGAGCCCCCCAGCCACTCCTTATGTTCCCCTACCAACGCTTCCGACCGGGAGGTGTCCAACAGTTATTCCAACTGACCTTCATCCACCACTTCCATTTAGGCAGAGGACATATGTAATCCCACTGCGGCCTCCGCGGTGCCTAGGCCAGCACCCTGCCACCTGTTTCTGCGACCACTGCACAGCTGCCGACTTTTTCTTCCCCCGGTACTGTGACGCCAAGAGTACCTGCAGATTTTAACCTCAAGTATGGACAACCCCTTTAATAATTAGTATGGTGGCATAATTACGGTAAACAGTGGTAATATTTGAACATAGTTTGGTAATATCTGTCTGTTATATTACTATATTATTATTAAGTCTTATATGACGGCATTATTAGAAATATTGGTCTCAAACTAAATCTAGATTTTCTCCAGGCAGGGTAATATTATTAATAGAGGCTTCCGTCTGGGGCGCAGAGTGGAGGTAGGGGGGAAGCATAAGCCTCTATTTTTTTAAATGCCATCTCTGAATTTTAGTCCCAGTCTGTCCCTGCTTCATCTTTGGGGCATTACATGTGGCAGTTGTCTGCTGACGTGTAAGTATATGTTCATTCATCCAGGTTATATATTACTCTACTATTTTTACTGTATATCCTTAGTACTTCAGAATAGTAGAAAAGCTCAGGCTTGTCCACTAGATGGTGCCGGAATATTACTGACAAATGCAGATGTCTCAGTTGTGCTGATTTTTCCGAGTCCATATTTTCTTTTTTATAGCCCATAATATATCTCTGCTACAGAGATATTAGATATGTATGAGCAGTCCATAAATATAGAATGAATGTATCAAGAATATTCTTCCATTTTTTACTTTGGTACCTGAGCTTCTAGGAAAATAGGTAGACAAGATGATTACCAGGGGCTGGCTGGCAAAATTTAGCCTGGGGGCCAAGCATAATGCACTGGTCCATGAGTGCTATGGCCCATCCTTAAGCCGGCCATACACATTAGATGGCTGCCGATCAAACTATGCTTCGACTGATTGTTCAACCGATGGCCATTTCAGCCGAATCTACCATACGCAGGAGAAGTCGTTCAGCTGAGACTCCTGTGTTCTCTATGAGAAAGCCACCAGATGACAAATCAGCGAGAGGTTTATCTCATGGAGAACGATGTGATCGCCAGTCCATAATCAGACATGTGCGATTGACATCCCTCCCCCCGCCTGTAGTATAACCACACATACAGCCTTACCCTCCCCCAATAGTATTATCACATATGGAGCCGTCAATGCACTGTGCCAGTACTTAAAGTGCGTTCCATAAAGGTGTACACTATACCCCTCAAATACCTTTTTCAATTCTCCCATAAATCTAAATGATCCAGTCTGATGGGTGTTCTTGTTGAGGCGTCTATTCCTTCTCTCCGATGCTGACCGCCATACTCTTGTTTTGATTGACATGGATGAAGCCTCCTGTTTCATTTACTTTGCAAGACAGAAATCTCACATCTGTGCAGAGATATCGCTGGCTCGCGCATGCGCACTTTGCTTTCCCCCATGGTAAGAATCATTCCCCTCAAAGGAATTATAATCCATACTCCATAGCATAAATAATCAGCACCCCCTCACCATCCTAAAGGATCCAAAGCACTGCTGCCACTAGGACCCAACAAGATGCCTACTGACAGCAGCGGTCTACAACTGTACCATGCATGAAAGAAGTGTTCTCACCTGGTTCTTCTGTCATATCCAGCCCAGTCCATAGACACTTGAAAAGGCACCTATGGCGACCTGTGTCTCCCACAGTGTGCTGTCATGTGGGCACGGCTCAGGTAGTCTCGTGGTGATTTAAAGGTGGAGCATTGCTATATCACCCAGCGTCCAAGGCTACCAGGTCCTTTAGCGGGGCTGTACTATGCTTTTAGTGGGCTCATCAGAATCTGTATGATGTGCTGCAGCCTTTTACTCATTATGAGGTGGCCGTCGGTGATTGTATGGTACAATGTTTCTTATGCACCAGTGGCCCTGAACTGTTCCTAACAGACCAGCCCGAGGGACATCCGCTCCCCTGCCTCCCCGCCCAGCTCGCCCCTGATGATTACTCTTACAGAAGTTGTCACTTAGCTTTTCTTTTAATTTAGAATGACAGATTTTTAATTATGTAGAAATATGGGAGATTTGTCCACAAGAAAAAAAAAGTCTCAATTCAGGTGCCTTTTTGCAATGAGTCTGAGGACAAACAATAGTTTATCTGGTCATCAAACCATAGATGTCCATAAAATAAGTTATGTATAATTATGAGAACACAAAGTATTGAAGACACTTACTGAAATGTGTTAATATTTTGTACAAAAGACTTTGTTGGTGATGAAGCTTCAAGACTCCTCCTGTATGGAGACACTAGTCGGCTGCATTGCTCAGGTTGAATTTTGGACCATTCTTCCATACAAATGCTATTCAAATCCTAAACGTCCCGTGGGCTCCTTCTATGAACTCTGAGCTTTAGTTCCTTCCGTATATTTTCCATTGGATCAGCTCAAAAAATCGGCTTCTCCATTCTAGCAGCTTTATTTTTAATTTTCAATTGAGTTTCTTTGGCTGTGTGTTTGGGATCAAATGTCCACCCTCGTTTCATCTTCATCATCCTGGTAGATGGCATCAGATTTTTATCAAGAATATCATGGAACATTTGTTCTTTCATCATCCTTCCTTCAATTACATGAAGTTAGCCAGTGTCGTATGCTGAAAAACAGCCCCATACCATGATGTTTCCAACTCCCAACTTCACTGTTGTAGTTTTTGTGGTGATGTGCAGTGCCGCCTTTTGGCCTCCAAACATGGTGTGTATTATGGCTAGAGTTGAGCGGACTGCCAATAATCCGGGTCCGGCGGATCAGCGGCGGGTTGACGAAGAAGTCCGGATCGGATCCGGAATCCGGGCCTATATATGTCAATGGGGAGCAAAATCCGGGACGAGGGAGGGAGAAAAAAAAAATAATAATAATTGACGAATCCAGATCGTGCACCCGGATTCCCGCGTCCGGGTCGGACTCGGATCTGCCGCTCAAACCGCGCGGATCCGGATTTTGCTGGTCCGGGTCCGCTCAACAATAATTATGGCATCCGAAAAGTTCAATTTTGGTCTCATCTGACCAGACTACAGTATATGTGTATCACGAAGAGTAAAGGGTGCTTTACACGAGACAAGCTATCATGCGATGCATCGTCGGGGTCACGGTTTTCGTGGCGCACATCCGGCATCGTACACGATGTCGTCTCGTGTGACACCTCCTAGTGATGCAGTATCGCTCACAAATCGTGAGTCGTGTACTCGTCGCTAGGTTTCATAAAATTGTTTAATTAAAATGGCGCCGGTTGTTCATCGTTTCCGTGGCATCACACGTTGCCCCACCGGCAATGCGGAAGGAAGGAGGTGGGCGGGATGTTGACATCACGCTCATCTCCGCCCCTCCGCTTCTATTGGCCGGCGGCTGTTTGATGTCGCTGTGACGCCGAACGTCCCTCCCCCTTCAGGAAGTGGACGTTCGTCGCCCACAGCAAGGTCGTCCGGAAGGTAAGTACGTGTGACAGGGGTTAAACGAGTTTGTGCGCCACGGGCAGCGATTTGCCCGTGACGCAAAAACGACGGGGGCGGGTATGATCGCTCGTGCTATTGCACGATAGATCGACTCGTGTAAAGCAGGCTTTACTGTTGGCTGTTCTTCAAACAATAGTGTAGTACATTCCAATATATATATCCTGGACTCCACTCTTGAAATATGTATCATATCGCCGGTAATGTTTAAGCGCATTAGTTCATGATTATATCAGTGGAAAGCATCCTGGACAGTTAGGGTAACTCAATGTTGAGCGGGGGCACCATTACGCATTCTTAGGGTGCCAACATAGACAGCTAGGTAGGGTTACTTTAGGGATGGCTTTTTAGCCTTTAATACTGCTGTACCTGGATTATTAAATTTATTATTTTTCACCTACCAGTAACCTTCTACGTACTATGAATTTTGTATACATGCAGTGCCTTACAAAATATTCATCACCTCTTGGTATTTTTTGTGTTTTGCTACCTCATATCCTAGAATTTCACTGGTTTTGAGGCTTTGCATCAGTTCTTGTAAAGATCATGCCTACAAGTGGGAACATTTGGATTTCATTTTGTTGTGAAACAAATAACAAATATGACAAAATAACTGAAAACTTCAGTGGGCATAACTATGCACCCCCCCTAAAGTCAGTACTATGTAAATCCTCCTTTTACAACAATTTACAGCTGCAGATCGCTTTGGATAAGCCTCTATGAGCTTTCCATTTGTTGCCACAGGGATTTTTGCCCATTCCTCAAAGCAAAACTGTTCCAGCTCCTTCAAGTTAGATGGCTTCCCCTGGTGAACAGCAATCTTCAAGTTTAACCACAGATTCTCCATTGGATTAAGGTCTGGGCTGTGACTTGGCCGCTCCAATACATCTACACATTTCTCCTTAAGCCACTCAACTGTTACTTTAGCAGTAGCTTTGGGTCATTATGAACCTCCGTACCAGTCTCAAATCACTAACACACTGAAACAGGTTTTGCTCAAAAATATCCCCGTATTTCGCACGATGCTTCTTCCCTTCTGACCATTTACCCTTTCCCCGCTGCTGAAAAACATCCACACAGCATGATGCTACCACCACCATGATTCACTGTGGGGATGGTGTTCTTGGGGTGATGATCTGTGCTGATTTGGCACCAGACAGCATTTACCTTGGTGGCCATAAAGTTCAATTTTGGTCTCATTTGACCGCAGCACCTTCCTCCATACATTTGGGGAGTCTCCCACATGTTATTTGGCAAACTCAAAATGAGTCTTCCAATTTTTGGCTGTAAGTAAAGCCTTTTTTCCTGGCCACTCTTCAATAAAGGCCTACTCTATGGAGTGTATGGCTTATTGTGGTCATGTAGACAGATCTTTCAGTCTCTGCTTGGGAACTCTGCAGCTTCAGGGTTACCTATGGTCTCTGTGCTGCCTCTCTAATTAATGCCCTCCTTGCTCATGCTGAGAGTTTTGGTGGCCGGCTCTATCTTGGCAGGTTTGTTGTGGTACCATGTTCTTTCCATTTGAAGATAATAGGTTTGATGATGCTTTGGGGGATCATCAGAGATTGGGACATTTTTTTAGAACCCAACCCTGATTTGTACTTCTCAACAACTTTGTCTATAACTTGTTTGGAGACCTCCTTGCTCTTTATGGTGTTGTTTGGAGATCTCCTTGGTCTTTATATAATGGTGTTGCATCCTGTGTGGCCTTTCAGTAAAGATGTGTATTTACTGACAGACCCTGGGACACTTAGATTGCACACTTCCTTTCACTAAGCATGTGAGTTATGAAGGAAATTGCACCAGAAATTTTTAAGGGCCTCATAACAAAAAAGGTGAATACATAAGAACATGTCAATTTTAATTTATTTGCTCCCATAAATTTGATTTTTTTTGCTCTCTCTGTCTTTGATAAATTATAATTGTGGATCTCAAATCACAGTCGTGATAGATCCTCCTTAACCAACCATAGAAAAATGTCAACCTGTGGGAAGGTGTATAAGCTGGCCTATTGTTTTTCTGCTAGTGACTCGAGGTTCCTAACGGTCTGAACGTCCATTTCAAAAGTGAATTGGGAAATATCATTTCTATGTTGTTTTTTAAGAATGAGTTTGCAGGCAAACAATTCCAAGTCCTTTACAGCCAAGAAGAAGTCAAACTTCCCCACGGGCGAGAAAGACAAACCATGGGACAAGACTTCAATTTGGTGTCTGGAGAGTATATGATGGGATAGATTAATTACCAAGTCTTCCTGTTTGTCTTGTTCCTTATGTTGTACCTGCGTGGTGGTCGTTTTCCCCCAAGTGCTGGATGGTTTGGGAAAATGTTTTGGGACCTTACACCTCTCCCGGTGCTGTACATTTGTCTAAACAAACGGGAAATTCTTCCTCTGATGGTGAGCACACACTAGATATGGATTGTGATTGGGATCTCTTGTTATTATTATTGCTAACTTGCCAACGATACGCTCGATTAGACTGATCATCCAAGTCACGCTGGAGTTTCTTTGTCTTGGAGGATTGAATATCCAATTCACATTTATTAAGAGTCTCCTCTAAGGAACAGTCAAAACTCTTAAGTTCCTCTTCAGTGAGAGCTTATTGAATTTTTTTGTCTAATATCATCAATTTCCTTTTCAAGGGATTCCAAGGTGTATTTGTCCAAACCAATCAATAAGTCCAAACGCGTCAAAGGACATTTAGAGAGTGTGTCCTCCCATTTTGTGGTAAAAGAGGAGTCTTGGGTGAGAAAAGTGGGAAATAGCTGCACACGCAAGCCCCTGGGGATGATACCCCTCTGTAGATAGTTTTCCAGGGCCGCTTTATTCCACCATACATTAGCTCTCTTTTTTAAGAGTTTTAATCTATGGCAGAGAACAATAGCCACTCAAATCTATATGAAGATGCAGAACCACCAAGTGTTCCAGCCCAGGTCAAACTCACATGTTTCTGACATTCCAATCAGGATGATATCAGGAGTGGGAATCACACAGTCTCATAAATATGAGAAAGCCCCAAAGTAAGGTTACAAAGCCAAATTACAGTTCATATATACTGTATATAGAAGGTAAAGGGGGTGAATGCTTTCGCAAGGCAGTGTATATATTACACATATTGGTATTGAATGATTTTAAAGTGTATTACTAAAAGTTGTATTTTAAAGGGTTTGTCTTTAGTGTTAAGGTTTTAGACCATGGGTCCCCAATTCCAGTCCTCAAGGGCCGCCAGCAGTGCATGTTTTCAGGATTTCCTTAGTATTGCACATGTGATAATTTAATCACATGCACAGTTGATGATTCAAACACCCATGCAATAATAAGGAAATCCTGAAAACATGCACTGTTGGTGGCCCTCGAGGACTGGAGTTGGGGAACCCTGTTTTAGATGATATTTTCCCAGTCTTTCATAGGTTTGTCTAAATGTTGTTCAGCAAACTTTAAACGCTCTCGAACCTGGTTTTTGTTCAGTAGCGTAGTCTTTTGTGATGAGCTTGCATACAGGCCATGGAAGGTGAGCGCATTACTTATTGTTTTCTTTGAAACAATTGTACCTTCTGATTCCAGGTCTTTCTGTAGATCTCCACAGCTGGTTATTGGCTCTTGGACAACTCTTCTAATTCTTTTTACTCCTCTGTCTGCACCTGGTCACGGCTGGTTTCCGGATTATGGCCCCAACGGTGCTTACTGAAACCTTCAGTAACTTGGACATTCTTCTGTAACCAATGCCATCAGTATGTTTTGTAATAAGATTGCAAATGTCTTGAGACTGCTCACTGGTTTTACCCATCATGAGTTGTTTCTTGTGTGCCAATTCAAAAGATAGTCCAATGATTTGAAACATACAAGACATGCCCTTTAAACTAATGTAAATTTATTTTGAAATGTCTTGCATTGTTGGTGCAAAGGCCAAAAAAATCCTTCTGTAAAATAAATAAAAAATGAAGACAAAGACGGTGTTTTAAATTATTACCAAACATGTTTACTGGTTCAGTTCTAAATTAAACCAATTACAAAAAAAAATTATCATAGTAGAAAACTATTTACAAAAAACAAAATGGGGTAAGGTATATATAAGAAAGTAAACATAAATATCCAGACAGAGGCGAACAAAATATAGGCAAAATTATGAATTAGTGTACCAAAACGGAGATGGAAAGGATGATGATGAGAATAGAGAATAGAGTGAAAGTGGAGGACCACTACAGTTGGAGTATGGAAACATTAGATAGGGAGAAAAGCACTGTAAAAATTGGGATGCAGCAGAGGTGGGTTTTATGGGTCAACAAAATGTAGGGTGGTTGGTTGCAACCTTGTTAAAAAAAGGAAGATGACCTGGTGACACATAAGAAACTACCCTAAATAGGCTGATAAGGTAACTCACATGAGGCAAAGGATGGACACTTTAGAAGACTTCAGTGATAGACTCAACAAATAACTTCTGCACCCACTCCCACCGACAAGTGCTTTAAACTGATGAAAATGTATATCGGTGAAAGTCGGACATTAGCCTTGCATTGCTGATGCAAGGGCCAAAATAGTTGTTCCCAAAAAAATCCAACATTAAACTAAGATGGGGCTTAAGACAATATTATTTCCAATTATTACCAAACTTGTCAATGCATTCAGTTCTAAATGAAAGCAATGAAAAAAAAAAAAAATTGTAGAAAACTATTTGCATAAATTATTTTTTGGGGCAAATTATATACAAAAAAAAGAAACATACAGTCATATGAAAAAGTTTGGGCACCCCTACTAATGTTAACCTTTTTTCTTTATAACTATTTGCGTTTTTGCAACAGCTATTTCAGTTTCATATATCTAATAACTGATAGACTGAGTAATATTTCTGGATTGAAATGAGGTTTATTGTACTAACAGAAAATGTGCAATCCGCATTTAAACTAAATTTGACCAGTGCAAAAGTATGGGCACCCTTATCAATTTCTTGATTTGAACACTCCTAACTACTTTTACTGACTTACTAAAGCACTAAATTGGTTTTGTAACCTCATTGAGCTTTGAACTTCATAGGCAGGTGTATCCAATCATGAGAAAAAGTATTTAAGGTGGCCACTTGCAAGTTGTTCTCCTATTTGAATCTCCTATGAAGAGTGGCATCATGGGCTCCTCAAAGCAACTCTCAAATGATCTGAAAACAAACATTATTCAACATAGTTGTTCAGGGGAAGGATACAAAAAGTTGTCTCAGAGATTTAAACTGTCAGTTTCCACTGTGAGGAACATAGTAAAGAAATGGAAGAACACAGGTACAGTTCTTGTTAAGCCCAGAAGTGGCAGGCCAAGAAAAATATCAGAAAGGCAGAGAAGAAGAATGGTGAGAGCAGTCAAGGACAATCCACAGACCACCTCCAAAGACCTGCAGCTTCATCTTGCTGCAGATGGTGTCAATGTGCATCGGTCAACAATACAGCGCACGTTGCACAAGGAGAAGCTGTATGGGAGAGTGATGCGAAAGAAGCAGTTTCTGCAAGCACGCCACAAACAGAGTCGCCTGAGGTATGCAAAAGCACATTTGGACAAGCCAGTTACATTTTGGAAGAAGGTCCTGTGAACTGATGAAACAAAGATTGAGTTGCTTGGTCATACAAAAAGGCGTTATGCATGGAGGCAAAAAAACACGGCATTCCAAGAAAAGCACTTGCTACCCACAGTAAAATTTGGTGGAGGTTCCATCATGCTTTGGGGCTGTGTGGCCAATGCCGGCACTGGGAATATTGTTAAAGTTGAGGGTCGCATGGATTCAACTCAGTATCAGCAGATTCTTGACAATAATGTGCAAGAATCAGTGACGAAGTTGAAGTTACGCAGGGGATGGATATTTCAGCAAGACAATGATCCAAAACACCGCTCCAAATCTACTCAGGCATTCATGCAGAGGAACAATTACAATGTTCTGGAATGGCCATGCCAGTCCCCAGACCTGAATATCATTGCAAATCTGTGGGATGATTTGAAGCGTGCTGTCCATGCTCGGCGACCATCAATCGTAACTAAACTGGAATTGTTTTGTAAACAGGAATGGTCAAATATACCTTCATCCAGGATCCAGGAACTCATTAAAAGCTACAGGAAGTGACTAGAGGCTGTTAGTTTTGCCAAAGGAGTATCCACAAAATATTAATGTCACTTTTATGTTGAGGTGCCCATACTTTTGCACCGGTCAAATTTTGTTTAAATGCGGATTGCACATTTTCTGTTAGTACAATAAACCTCATTTCAATCCAGAAATATTATTCAGTCCATCAGTTATTAGATATATGAAACTGAAATAGCAGTTCCAAAAACCCAAATTGTTATAAAGAAAAAAGGTTAACATTAATAGGGGTGCCCAAACTTTTTCATATGACTGTGTAAAAGCAAACAGAAAATGTAGGCAACATTATGAATTGATGTACGTAGAAAAAGATGGAAAGGATGAGGATGGGTGAGAAAGGGGTGGAGATGGAGAATCACTGCTGCTGGGTTCTAAGAATGGTGAGTAAAGGTAAAAGGTCTGTAAAAATATTGAAGCTGCAGATGTAGAGGTGGGCTTTTATGGGTCAGCAAATTGTGTCGCTTTTCTTTGAGGGAGTGGGTTGGTTGTAGCTTTGGGAAAAAGGAAGAGGAACTGGTGACACACCAGAAGCCAATCAAAAGAGACTGACAAGCTCACTCATATTAGAACAGTGGACACAAGTTTCCTGATTATTTTCTAAATAAAATCAATTACAAAAAAAATCATTGTAGAAAACTATTTACATAAATTAATTTAAAAAATGGGTAAACTATATAGAAAAAAGATTTTTTAGCTCACCGTGAAATAATGATTAAGGAGGCTGCGGCAACTGAAACGCGTAAATGCCATCTTTGATTTTAACTTGAATGTTTCACGAAGATGCCCTATGTTCAGTACTTGCTTGAATAAAGAAGATTGCTTGTCCGTTGAACTGTATTATCATTCCTTTGTCACAAAAAAAGAAAGCCAGACATACAAACACAATTTGAGCCCAATTATGAATGGATGTACTAAGAAGGAGATGGAAAGAAAAGTAGCAGAGAGGGGATTTTATGGGTCAAGAAAATGTGGGGCCTCCGTCTAGGAGGGCAGGTTGAATGCAGTCTTGGGAAAAAGAAGACCTGGCTACACAACAAAAGCCATCCAGAACAGACTAACAAGGTCACCAACATCAGACAAGGGGTGGACACTCTCAAAGGCTGCCACCACAGAGACAACAAGTAACTCCTGCACTACCTACGATACAAGTCCTTAAAACTAATGTAAATTTATTTAGGTGGCCATGGAAGTGCTAGCCTTGTGGGGGCAGTGCTGGCAGATAAATAAATGAGGAAGCAGAGTCACAACTTCAATATGGCCAATGGAAAATTCGGGAGAGGAGGTGTGTAGTAAAACGTGGCCAATGTGAGACCTGGTGTAGTCCGTGTTCTATGGATAGAGTTGTGCCTGGAGTTCTGAGCGGCATGTGCAAGGAGGCTTCCAATAGGGTGTCATTGAATCCTAGTATTAGTGATATAGAAAAGCATTTACAGAAAGCTAACTCAATGTCATAATTTACAATTATGGACGCACTACAACAGCAAAGGTGAACTAAAATTATACTATATCTATGGGACAAATATTAGGACAAGAACAACATACGTTAGACAGACATAAGTAGAACGAGAGTCAGAAACCCAAGATGAGCAGAGAACGAATAGACATGACATTAATAATATGAGAACAGCGTGACTAAGGCCCAGTTATACAAAAGCCTGAAGGACTTAGTCTCTGTTGAGGCCCTTGGGAAAGAGAGATTGCAACCCTTGTGTTTGAGAAGACAGAGGCTGTCAACCTCCTCTGTATGGGGGGTGTATGTGTTCTATCGCTTGAAACTTCAGCTGGGCAGTCGAGCATCCATATGAGATAAGATATAGGTCATAATGTGTTTTTGCATCGAATAGTTGATTTGTTTGGAGATTCGTTTTTTCATTACCTGTGTAGTTTCACCAACGTAAATAAGCCCACGGGGACATTTAATCAGTTATACTACATATGAGGAGTCGCATGTTGAAAAATCTTTGTAGTGCTGTTTCCTTATTTGGGGGTGATGGATAATGTTACCCCTAAGGAAATTATTACACTGGTGTCAGTGGAGGCAGGGGTATGTGCCTGTTTTGGAATTTTGTAAGAAATGCTGTGCCGTTAAATTGAGTAACTGAGAATTCTGGTGGAAAAGGGGTCCCTGTGATAGAAGGTCCGGACGGTCTGGAAATCTCCATGGGACGTTGGGAAGAAAAGGTACCAGTTCTATGAAACAGGGACATCGGGGCCAATCTGGAGCTATGAGTATGACGGGTACTCTTTCTGGCTTGATCTTCTTGAGTCTGGAAAGGAGAGAGAGTGGAGGAATAAAGTACAGAAGAGAGAGCTGAGACCAATGGATCGTGATAGTGTCGGTTCCAATCGTTAGGGGGTCCCAAGACCTGGTTATGAATATTGGTACTTTGTAGTTTCACCTGGAGGTCATGAGATACACATCTGGAGTCCTCCATATGTGGCAAATCTGGACGAAGACAGTGGGATGTAGTGACCAGTCTCCCGCGTTAAGAACCTCTTGGCTGAGAAAATTGGTGGCCCAATTGTCCACTCCTGGAATGTGGACCACTGAGATAGCTGGTATATGTAGCTTGGCCCAGGTTAGGATCTGAAATACTTCCATCACGGCCCGGCTTCAGGTACCTCCTTGATGGTCAGACTAGACTTGAATAGGACCGTCAAGAAGAAGGGCGTTCCAGTGCAGGAGGGCTAAGCAGATAGCCCTCAGTTCCAGGATGTTTATTGGAAGAGTTGACTCTCGTGGGTTCCACCGTCCCTGCACTGTGAGGTCCCTTAGTGTCGCTCCACATCCGAGGAGGCTGGCGTCCGTCGTTACGATTGTCCAGAATACAGATAGGAAGGACCTCCCCAGGAGAATGGAGGGAGAGCGTCTCCCCTAGTCGAGGGATTTTTTGATCCTCTAGGGAAGTGCTACTAGATGGTCCAGCGAGTGAATGGACTTGTCCCATTCCAATAGGATGAATCAGTAAAGGGGATGAGTGTGGAATTGAGCAAAAGGAACTGCTTCTATTGCGGCTACCATCTTGCCTAAGACACTGATGCAAAAATGGAGAAGCAAAGGACGGGATGTTTCAGGGTCTGAATTCCTTTGAGGAGAGCAGAATGTTTTTCTTCAGGCAGAAAGACCTTTGCGCGAGTAATGTCGAATGCCATTTCTAGAAAATTAATACATATTCTTTGGATCAAAGACGATTTTTCCTTACAGACTATCCACCCGTGGCGATAAAGAGTATTGAAGGTGATATGAAGAGTCTCGCGGCACTCTGCAGGGGGAGGCTTGATTACAATGTCGTGTCCAGGTAAGGGATGACAGGAACACCTCTAGTCTGAAGAATAGCCATTACCATGGTAATTACCTTTGTGAAAACCCTGGGCGCTGTGGAGAGCAAACGGCAGTGCCGTGCACTGGAAATTGTGTCCCTGAATCGCGAAGCACAAGAGTCTCTGGTGAGACGGGAAAATGAAAATGTGCAGGTAGGCATCCTGGATGTCCACTGAGCAGAGATACTCCCTGGGTTCATTTAGGCTTTGACAAAGCGGAGTAACACCATGACGAACATGGATGCGCCTGTTCAAAAGC
Organism: Anomaloglossus baeobatrachus; assembly: GCF_048569485.1. Classification (NCBI taxonomy): domain Eukaryota; kingdom Metazoa; phylum Chordata; class Amphibia; order Anura; family Aromobatidae; genus Anomaloglossus; species Anomaloglossus baeobatrachus. The sequence goes on along the minus strand of NC_134354.1, from coordinate 36,148,217 downwards.
TTTAGGTCAATGATGGGATGAACAGCCTAATGTTTCTTTGGAACTACAAAGAGGTTTGAATAAAACCCCAAGAAGCGTTCCTGTGGGGGGATAGGAATGATGATTTCAGAGTCGAGGTGAGTCTAAATGGCCCTGAAAAAGTTTGGGATGAGAGAGCGATCCTTGGTGGTTAGGATTCAAAGAAGCGTGGGTGAGGGACAGAGAAAAACTCTATTCTGTAGCCGTGAGAGACAACATCTCGGCTCCAAGCATCGTCGATCATGGAAATCTATGCATCTTTGAACCAAGCAAGGCAACCTCCCACCCTGGATGAATTCCTGGGAGGGTGTAGCCAGTAATGCAGAGAGATATCTGTTAGACCTGGAACAGGGAGGCTTGTTCTGAGAGCCCTGGGAATGCCAGGATGGTGTGGGCTTGAAGGAAGGACTCTTCTTTTCCCACTGTGGTGGAGACCTGTCTTGACGGTTGGTGGTACTGACCAAAAACTGGCGAAAGGAACGAAAGGGGAAGAAGCATCTCCTGAGAGGAGCTCAGGATGCCTTTCGTTGTGGGAGAGAGGTACTCTTACCCCTGGTCACAACATAGATGATCTTATCCAGCTTGTCACCATAGAGTCTGCAGCCCTGGAAGAGAAGGCTCTTAAGAGATTTCTTGGAGGCTGAGTTCACATTCCATGCTTTAAGTCACAGGGCTGTGTGAATCGTGGCTGCTGCTAGCGCCGTGGAAATGAGCACGTCAAGAGAAGCTGTGATGAGGTACTTCCCTGCGTGAGCAATTGGATCTGCAAGATCCGCCAGCTCAGAGGAGGATTGCCAGAGTGGATACATTGCCGTCTTAACCCAGGCGGAGACCGCCTTTAAGACCTAGGCGGAGGCAAAAGCTGGGCAGAGGGTGGAACCACTTGCTTCAAAGGCTGACTTAGCCAGAGACTCTATGATCCTGTCTGACAGGTCTTTGAGTGCAGCACCATCAGAGAGGGGGAGGGTGGTACTGGAGGAAAGATGGAAGACAGGAGGGTCCACTGAGGGGGACATTGGCCATCTGTGGAGAAGGTCTTGCGGGAAGGGATACAAAACCCGTACTTGCTTGCATCTCTGAAAATACCTTTCGGGATGCTCCCACTCTCTTGAGAGTATCTCGGTGAACTCTTTGTAATTAGCGAAGAGCCTGGGAGTCTTTCTTGACCTGTTGAAGGGGACAAACTGACTGTTTTAAGTGGGTTTAACCTCGAGAGTCTGATTAACGGCTATAATCAAACTCTATCATGTTACTGAGCTTGGAAATTTGTTCGGAATCCAAGTCAGAATCAGAGTATGAGTCATGGTTAGTTTGGGGCTGCTGGCCTGTCTGACTCAGGAGAGAGGTAGCAGGCAACTCTTGAAACTGTAGAGAGGTTGGAGACCTAGAGGATGAGCTGGAGTGCATTCACTTCCTGGACCTTCTGTGGGATCTGCCATGTCGGAGTGGGAGGCCCACGGGATCCAACTCACATTGGGGGGTAATAGGGGCTCCAAAGGTGGAAATGGGCAGGTGCTCTATAACTGAAACCAAGGTCTGGGGCACCTTTGGTTAAGTTATTGATGGACTGTGAGAGGACAGCAGCCCACTCAGGTGGGGGGAAAAAACCTCACTGCAGTCGGAGGAGGGCTCTGGTAATGGTATGATGGGGCGGCTACAGGCTTGATAGAGGGACTAAGTCTGACCTAATGGGAACTTGTTAAGGCAAGAAGCGCAGGCAAAATATAGGATAAGGACCTGAAATTGGGAGTGAGATGCTCTAGTGTGAGGCATAGAGAGGTTAAAGGGAATGTCAGAGGCATAGGTGCTGGGCAAGTGCTGTCTCTATAAAGAAAAAAGGGGAAAGCAGGCACATTATACTTAACGAGTCTCTCGTGGCTGTACAATGCTTCCAGGTCCGCTCATACTACTTCCAGGGCCACTCATTATCCTTCATACATATGCACTTCTTCCGTCGGCCACTGTCAGTCTGCGCATCTCTGGTCGCAGTCATACGCGCCCCCATTTTGTGTGACAGCGTGTCTGACCTGATTTCAATGAGGCACTGTTTGTGCGTACCTATGGTGTAAAGATATCCATACTATGATACTCAGCACAGATAAAGCACACGGCTGCAGCCCCCAGACATGCGCTTATATTGGCTGTATATCAAAATAAGAAGGACACCACATGGATAAGAGAATATGACAAGTTTCCAATTTGCCAAAGTTTATCTTGAAATTCGTTTCATAGTGAAGTAATTCTCTACAAATTGATTGTTCTATATTATGCTCTGGTATCTTCTGATACCAGAGTATAATAAACGTAAGATTTAAAAAGAAAAAGAAACCTGATACTCCCATCAATGCTTAGGCCTCTTTCACACATCAGTTTTTTGCCATCAGGCACAATTCGGATGGGGCCTGATGCAACGGATCCATCGCAGATTGTGGCAAAACTGATGCGACGGATCCGGTAAAATAATGGATCCGTCTCATTTTTTTCCATTCAGGCCAAAAGTTATTTGCTATGGAGGAGAGCGAGAGAGAGAACTTTTTTTTGTGACCAGAAGTGAATTTACACAACGTCTGGGCATGCCCAGAAATAAAAAACGGATCCATCGCCTGATTCCGTCATTTGACGGATGACGACGCATTCGGCGCCCATAGGCTTCCATTGTAAAAAAAGACGGATGACACCAGATCCGTTGCCTTCCGTTTTTTCTCCGGTCCCAAAAAATGTTCCTTTGGATGTTGCTTCCGGCGACCACTCAAACAATTTTTGCCAGATCCGTCGTACTACAGATGAAACGTGAGGCCATGCGTCGCAATCCGGCGCTTATACAAGTCTATGAGAAAAAAACGGATCAGGAGCCAAATCCGTTTTTTTCCTAATTCGCTAGATTGCTCCTGATGGCAAAAAATTGATGTGTGAAAGAGGCCTTACCCCTCCGGTTGCTCCCACTGTTCCCTGCCCGCCGTCCAGTTCTTTACACCAGATCTGCTGTCCGGTGTTCACTCTAGGTGCAGACTTTTGGGCCCGAGCAGCACCGGTGACCTCGGGCATTCATGGCTGGAAGTCTCAACAAGACTAAATATAGAGCATGAGATGCAGAGGGACAGAGTTGCGGAGAACAGGACAGGGAGCAGCAGCGGCGGCCGGAGAGGTGAGCGGTAATTTGCGTGTTTCTTTTTTCTTTGTAACAGTTGGCCACTCATCTACTATCAGCAAGATGGCTGAATTTGCGCAGGAAGCAAATTTAGAAGAGTGCATATTCTCCAAAATGCAGATTTTTGTAAAATTCAAGTAAATAATACATTTGCTTAATTGTACTTCCACCTATCATGTGTGATTTATATTAGTGGAATATTTTTATATCGCAGATGGGCCCCCTTAGACTCAAGAACCTGGTTGTTACTGCTACCTCTGCACTTCCTATAGCTAGACTCCCTATTTATTCGGAAAGCTCTTATTTCCCTGGATTTTTATACGTCTGTCCATGTTTTACTCATTACGACTATAAAATGAAGCAAAACGTGAAATGTACCAATTACTAATAATATGTACAAACAATCATGAGTGTTTTTCCTAGCCACCGTTAACAGGAGACCTAAGTGCTATCAGGTGTCTAAGTCAGGGAATACTTGCTGTGCTGTAATTAGGACCACCCGGCACACGTCAACCTGTAATCGTGCCATTATGGCAAGTAGTCAAGACTTCACTCTAGTGTATGATTAATGGCCCCTGTCCCAGTAAGTAGGTTATTTGTGCAGGTAGCTGGAGCATAGCTTGATCACTTTGTTGAGCCGGAGATGAGTCAAGTTTTGCTGCATCTCCATAAAACTTAATTTCCAGGGTCTACATAAGTAAAAAAAAAATTCTGTAATTAATTACGGGTGATTTATTAAAACAAGTCATTGACTCATCCAATGAATGAAGCTTAAAGGGCAGGACCAACTTTTGCAACCAATTATTTTTTTTTCTAAAGGATATAAAATTAAAGCAAAAGTAACTTTGATTACAAATTTCGTAACGTTGTAAGTTAGATAAAAACTGTGGGGAAGCAGGGCGCACCAGATCATAGGATGATACGTTTATAACAAGATATTAGATCCAGGTAATCTGCTCACCTGAGTGAGTTTTGTAGGCACAACTCCTGTGAAAGCTCAATAACAATGGCTGCTGCCCCGTGGCTGGGGGATGAACTCCACCAGGATGCGTGAGAGAAAATACAATTCACGGCTGCGCTACCGAAATGAAGATCCTTGATAAAATAATAAAGAAGCAGTTTCCACCCCGGACTCATGTTCTAGTGTAAAAATAAACTGTATTTTTTTTTTTTTATTTTTTTTTTAAATTAAAGCAGATTATATTCCATAATGGGTTCCCAAGCCGGACTGGCGTCTTTTTCAAGTGAAAAATCAACTGTCTTCTTTTAAAAAAAAAATAAAAAATCAAAGAATCTAATTATATTCCACATTGCGTTTCACTTCTGGACTGTCGTCTTTTTCCAAATGTAAAAACCAACTGTTCAGTGCACATAGGGGCAATAGAGGTTTAAATGGCCTAAAATAGGGGCCAAAAATAACTGAAGAAACACCCACAGAGGATTTGAGGAAGAAATATTTCAAAAAGTAAAAAAACTAGTATTGAAAAATTCAGTTATGTCAAATGATAAATGAATGGTGAAAACAGGACAAGAAAAATGTGAACAATGGGATAAAAAATAGTGGGGATAGAACACTGATGTTGAAGTGAAGGAAAGGAAAATCTAGAAAAAAAGAAGAAAATGGAAATAATCTGGTAGAATGCCAGAGTACTTGGAAAAACGTAAAAAAGTTTTCCACTACTAATGTAATCCCCTTTCTTTTATCCTAACTCTTCCTATCTAACACTTTCCTAATATACTTCTATCTACTCTGCTCCATTAAGCTAATTTAATAGGCTTGAAAATATCTTAATTGTTGTTGTAGCTTTGATCCTTGCGGTTGCAAACCGGAATCGGACCAACTGAGCAGGGCACGTCACTGGTAGAGGTGAACTGCCTTTCTGTGAGTGACAGCAATCTGGGCATGCATGCCCAGATCACACTTGACTCTCCTCTCAGCCACCGCTAGTAATGTGCCCTGCTCAGTTGGTCCGATTCCGAGAAGCAGCCAGAATAATCAATGCTACATCAATAAAAAAGGTATTTATGAGCCTGATAGAGATAAGATTACATGAGCAGAATAGGTAGCAGAAGTATATTAAGAAAGTGTTAAGTTAGGAAGAGTTAGGATAAAAGAAAGGGGGTCACAATAGTAGTGGAAAATCTCTTCGTTAGATAAAGGAGAAAACTAAGAAGGCAGAGAAGAGGGTGGTTTTTTCACTTGGAAAAGACACCAGTTCGGTGTTGAAAAGCGTTGTGGAATAAAAACTGCTTAATCAAGGATCTCCATTTCAGTAGCGCAGCTTAAAACCGTGAATTGTCTTTTCTGTCTAACATTTTGTGTTGGCAGCTAATCCACGCAAGTTTACAATAGACAAACCTTCTCTCTTGAGGTGAAGATTTGTCTGTGTGGGGGGGGGGGGCGGGGGAGGGAGAATGGGAATAAACCGCATTACCTGACTCAGCCCATATCATAATAGTGCCCTTGATTGTGGAAAGATGTTCTTGTGAAATGTCTTCTGCACTTGGGACGTCTCTCCAATGTCTTATGTCTACATCCAGCTTCCAGGCTAGAAAAACATTTATATCATTCTCAGATCATCTTAGTGTGTGGTTTTTCTTGATCGAAGCGATAAAACATGGTAGACTTTATGGAGTTAAAGGACGTTCATTGCTTATCTGACGGAATGGAATCCATACTTAGACCAATGGATGACATGTGAAAATATTGTGCTGAAAAGCGGCTGACGTGTAAGAGAAAATGGAAATTCAAGAATTCCGCGGAGGGAAAGTTACAAGACAGAGGACGGGTATGAGGCCAGCCATGTTTCCACACCAATATTCAGAGTAATAATCTATCATGACAACTTGGCACCGGAATTGGCACCTATTTCTCTACAACAGGAGAAAGTACATCTTTCCGTTATGCTTATGAATATTCATTTTTACTGGGGGAAAAAATAGACTAAATACATCCCTTCACTGTCAGATCCCCATGTTTGCAGATTTAATGGCTGGACAGTCTGTCTCCCCATCCTTAAAGGGATTTTCAACCCATTAGCATTCAGTAGACGGGTGACACATGATAGATAGGAGGAGGTTCAGCTGCACTAATGATAACAGCTGAGGAGAGCACATGACCACTGAAGTCATTGATTGGCTGCAGTTTTTTTTAATTTTATAACATCCATCACTTTTTTTTACTTTTTTTTTTCCTTTTTAGGGTTGTTTTAAATGGTTATATTCATCAGTCCCAAGCACATGCACTACCGCACTGCTTTTAAAACAAGCGAATCATGACTACTCTTCTTGTGCTCAGTCAGGGTCACAGTGGTCACATACTAGTATTTTCGTTTTATAAGACACACTGGATTATAATACACATCCCAAATTTAGAGGGAAAAAAGATAAAAAAAAATAATGGGGTCTGTTTTACAATATGGGGGGGGGCAGCAGTGGTGGAGTGGGGTCACAGGAAGCAGGGGCACTGGTGGAGTAGGGCGATGCTGCAGTTGGTGTGCAGCATCTCCCCCAGTAATATAGGCTGGATGTGAGTTATGTGTGTCTCTCCCAGTAATATAGGTTGGATGTGAGGTCTGTGTCTCTCCCAGTAATATAGGCTGGATGTCAGATCTGTATCTCTTCCTGTAATATAGTCTGGATATGAGCTCTGTGTGTTTCTCTCAGTAATATAGTCTGGATATGAGCTCTGTGTGTTTCTCTCAGTAATATAGGCTGGATGTGAGCTCTGTTTGTGTTTCTATTAATATAATCCAGCTGTAATGGAAACAGTAAGAGTTTAGCCTTCATTTCTGATGTTATTCTGGAAAAAAAATTCTGAACTCTGAGTGGGTACCTCTTGGCAACAGTGTATGTTTATATCCATTTTACTTATTTCTCCTTTCTTGTAGATACTCAAAATATGTTGTCTCATGTGTAGATATGCCCGTGTTGTATTGGATGTAACTTTTTTGTTTTATATAAGACAATAAAATTAAACCTTTATGTAGGTTAATACTGAGCATCTTTTATATGTTTCATCTGTATGAAAAATACAGAAAATTGATGAAGCGCAGAGGAAATTCCATGTATTTTTTTATGTACTTTTCTTGTGTGCTTTTGCTGTTAAAAAAAATGTAGGTTTCAGCTCACCCGTATAATAACCTCAAGGCTGCAATGGATGCCTGCAATCCCCCGGACAGGCAGGTCCGTGGTCCAAGACAGCAGCAAAAGGGATGAAGGGATGGGACTCGGCACCAATACTGTATGGTAAAACTTGGAAGCTTTATTTCAATATTTAAAAAGATCACAGGTCATCCAGAAAAAATGCCATGCGGCTTGACGCGTTTCGGACAAATAAAGGGGAGTTTAAAACCAGTCCTTAATCATAAGTTTTTCCTGTTAAGCCTCCTAGATTTCAATAGGGAAAAGTGCAATAAAAACGCTGAAAGAGTTGACATTCTGTGATTTTGTTTTAATACTCCACAGGACATAAAAAGTAAAAAGATGCACCGTGCATTTGAAATTCTAGAAAGTCAACTTGGAATACCACACATTAGTAGGGCATGACACAAACACTATAAAATTGTGAAAAAAGCACACATTACATACAGACTAACTGCCCAAGTAGAAGAGAAAAATGTTAACAGATTGAATATCAAGATGGAGTTGCTAAATTATTGGTGGCTGCAGCCTGTAGCCGTATGCTTCATCTGTGCTGGATATCATAATATGGGCGGCCTCAACACCAATTTTTTTATTTATTTATTCATTTGTTTTTACAGCAAAAGAGACGCACGCACACAGGCTAGGGGTGTGGTCTGACTAAAGCCAATCAGATGCGAGGACTGCTGGTTGGCGGGGGGAAGCAGTGCATATGCATGAGGGATAATGAGCGGCCCCGGAAGTAGTGTTAGAGTTGCGTGGGAGACTAGGTAGGTATAACGCGCTTGCTCCAATTCCCCTATCTCTTCTATCATCATTTTAAAGCTTCGGCTTCTCGTCTCCATAGACTTAAATGGGGACTGTCGTCCGGTCAGATATCTGGGATAAATTCCAGGTCTGAACTGGGGTTTTATTTTTTAAACCCGGTTGGACTTGCTTATCCCGGGTATCTGCAAGTCCGCCCATCACTGCAAATTAGATATAAATTATCTAAAAAATAAAGATGAAAAAAGTATGTTCAAAAGTAACACAATAAACCGCCTAACACACCAACACTCCCAACGCTTGTTTCACAAATGCTTTGTCTGGGCTAGTTGGTGAGAGTTAATAGTCTGTTATTTAAAACACTTACCAATCACATAAGACAAATATTTGCCATAAATTAATAGAATCTGTACTTGTTACCTGTACTGTATATGTTAATCACCTGTCTTATGTTATTGGTTAGTTAAGTATGACATAACATGCTTTTACACCCACCCACCGCCCCAGACAAAGCAGTGGCGAAATGAGCATCGGGAGTGTTTGGTGAATGAGATGGTTTATCTTGTAACTTTAACTCATTTTTTTTTCCATTTACCTTTTCAAGGTATCACATTTTTATTGCGGCTCCTCGATTTTCAGCTTGCAGACATTTTTCTACTATTTTTTACTTTTTTATTTAGTCTCTAAGTGTTGAGTGACACTAATTCTAACATCTACTACTACTGAGTGGGATTTTGTTTTGAGTCACCAACCAGGGTTTTGTCACATACTGTAAAAGGATAAAAAAAATGGATGATATTAAAATTTTTGCATTTATTCTTTTTAAAGGAAGTAAATGACAAAATTTATATAATCCATGAAATTACTTAATTCAGAAAAATTCACTAATTAAAAAAAAAAATTAAATAAATAAAATGAGCTAATCCAGCACTTTGTTTCAGCATAGAATAACAATATATATACTGTAATGTCATGGGACTAGAAGTTGCCCTTCTGTTAATTGGGTCCCATATACCGGTCTATCGCACTGTGTGAACTCTATCCTAAAAAATCTCAACGAATACCGGTGTGCAGGTGAGAGTCATAGATTTCTCATAGTATATACTGTAGACTTTTGTGTGGTGTCACTAGGTGGTGCTGTATGCTTTACTATAAAGCTGAGAAGATTGTATCATTATTCTTTACAAGTACTGCAGATTTATAAACGGACCATAATTATAAAAGAACAATAAGAGTCATGGGAAATAAAAGTCAATCCCACAATTCATGTTTACAAGTGTGCACATTGAGTGAGGTGGATGTGCATAGAAGCCGTCGAATGCAGAACACCGGCACAGCAGGAAGAAGCACAATAACGAGGCATGAAATAAGTATTGGACAGGAAAGCTGCTTCTTTGGTTCATTTTCTAACTCGAGGTAGTGCACGAACTAATACTCCATTCAATCACAGTTGAGGTGACAAAGTATAGTATATAAGGACTAGTGATGAGCGAGCACTACCATGCTTGGGCGCTCGGTACTCGAATGGAACCGGTTGGACCCTCGAACAGGCACGACTTGAGTATAATGGAAGTCAATACGAAAGTCAAGAATTTTCCTGAAAAATGCTTGAGTTTGTAATTGACATTCATACTTGGTACTTGAGTCACGACTGTCCGAGGGTCTGACCTGCTTGATTGGAGTACTGAGCATCCAAGTATGGTAGTGCTCGGTCATCACTAGTTACCAGTACCGAGCACCCAAGCATGGTAGTGCTCACTCATCACTAGTTACGAGTACCAAGCATCCAAGCATGGTAGTGCCCGCTCATCACTAGTTATGACTCCAAGCACGCAAGCTTGGTAGTGCTTGCTTTTCACTAGTTGCGAGTACCGAGCAACTGAGCATGGTAATGCTTGAACATCACTAGTTACGAGTACAGAGCATGGCAGTGCGCTCATCACTAGTTATAAGAAGTACCAGGCACCTGAGCATGGTAGTGCTCGCTCATCACTAGTTACGATTACTGAGCACCCGAGCATGGTAGTGCCCGCTCATCACTAGTTATGAGTACCAAGCACGCGAGCATGGTAGTGCTTGCTCATCACTAGTTACAAGTACCAAGCACCCAAGAATGGTAGTGCACGCTCATCACTAGTTACGTGTACTGAACACCCAGCCATGATAGTGCTCGCTCATTACTAGTTATGAGTACCGAACACCCAGCCATGATAGTGCTCACTTATACGGTATCTGTCTGTGTAGAGTCGCCAAGTGCTATTGGGTGTATGGAGGATGTGGAGATTGATGAATATATTAAAAGAAGGAACCGTTATATTATCGTTATATTAGTGAAATGATGTGATAGATTGTCTATAGAGATGTGTTTTTAATGCACATTTAAAAATTACCAGCCTAGGTATTAATTGGATTGCCTAGTGTAATGAATTCCAAAAAACTGGTGCAGCACAAGAGAAGTCTTGGTCACATAAGTGGGAAGTTTGGATGGTGTTAGTCTTAGATCAGTTGTAGAATGGAGGGCACGTGTAGGGCAATAGACAGAGATGAGAGAGGAGATATAAAGTGTTGCAGAACTGTGGAGAGCTGTGTGGGTGAGCGTTTGCATCGTGTTCTTTAATGGATGGGTAACAAGTGCAATGACTGACATTTCTCAAGGTGGAGGTATCAGTGTAGCAGCTAGACAGAAATAAGACTCCGGCTGACACATTCAGAATGTATTGGAGAGGAAAAAGATTGGTAAGAGGCAGACCGATTGTAATATAATTATTAGAGAGCTGCCAGAGCAGAATTTAGCCAGTCACTGTTATCAAAAACATACTATTTCCCATATAAATCAGAAGTGTAGTAGTGCCATCAGGTCAGAACTGGCAGTAACCATTTGGACTATGCTACACCCATCTACTGTTCCGAAAAGTCTGGTCAGAAGTGGTCTTCATGGAACAATTGTAGCCAAATTTACAGTAACCATTTGGAGTATTCTACATCCATCTACTGTCCCTAAAAGTCTGGTCAGAAGTGGTCTTCATGGACTAATTGTGGCAAAGCTAGCAGGAACCATTTAGACTATGCTACACCCATCTACTGTTCTGAAAAGTAGTCTGGTGAGAAGTGGTCTTCATGGAACAATTGTGGCCAAACTGGCAGTGACCATTTGGACTATGCTACACCCATCTACTTTTCCGAAAAGTCTGATCAAAAGTGGTCTTCATGGAACAATTGTGGCCAAACTGGCATTAACCATTTGGACTATACTACACCCATCTACTGTTCCAAAAAGTCTGGTCAGAAGTGGTCTTCATGGAACAATTGTTGCCAAACTGGCAGTAACCATTTGGACTATGCTACACCCATCTACTGTGTCAAACAGTCTGGTCAGAAGTTGTCTTCACGGAACAATTGTGGACAAACTGGCAGTAACCATTTGGACTATGCTACACCCATCTACTCTTCCGAAAAGTCTGGTCAGAAGTGGTCTTCATGGAACAATTGTGGCCAAACTGGCAGTAACCGTTTGGACTATGCTACACCCATCTACTGTTTCGAAAAGTCTGGTCAGAAGTGGTCTTCATGGAACAATTTTGGCCAAAAAGCAATGTCAAGAACAAGGAGTCTTGGAAGTGATGATATGGCCCTCTACAACCTCTGATCTCAACAGCATCCCATTTGTCTGGGGTTACATGAAAAGTCCGAAGGATTATTACAATCCTCTGGTTAGTTTCCAAGATGTTTGGAACAACCTAATTTACGAGTTACTTTAACAAAATGTAAAAGAATTGATGAAAACAAAGGGCGGTCACCAAATATTGATTTGATTTCGATTTCTCTATTGTTCATTCACTTTGCATTTTCTTAATTGCTTAAAATAAACTAATAACACTTCAATTTTTGAAGACATTCTTTCTTGCGTAAAACTTTTACACTCGTAGTAATTGTGTACATCTACCATAAATGTGCCGGTAAATTTCTTTAATTACTGTTATTTCAGTATTTTGCTGCGTGTTATGTGGTTTTGAACTTGCTTTTTAAATTTTTTATTTTTATTTTTTTAAGTAATTAAAATAATAAAAATGTGATTTACATTGGAACACCGCAGTCATTCTGAAATACCTGAGCCATGATACCGCCTTTACTTTCTCCATGGCTGATGAAGTCTGTCTTGTCCTCTAGGAACATGGGAACACTTACTTACACATTTGCCCAAAAATATTCCCGAGTACAGAAGTTGCGACTGTTCTGTACCTCTTATGGTAATCATTTTAAACAACTGCTAAGTTATCAATAATATACTAAGCTAACATGGTCCAAGGGTTTCAGAAAGTGTAAAATGAGTAAGATTTATATGGTGCTGAAAAGAGTTTGGAAAGGAAGAAACGTGTAGGAAAAACCTCAAAATATTAGGTAGGGATCTCCAAGCCAGGAGCCCTGTCCAAGTCTGTAATAAATGGCTAACACAGGTGCCCTGTTATATTTTTCTACAGATTTACACCAGAACATAGAGTGGCTTCAAGGCGTAAGACATGTTTTCTGTGAAACAACGGTCATTAGAAGCTTCGTGCTTTGAAAAAAACGTCAGACATTATCCCCGAGACTGATTTATCAAGTGGGCTGAGGGTGTCACCGACGCTGCATGTACGAGGCACAGGCGTTATACAAAGGCCTCGGTTGTCCGCGCAATCACGTACTGTATGGATGGCTTAATTGAGAATGTCACCTATCTGTCTGCACAAACTCAGCCGCCTGCCAGCAAATCCAATGGAAATTGCTATAATTCAAAAACAAATACTTGTAGTTTGCTCTAAAACTAAATTTTTGTAAAAAGAATAAATAAAAACAAATTGTATAATTAATTTTTGGGGTAAGAGAATTCTAAAATAAGGAAGAGGTCACTTGCAGTTGCAACTTTCTAAGTTGATTTTTTTTTTTTAGAAATGTATTCATTAGTTTGGGCAAACCTTCTTGGAAAACTATTCCCTAAATATTTTGGGACACTTAAGCATTCCAAACTAATTTGGGACTATGTGTATATATATATATATATATATATATATATATATATATATATATATATTTTTTTTTTTATTTTTTTTTTTTTTATTTCTTATATGTATGTATATATACTGCTCAAAAAAATATAGGGAACACCAAAATACAATTTAACTGTTTCTTATATACTGTATATCGTGTGTGTATCTTGTGTATCTTATATTTACAGTGGAGATGAACAGTTTGCTACCCCTTCTCCCTCATTAACCCCTTAACGACCGCGGGCAGTAATATTACGTCCTAGCGGTCATAGTATTACTGCCCGCCGTCTGCTGCCAGCAGCATGCCGCAATCGACGCACATCTCAGCTGATTTTAACAGCTCAAAAACCTATGCAACGGATGCGGTGAAAAAAACGGATCCATTTTTCCATGCGGCCCGTCCGGTTTTTGACGGATGCGGCTTGATATTGAGCATGCGCAGTACAAAAAAACGCATCCGGCGGCCGGATGCGTTTTTTGCCGCAGGATGTCGAAATACGTTGTCCATAGGCTTACATTGTGAATTGCGCCGGATCCGGCGCGATGCGTTTTTTTCACCGCACAAAAAAAGTGACAGGCAACGTTCCATCCGGCCGCCGCATGAGCTAAGTATGCCGCATCCGACAAAAACCGGACGCAACGCAAGGCCATGCGGCACAATATGGCACTAATGCAACTCTATGCGGGAAAAAACGTAACCAGTGTAAAAAAAAACGGTTGCGTTTTTTTTGCAGAGCACCGTATTGTGCCTCACGGCAAAAAACGGATGTGTGAAAGCAGCCCAAGATTAATTTATTTCATACTTGGATAGATCGGACATTACTGAATGCGACAATACCAGATGTGTTTTTTTTGTTTTTTATTAATTGTTTTTTTTTTAATTATGATTAAGGCCCAGCCATAAGACATCACCGAAATGCGTTGGTCAGGAACAAAAAGGGGGTGAGACTCATGGGCATTCACCATTTTTAAAGCCACGGTCTGTCTGGATATTTTTACATTAATCTATTAAAGCTCTTTTTACATCTGCAACACTGGTTTCTTTGCATCACTTGTAACTTATGGTTTGAGGTACGTGGTCGTGATACCGCTCCTTCTGCGTGGTGAGGGCCAGCTGGCCTGTGCAGAGAGGGAGACGGGGGGACTGTGCCGAGGGGCCGCAAGACCATAATCGAGCAAGGAAGCTCTGTATCTTTATCGGCTTGTCGGGGACGGTTTTCATATGTATATATCCTGACACATCTGGTGTATGCTGGATTGTCCCACGGATGTATAGGATGATAAAAAGCCTCCTGATAAACCCCTTTACTGAGATTGTCCGAAACGTGTCGAAGTGGAGAAATCTCAGGATTATATGAAGTGGAAGAACTGATATTCTCCCTATACATTATTTTTATCTGGTGACCAGGCTATATCACAGTACATTTTGCAGTATGGACTAACAAGTACTAACCATGGCTATGGCGGAGGATTCTTATAGCACAACAAACCGCATACTAATTCGCTAACATCAAAGACTTTCTAGAAAGCTTATTTATCAACATAAGAAAACATATATGCTGGTTTTGGATTTGCTATGACGCTAATATGTATCTGATGTACCTCTGTATGGTTATTTAGTAGATGGATTGTAATTTTTACCTCCATCTTTATATCTCAGCATTTAACACTGTGGGTTTTTGTTGTTTTTTTTTGTTTTTTGTTTTTTTTTCCTGATAGACTCCCTGGTTACAACCTGCTGGTAGTCTGTATTAGTAAAAATACGGATAACCATATTTTGTATATGTATAGGTGTATAGATATATTTTAGGTGTATGTGCTGTTTTATATACATTCATACATTGTGCATTATAGCACTACCTTAATGGATCCCTATAATATAATCTTTCAGATGGTATCCATTGAGGCAGTGAGCCATAATATAATTGGCTAGATATATCTAAGGTTCTTTCTGCAATATTTTAGGCTAATAAGAGTGGTGGTGTGCATGTCGGGTTATAGCCTCTAAGAAAGCCTCCTCTATATTCTATCTTTTCTCTCCTATATTCCTCTTTAGTTTGACCAGGTGTGGATATCTGGGATTAAGGTTTGTTGAGGAGGACTCTTTGAGGGAATTAATAGGGTGAGTCACCGTTATAGTTAGGGTATTTAGGGGAAGACATTAGGGTGGTATTTATTTATATCGTCATATCCCCCTCCCCCTATTTTGTGTATTAAGGCATGTTGATACTCTGTGCATATTCCAGTACCAAATCTTTACAAGTGGGTGTTTTTGATCTGATTTTATTCTATTAAACAATAAAATAAATTATTGGGGGATTTTGTTTTTTTGAAATTTTTGATGACCTCTCTGGATATCTAATATAGTGTATTTGTCTATTGATACTTATGGTTTCTTTTATTTTTAATGGGGTAAAAATAAGGGTGATTTGAACATTTGTATTTTTTTTTTACTTTATACAGTATTTAATAGTCCCCTTAGGGAACTGAAAGGTGCGATCGTTTGATTGCCTGTGCTATACAGAGCATAAGCATCAGCACCGCTCTGTACAGAAAAACTAGCGCTCTCCTATGAATGTCGCTCACATTAAAACACAGTGAATACCTTAAAGGGAACCTGTCATGTCCATTAGGCATCGGCACCAGGAGCAGTTCTGAGTGCATATTGCTAATTCCTGCCTAACTGTCCCAGCATCTAGTAACATAGATAAAGGGGTCTTTAGAAACAGCATTTCTAAAGCTCCTTCATGAGATGCTAATGAGCACAGGAACTAGTCAAAAGGGCGTTATATCCCCTGACTAGTCTGCCCTCTTAGGATGTTAGCACACCCACATAGACGTGCTAAAATGCTATTCAATACCCATTGCCCAGCGTCATCATCAGTAGTGACACACGTATCTGTGTCCTCACATGCCGAGTTTAGGGTCAGACTCAGTACACATGATCAGAATTCTCAACAAACCAGTCATTTGCATCCATAAAATGTCAAGGCTGAATTTTTTTTAAAGGGATTTTCTAGACTTTGGGTACTAGTCTGCAATCCATCTAGTGACTGCAGACTTATGCATACATGCAGTGTGCACACCGGCACCAGCAGTGGGCAGGTGCTTGACCACAAGTATGCGATTGGCATACATGCAGTCACCTGCCAACTAGACATGTGCGGCCTCACTCAATACATGTCTAGTTGGAATGTGGCCAGAAAGATGTAAATCACATACTTGTTGTCACATGACTGCCCACTCCAGCACCGGAAAATCCTGTGTGCGCTTTGAGGATTCACAAGTGTACAGAAACATAAAGTGACTGCAGACTTGAGCCCCAAGACTGGACAACCCCTTGAAGAATATTTTCTCCATAAATTATGTTTGTGTTATTTTTAGATGTTTTTACATCCATGGCCTCATCTAATGGCAGAAACTGAGCGAACCAGAGCTATGTCACAGAGTAAACTTACGTTTTCTTATAAATTGTTAACAGGCTTTATCATGTTTTCCTCTAAGTCATTTTTATAGAATAAACCCATAGAAAACACCTTCTAACTTTACCTTGAAAATCTGTTTTCGCTCATGAAATTTATTTTATAGTCATGCAAAAAAAAAAAAATATAGAAAATCCTTATCTGAAGCCTAAAAACAAGTACAAAAGTCAGAGCTGGCAGCAGTTGGGTACAGCACGGAACATAACCATGTGGCTTGTGCCAGTTTATGGAATGTTACGTTCTCATAAGACTCAGTGTTTGGCCTCGGCCCGTAACTGTATCCTGTAACTGTTAATAATCCAGTTCTGTGCCAAGTGTAAATATATTCAATGTGTCAAAACCGATCACGCTCCACTGGTCATAAGGTGGCAAATAATAATGATAAAATGGTGCCGCGTACATTATGGTGAAGCTGATTGGACAAGATTTTGGTTATTGCATGTATTAAAGTGTTACCTAGTAATGTTGCTACTTAACAATATTGCGATTCATAACGCTACACGTTTTAGAAGTCACAAGAGACATTTAGCATCTATACTTATTTCACCCCCCCCGAGCCTCATTTCACTTTCCTGATCCGGCCAATTTTTTACCATTCCGACCAGTGTCACTTTATGAGGTTATAACTCTGGAACACTTCAATGGATCCCTATGATTCTGAGTGTTATGGTGAGATATGGGGGGAGGTGTATCTTGCTGTACAGATTCCTATTTTAAGCTTGGTTCACAGTCCATTATTTGTACTGCTTAAGCAAGCATTGTTGACCTTAGGGAGATCAACATATCCACTGCGGAGACACCATCACGTGTTTCTCAACGCAGTGATTCTAGAGCATTGCCCCCTGGTGTCTCCGCGGCTTTCTTATTTGCATTATTTGTACTGCTTCTGTGTACATTGTATTGTTTGTAAGTAATCACCCCCTATAGTGCAAGGTTATAGCCTCTTGAGGCGCTTCCGTCCCTGGGTGTGGGGGTTGGTGGGCTTAGAGTCCACCTACTGTAACATTTTTGCTTACCTGAGGCATAGGCAGTCTGACAACTTCAAGAGTGAAGCAGGAATATTGAACCTCTGGGAGAAACTGGCTTCTGAGAGAGACCTGGATATTTATCGGTTACCGAACTATATTTGTGTTACTGGACTAATTTTACCCTCTGTTTTATGGATTATGTTATGGACCATTTGATTTGCTTGGAATAAATGCTCTCTGGATTGTACATCCATCTCTCGCTCTGTTGATTGTGTGATATGGGAGAAGGACCCCGTGACACTGAGATTTTTTTTTGTGACATATTGTACTTCATGTTAGTGGTAAATCTAGGATGAAAGTTCAGAGTAGAGCAACCAAGATGGTAGAAGGTCTGCAAACCATGTCATATGAAGAACGGCTAAAAGAACTAGGGATGTTTAGTTTGAAAAAGAGAATGCTGAGAAGAGACTTAATAGTGGTCTACAAATATCTGAAAGGTAGTCACAGTGCAGAGGGAACTGTCCTATTCTGATTAGCACAAGGAAGTACAAAAAGCAATGGGATGAAACTTAAAGTAATGAGATTCAGATTAGACATTAGGAAAAACTTTCTGCCAGTGAGGGCAGTCAGAGAGTGGAACAGTCAACCACGGGAGGTAGTGAGGGCAGTCAGAGAGTGGAACAGGCGACCACGGGAGGTGGTGAGCTCTCCATCAATGGAAATCTTCATGCGGAAACTGGGAAAATATATAGCTGGGATGATTTAGGAAAGCCTGCACTCGCAGGGGGTTGGACACGATGTAGTTCCTTCCAACTCCACCATTCTATGATTCTATAATATTTTTACGTTTATTTGTGAAAATATAATTTGGCAAAAATGTTACAGCTTTCAAATTTTTAAATGTTATGCCCTTAAACCAGAGAGTTATGTTACACTAAATAATTAATAAATAACATTTAGCGCATGTCTACTTTACATCCCTGGTGGACATACCTGCTATCAAGGTGTAGGAGGTGGCGAACTACGTCCACTCTTACATATAAGAGTGTATTGTATATAATGTAGGATGTAGGAGAGCAGAACGGTCGCGGTGTTTACTTCCAACTAGATGCCACAGGTATTATATGTTTTATTGTAGTGTAACTAGTGATCAAGTGTGCCGGAGTGGGGTGTCAGTAGTAGGTAGTGAGTTTGGTAACTAGAGACTAAGTGTGAAGGAGTGGGGTGTCAGTAGTGGGTAGTGAGTTTGGTAGGTTGGAGCAGTAACAGTTGCAGTAGTAGTTGGTAACCAAGGAGAAGGAGACAAGGAGGGAGGAGTGAGCAGAAAAGGATCTGGAAGGTAGGACAAGTTGGTCAGTGAAGCGACAGAGGTCCAAGTGAGCGGACAGGACCAGAAGTGAAGGCCTGTCCAGGAAAGAAGACCTCACCCTGTGGTCAGGCTGTAGAGCATCCTGAGATTGGTGGGACGTCAACGTATAGAGACCGACGGCAGGGCTGTAAACTGATCGGGAGCTGGTACGTCGTCCGAGGACCTGCGTGAGACATGGTAGCTGCAAGGAAAGGTTACGGGGAGGAAGCAAGTACTGGCATCGGCTGTTGGAGGATAATTACCCAGAGCAGCAAGTCAGAAAATCCCCAAGAGAGGGGCGACAGCACGAGTGGCCCTGTATGCCAGAAATAAGGAAGAAGTGATGACCTCCAATAAACTGGTTCCTGAATTGTT
Organism: Anomaloglossus baeobatrachus; assembly: GCF_048569485.1. Taxonomy (NCBI): domain Eukaryota; kingdom Metazoa; phylum Chordata; class Amphibia; order Anura; family Aromobatidae; genus Anomaloglossus; species Anomaloglossus baeobatrachus. The sequence goes on along the minus strand of NC_134354.1, from coordinate 36,128,946 downwards.
TTACAAAAGACTTGTGTGTGAATTGCGTGACTCTCCATGCCTGCGGTGAGGACCAGCAGTGAAGATGGAGGTAGACCCAGTCATTAGTGTAAGAGCCACATGCCCCAATGGGAGCACAACACGAACATACATATTGAATGAAGCAGGGGAGCAAGTGACCCTTGGCCAGGGTAGGGCTGCCATCTTCATAGGCTCACACAAGATCGATCTTCCTACAGAGCATTCATCCATCAAGCCGCCATGGCTTGAGATGAGCTGAAGACCCTTAACTAACTACTTTATATCATCACAATTTTTGAAACATAACTTTTTTCTGAGGAAAAGTGAGAAAAGTTAAAAGTTTATCAGCAATTTCTCATTTTTCCAACAAAATTTATAAAATCATTTGAATCGACTTTGAAAGGCCTATGTGACAGAAAATACCCAAACATGACACCATTCTAAAAACTTCACCCCTCAAACTGCTCAGAACCACATCTAAGAAGTTTATGAACCCTTCAGGTGCTTCAAAGGAACTTAAGAAATGTGGAAGGAAAAAAAATGGAAAAACTTACTTTTTTCCCCACAAAAATGTTACTTTAGCCCCAAATTTTGAATTTCAGGAGGTTAATAAGAGAAAATATGCTATACGAGTTGTTTTGCAATTTCTCCTGAGTCCGCCGATACATCATATGTGGTGGAAAACTACTGTTTGGGAACACTGCATGGATCGGAAGGAAAGGAGAACCAATTGACTTTTCCACCGCAAAATTGTCTGGAATCAATTGCGGATGCCATGCCATGTTTGAAAAGCCTCTGATGTGCCTAAACAGTGGAATCCCACCACAACTGACCCATTTTGGAAACTTCACCCTCATAGAATTTACATAGATGTGTGGTGAGCATCTTGACCCCCCAGGTGCTTCAAAGAATTTAATATAATTGAACCGAGAAAATAAAAAAACATTTTTCCTATAAAAATGTTGTATTAGCCCCAAATTTTGCATTTTCACAAGGGTAACAGGGGAAAATGTATTATACAATTTGTTGTGCAATTTCTCCTAAATACAACGATAACCCCCATGGGGGTGGGAAACTACGATTTGGGCGCATGGCAGGGCTCGGAAGGGAAGAAGCACCATTTCACTTATAGAATGTAAAACTAGCTGGAATAATTAGCGGATGCCATATTGTACTTGGAGAGCCCCTGATATGCCTAAACAGTGGAAACCCCCACAAGTGACCCTATTTTGGAAACTAGACTCCTTACAGGTGCTTCATAGAATTTTATGTACAGATGTGAAAATAAAAATCAAATTTTTCCCACAAAAATGTTGTTTTAGCCACAAATTTCTTATCTTCACAAGGGTAATAGTAGAAATTGTAGCATAAACTTTGTTGTGCATATTTCCCTTGAGTACACTAATGACCCATTTGTGGTAAAAAACTAGTGTTTGGACGCACAGGAGGACGCACCATTTGACTTTGGAATGCAGACTTTGATAGAATGGTCTGCAGGCGTTATGTTGCATTTGTAGAGCCCCTGAAGTCCTCAAACAGTGGGAACCCTCCATAGGTGACACCATTTTGGAAACTAGACTCCACAAGAAATTTACACAAACGTGGTGAGCACCTTGAACCCACAGGTGCTTCACAAGATTTTACAACATTGAACTGTGAAAAGAAAAAAAAAAAAATTCTCACAAAAATGTTGCATTAGTGCCACATTTTTCCACTTTTACAAGGATAGCATGAAAAAAAAAAAATAAACCCCATCATTTGTTGTGCAATTTTTCCTAGATTTGCCAATACCCCTTATGTGGTGGGGCAACTACTGTTTGAACACACTGTCCAGCTTTGATAGGAAGGAGAGACGTTTTGGGACACAGACTTGATGGCATTATCTGAAGGTTCATGTCATGTTTGGAGAGCCCCTGAGGTGCCTAAGCAGTAGAAACCCCCCCACTAGTGACCCCCATATTAGAATTTTCCTGGTATGTGAATTTTATAATGTGGGGGCAGATGTGAGTTGTGTTAAGTACTTAGGGTTGGCATATGTGAGTTGTGCAGAGTACTTTAGGTTGGCATATGTGAGCTGTGTAGAGTACATCATGTTGGCATATGTGAATTGTGTGGAATACATCAGATTTGCATATGAGAGAGGGGAGCCAGCACGATCTGAAAATGGCATGCATCATATAAAAAGTGCAAATTCACAGATTTATTCCAACTGTACTGTAATATAAATGAGATTTTTAGCAAATAATTGATCAATTCTTTGAGCCACCCCTGCCAACGTCACGGCAAATCTCAATAGGGGGGTCCTACTCTATATTCTGTATTTCATGTGCCATGCGGCCTCCTAGATAAAGTTAAAAGCAGAACCATAATGGAGCACACATACCTGTAACCTGTATATATAACCGCTTCTATGTTGCAAAAGAGGCAATTGTGGATAGAGGCCAGCCCAGGTCCCAGCATGTGGAGCAAGCTCTACACATACCAGGGCTATATCAGAACTGACCCTCCCAGTGCCAGACAGCAACCATTGATAAAGGCGGACCAGATCCAAGAATGGTGCTTAATTAGCAATGCCTGTGGAAAGGGTGAGGCAACTGAATGTGTACAGCTACCAACAGGAGGAATATATTGCAAACCAAGATCAGGGGTGCATAGCATGGTGGAGACCAGCCACCAGACATTTGTAGCATAACTACAACCAAACAGAGAGAGAGGGGAGCCAGCACGATCTGAAAATGGCATGCATCATATAAAAAGTGCAAATTCACAGATTTATTCCAACTGTACTGTAATATAAATGAGATTTTATCTATCCACAATTGCCTTTTTTGCAACATGGAAGCGGCTATATACAGGTTACAGGTATGTGTGCTCCATTATGGTTTGGCTTTTAACTTTATCTAGTAGGCCGCATGGCACATGAAATACAGAATATAGAGTAGGACCCCCCTATTGAGATTTGCCGTGACGTTGGCAGGGGTGGCTCAAAAAATTGATCAATTATTTGCTAAAAATCTCATTTTTTTATTGTAGTACAGTTGGAATAAATCTGTGAATTGTCACTTTTTATATGATGCATGCCAATTTCAGATCGTGCTGGCTCCTTTTTCCCAGATTTGCATATGAGTTGTGTTGAGTAGATCAGGTTGATGTATGTGAGTTGTGTGGAGTACATCAAGTTGTGCAATCAATTAATGTAAAGTCCCTGTCACACACAGAGATAAATCTGTGGCAGATCTGTGGTTCCAGTGAAATTGTGGACAATCAGTGCCAGGTTTGTGGCTGTGTACAAATGGAACAATATGTCCATGATTTCATTGCAACCACAGATCTGCCAAAGATTTATCTCTGTGTGTGACGGGGCCTTTAGTCCAGGAAAGCTCATGAACATTCAAACAAGGTGTCTTCAATACCATCACATAGGATCAGCAGGCAAAGTTAAGCTTGCTTTACATGTTACAATTAATCATGCGGTCGCACCCTCCCCCATCGTTTGTGCGGCACGGGCAATTTCTTGCTATACAATGCTATAACCCCCCATCATACGTACTTACCTTCCAAACGACCTCGCTGTGGGCGGCGAACATCCACTTGCTGAAGGGGGAGGAACGTTCGGCGTCACAGCGACGTCACACAGCGGCTGGCCAATAGAAGTGGAGGGGCGGAGATGAGCGGGACGTAAACATCTCGCCCACCTCTTTCCTTCCGCATTGCCGGCGGCCGCAGGTAAGCTGCAGTTCAGTGTTCCCGGGGTATCACACGGAGCGATGTGTGCTGCCCCGGGTACGATGAACAACAGGACGTGCGATTTTTAGAAAATGAGCGACATGTCAGCGATGAACGAGAAGGTGAGTATTTCTGCTCGTTCATAGCTGTCACACGCTACGATATCACTAACGATGCCGGATGTGCGTCACTTACGACGTGACCCCGCCGACATCTCGTTAGATATATCATAGCGTGTAAAGCCCGCTTTAGACAAGGTATGTCAAGCTCTTATGGCCGCTTTACATGCAGCGACATTGCTAACGAGATATCCCTGGGGTCACGGAATTTGTGACGTACATCCGGCCTCGTTAGCGATGTCATTGCATGTGACACTTACGAGCGACCGTTAACAATCCCAAATACTCACAAAATCGTTGATTGTTGACACGTCTTTAATTTTCCAAATATTGTTGCTCGTTCTGGACGCAGGTTGTTCGTCGTTCCTGAGGCAGCACACATCGCTACGTGTGACACCCCGGGAATGACGAACAACAGCGTTCCTGCGTCCTCCGGCAATGAGGTGGGAGTGACGTTCTTGCGGCTGCTATCCGCCCCTCCGCCTCTATTGGTGGCCTGCCGTGTGACGTCGCTGTGACAACAAACTTAAGGACCTGTCACACACAGAGATAAATCTTTGGCAGATCTGTGGTTGCAGTGAAATTGTGGACAATCAGTGCCAGGTTTGTGGCTGTGTACAAATGGAACAATATGTCCATGATTTCACTGCAACCACAGATCTGCCAAAGATTTATCTTTATGTTTGACAGGGCCTTTAGTCAAATAAATTTAGTAGTCCATGGATGTGTGATATTCTTTGAAACATTCATTTATATACAGGCCTGGTTTGTCAGGGCAGATCTTACACTGAAAAATATTGCCCTTATCCCCCTTTTGTAACAAACTTTTTTTGCGACCTTCTTTTCTTTCCAGATTGAGGGACATCAACGGGAAAATGTTGCCCTGGTAAAATATGAGCATGTTCAGTTTTAGAAGTACTTATACTCGCTCCTTCCCGACTTCCAAATATTAGGGTTTTGATCACTACCTCCTGGAACTAAAGGGGTGTACCGCTACAGCCGGCACAACTTAATAGCACGTAAGCGTTATACATTGCCATCTGTGCGATGCACATGACCAGCTTCTTGTACCACACCTTAGGTTTGCACATGGCACTCTAGGGCTGGAAGACTTGATCAGAGACATCAACTCCCCCCATGTTCTTGTACCCCAGGACACATTCTGGTTTGTAGACCTGTGCATTGGTACCTCATACAGCGGTGGGGGTGCTGCCATCACCATGTATTGTGGTCAAGAAAAAGACATCTTTCTTGTACTTGACAACCAGCATGTTGTCGGTATACTGGGATCTGCTCTTGCCAATTCTTAGCAGTAGCAGCTACCCAATTAGAGACCTAGGGAGTACTCTTGTTTTTGCGCACAGTACCACATGCTTCGATATCTCTGGCAGAGAGAGATGTGAACAGTGGGATGCTGGTGTAACAGATATCTACATAGAATTGATAATCCTTATCCATCAGTGGGTGCACCAAATCGCACACAATTTTCCCATTCACTCCCAGGTAAGGGGGGGCATTCAGGGGATTCAATTCGTATATCCATCCCTTCATAAACCCTAAATCTGTAGGTGTACTATTTAGTTCCGCAAGTGGCACTTTTATTGGGTGGGCAGGTATTGCCGGAATTTAAGCCTCCCCTTGAAGTGGATTAGAGACTCTTCCACGCATTTCCTTTGGGGAATATACAAAGCAGTAAAGTTATTTGGTGAACTGATCATTGACTGGCTGAATTTTTAAGTCCGCCAAAAGCGGAGTTGTCTCAGAATGGACACTGAATTATCATTGTAATGCAAAACCTTGTGGATATTCTCAAAGCGTGACCGGGACATAGCCATGCGGAACACTGGAGTGTTATATATAATATCAGTTTCCAATATTGCCGAACTACTGGCTTTTTCACTATCCTCATGCGAAGAACAAGACCCCGAAAGCTCATAATTTCTACTGCTTCTATAGAAGTCAAGTTAGAAAATGATGAAGGGCCAGAAATTGTTGGGCACATAAATTTATCTTGGCCACCATAAGATTTACGAAATTCTCTGAGAAAAAGAGTTTGAAAAAGTCGATTTCTGTGATTCCGGCAGTTTCCAATTGGATTAATGATTGGGCCATAAAATCAGGAAAATGAGGCTCATCATTTTCGGGAGATGAGGTCCATAAGGGGTCACTAATGGTGGATCGGGGGTCACTAATGGTGGACGGTCACTCATTTGCTGTCCTGGGACGTCTGCCTGGGTTTTTTTTATTACTGGGGGACGAGAAGGAAAAATAGAAAAAGGTGTGATCCTCTCTCTCTCTCGATCAATGTTGGAGGCAAGGATAGCGTATACCTCATCGGCTGGATACCGTCTTTGGGATGAGTGGGACATTTTGTTTTTGACATGTGGTGTGTGTGTGTGTGTGTGTTTGGTGTAAACCTTTTTTTATTAGAATAGAAGAAAAGAATCTAGAAAGAAAAAGATAGAAATAAAAACAATATAAAAATTTGGGGAAATAAAATACAAATGTACTAAACGGACAACAGTAAAAACAATTACTGAGCGACCACAACTAAATTACGCTAATTTTCGATGCAGTAGACAAAAACTGAAATAGCAAAGGCAAAAAAATTGCAATAAGATGTCCATATAAATATGTTTTATTAATATGAAACTGGTGAAAATTGGTGACTTACAATAAAATCAGTGGTGAAAAAGGAGAGAATAGCTGTTATGCGGCCAAGACATGAATATATACAGTATGTACAGTGGATACAGAAAGTATTCAGACCCCTTTAAATTTTTCACTCTTTGTTTCATTGCAGCCATTTGGTAAATTCAAAAATGTTCTTTTTTTTTCTCGTTAATGTACACTCTGCACCCCATCCCCCATCTTGTCAGAAAAAAAACAGAAATGTACAGTAGAAATTTTTGCAAAGTTAGTAAACAAGAAAAACTAAAATATCACATGTTCATAAGTATTCAGACCCTTTGCTCAGTATTGAGTAGAAGCACCTTTTGAGCTAGTACAGCCATGAGTCTTCTTGGGATTGATGCAACAAGTTTTTCACACCTGGATTTGGGGATCCTCAGCCATTCTTCCCTGCAGATCCTCTCGAGTTCCGTCAGGTTGGATGGTGAATGTTGGTGGACGCCATTTTCAGGCCTCTCCAGAGATGTTCAATTGGGTTTAGGTCAAGGCTCTGGCTGGGCCAGTCAAGAATGGTCACAGAGTTGTTCTGAGGCCACTCCTTTGTTATTTTAGCTGTGTGCTTAAGGTCATTGTCTTGTTGGAAGGGGAACCTTCGGCCAAGTCTGAGGTCCAGAGCACTCTGGAAGAGGTTTCTTCCAGGATATCTCTGTACTTGGCCACATTCATCTTTCCTTCAATTGCAACCAGTCGTCCTGTCCCTGCCCCCATAGCATGATGCTGCCACCACCGTGTTTCACTGTTGGGATTGTATTGGGCAGGGGATGAGCAGTGCCTGTTTTTTTCCCCACATACCGCTTAGAATTATCACCAAAATTTCTATCTTCTGTCTCATCAGACCAAAGAATCTTATTTCTCATAGTCTGGGAGTCCTTCATGTGTTTTTTTGCAAACTCTATGCGGGCTTTCATATGCCTTGCACTGAGGAGATGCTTCCGTTGGGCCACTCTTCTATAAAGGCCCGACTGGTGGAGGGCTGCAGTGATGGTTGACTTTATGGAACTTTCTCCCATCTCCCTACTGCATCACTTGAGCTCAGCCACAGTGATCTTGTGATTCTTCTTTACCTCTCTCACCAAGGCTCTTCTCCCATGATTGCTCAGTTTGGCTGGACGGCCAGGTCTAGGCAGAGTTCTGGTGGTCCCAAACTTCTACCATTTAAGGATTATGGAGGCCACTATACTCTTAGGAGCCTTGAGTACTGCAGAAATTTTTTTGTAACCTTGGCCAGCTCTGTGCCTTGCCACAATTCTGTCTCTGAGCTCCTTGGGCAGTTCCTTTGACCTCGTGATTCTCATGTGGTCTGATATGCACTGAGAGCTGTGAGTTCTTATATAGACAGGTGTGCGCCTTTCCAAATAAAGTCCTATCAGTTTAATTAAACACAGCTGGACTCCAATAAAGGAGCAGAACCATCTCAAGGAGGATCACAAGGAAATGGACAGCAAGTGACTTAAATATGCGTGTCTGAGCAAAGGGTCTGAATACTTATGACCATGTGATATTTAAGTTTTTCTTGTTTAATTTGCAAAAATTTCTACATTTGTTTTTTTTTCTGTCAAGATGGGGGATGGGGTGCAGAGTGTACATTAATGAGGAAAAAATGAACCTTTTTGAATTTACCAAATGGCTGCAATGAAATAAAGAGTGAAAAATTTAAAGGGGTCTGAATACTTTCCGTACCCACTGTATATGCATACACTCAATAATTATAAAAATACAACATACAACTTAATAAATATGCATAATAGTACAAAATCACACAAGGGCAAACAATAAAAAGGGCTAATGGATGTAATAATATTCAGCGATTGCTACTGCTGGAAAAAGAGGATATAGAAGATATATAGCTCCACGATTATCAAAACCAGCAAGATGTACACAGATAAAAAGAAGCAAAAGCAATTACCTGGGCTAGTGGCCAGGATAGGCAGGAGACCAGCTGGCACCCGACGGCCGTTTTGATACGGAGACCTTCGTCCGGGAGCGGTAGAAAAAAACTGTAGTATAAGTATTACTAGAATTTTCCACTACAATTTTGGAGCTACAATAACAAAATGGATATCAGTAAAAACAAATACTATATAACAATAATGACTATATTCAGTAAAAAGCATTGTAGTAGAAGCTGATTACTATAGTAAGTTTTTACTGTCCCGTCCCTTATCTATTCTATTAACTAATCCAAATTATTATTATTTGATTCTTTTTTTACACTTTTTGAAAAAAACAATTGGATGCCAGTCAGTGATGTGTGTCGCTAATCAGTGGCTGCAGGACGCATGCACGGATGTTGGGGAAAGGGGGGGATTAAAAGGAAAGAAAAATATCCTGGCCAATAGCGAGCACAGATGCCAATCAGTGATGTGTCTCACTGATTAGCGCTCGGCTTGGGTAGATGCGATGTTTTGATCGCCTGTTATTGTATTTTAATAGATTGTTGCGGTGACCAAAAGAAAAATAATTTTGGCGTTTTCATTTTTTTTCCTGCTACGTCGTGTGTCAATCAGATTAATTGATTTAATATATTGATAGATCAGGCGTTTCTGAATGCGGCGATACCAAATATGTCTATTTTTTATGATTATTATTTTCAATGGGGCCAAAAGGGGGAGATTTGAAATATTGGGGTTTTTTTATTTTTTTTTTACACATTTTTTTATTGATTTTACTAGTCTCCTTAGTTGACTTGAAGCCTGCATTTTACAATGGCTTCTGCTGATCAGAGCGATGCTGCAGCAGAAATGCTGCTCTCCTGTGTCAGCACTCTGTCAGCTGTTACAGAAAGTGAGTCATGACATCAACATACGCTGTCATGACAACCCATTGGAGCCCCGTTATCGCGTCACGAGGCTACAAATGGTGGTGGGGAATGGTGCGATACCTGCTGGAGCAGATTATATTGCATTAGATTGTCAGAGTTTGACAACGAAATCTAAGGGGTCAACAGGCGCGGGTGGATCAGAGATCCACTCATGCCTGTTAGCTGTGCATGTCTGCTGATCGGTCAGCAGACATGTGCAGGGAATAATGCACCCTTGCCTGCCCGTATTAAAGGGAGGCAACATAGGACGTATATATACATCCTAGATTATAAATCGGTTAAAAAGTTAGCAGAACTTCAGTGAAAACATCAAAAGTTGCAAAATTTGCAAACTTTCTTTGCCAGTTTTTTTTTTTATGATCTTCCCCATATGTGTTCTAAAATGGTGCAATTACAAAAAAACTCATTGGGCAAAAAACAAACCTGAGTGCAGGATGAAATCACTAAAACAATTGATTGGTTTTTAGGTCCAAAATAAGCCGTTACTTTCCAAGCAGTGTTTTCTTAAAGTAGAAGCTCTAGTGCCCCCCACCCTCGGTAAATTTGAGGCAAATGTAACCGTTGCAATGTCTTCAACCTCTGTCTTGTCACTGTCTCTTCCATACGACTTCAGCAGACAGGACTTTCTCGCAGTTTTTGCCTCACTGTATTCTGTGATTAACTTGGCCGCTTCCACCGGTTTCTTTTTGGCAGTCGGATCTGTCAATAAAATTCTCATTACTTCTGCTTGTTAATAAAACAAATATTATCAAAGAGGCCGCAGGTCAAAGAGCGAACGAAGACATTACTCATTGATTTCTTTCAAAAAGACACTTTTATTCCAAACAAGCTTTAGTTTATTGGATTCCACTTGTGTAAAACTGTGAATCTCTGCGTCTGTTATTCTAATGTGCGCAGAACGATGTTTATTTGACTGATCCAATGTAAATCAGATGTAGCCTCCCGTTCCCCCCTCCCCAACTTCTTCCTTAAAGTTTCTGAAAGATATTGCAAATAAGTGAATAGTTGCTTCTGTTTTGTCTCTTGGATACGTTGACGAACCTGAGAATGGAGTAAATCATAAAGTTACTAAAATATTGTTGCTGATCTAACTAATTTTAGGAGTTCATGTGAATTTTATTTCTTGGAGAGGCAGCATATTGTATAGCAGATATAAACTTAGCCAAGCAAGATGTTGATAATAACCATAAATCACTTAAACTGCAATAAATACACATTACGGTTGGCTGTACCCCATAGTTTTATAGGGACTGGAGAACCATCTTGTGACGAGAATTTGTTAAGAATCGGCGCCGCCGTAGCCCCAAGCAGCCTGCTGCGGTTCCAGTTGCGCCCAGGCGCCGGCCACCGTTTTTGGCCATGCCTAGGGTTGTTCAGCTGGCTGCTTCCTCCTCCATGTCTAAGTGTGATGAGGCGGCTAGTGCGCATGCGTGTGCCGATTTACCCCAGCCAGAGCCTAAGTCCAGTGTTTCACCTAGTGAGCATGCTCAGCCGGATAGTGCCATTTCTGAGGCTTAAGGCCGCTTTACACGCTAGCGATAGCACCCGCCCACGTCGTTCGTGCGTCATGGGCAAATCGCTGCCCGTGGCGAACAATATCGCAGGTACGTGTCACACCAACATACCTTCCTAACGACGTTGCTGTGGCTGCCGAACAAACTCTTTTTTAAGGGGGCGGTTCGTGCAGTGTCACAGCGACGTCACACAGCAGGCCACCAATAGAAGGGGAGGGGCGGAGAGCAGCCGCATGAACGTCACTCCCACCTTGTTGCCGGAGGAAGCAGGAACGCTGTTGTTCATCGTTCCCGGGGTGTCACACGTAGCAATATTTGCTGCCTCAGAAATGACGAACAATCTGCGTCAACGATCTTTCCCATTTTTCGGATCGTTAGCGGTCGCTGGTAGGTGTCACACGCAACAACGTCGCTAACGACGCTGGATGTGCATCATGAATTCCGTGACCCCAGCGACATCTCGTTAGCGATGTCGTTGCATATAACGGGGACCTAAGTCCTCGGTTCAGGTTACTGGGCATCCTGCTACACTAAGTGCGAAAAGCCTCTTTGCACAGGTACTTGGACATCGTGCCGTGTCTAAGTCCTGTGTTGTGCCTACTGAGCATGCTCGGGCAAATAGTCTGATTTCTGAGACTGTTTTTCAGGCTACTGAGCATGCTCAGGCACTTAGTGCATCAGAGGCTAGGTCCGGTAAGGACCTCACTGGGCACATCTGTGAGGTGGCAGACCCTGATAGGCCGGCAGGCATCAGGTGTCCTGATGATGTGGCCACTCCGGACTGGCTCGCAGAGGCCCGCCCCTATGACACGGCACCTCACCATTGGTCGTCAGACGATGACTGGTGATTGGGGCGTGGCAGCCATGAGGTCATCAGTGACATGGCGGTTCCGGATAAGCCGCTGGTGATGTCACTGATGACGTGACACTCCGCTATTGGCTCCTGGAAGTGCCATTGTGGTTCACCCTGGGTTTGTGGTGGACCATAGGTAATAAAAGGGGCTGGAGACAACATGGAGGTGCGTAGTCTTCTCACATGCTAGTTGAGAGCAAACCTCCTTGTGTAAAACCCATTGCGGAACTCACCCAGTAGGATTGGAAGCAGTAGGACAGAGCTTAATCAGGGTTAGGCGCCGGTGCTGTATACTTGTATCTGTGCACAACTGTACCACGGTAGGATGAGGGACGGACTCTGTCCTACCAGTCCTGCTGTTGTAGCCCAGTGGTGTTAACTGGGAGCTGTGCCCCTTGCCCTCGGTGTGCCCCCTACGCACACGGGCAACGTACCCCAGGACCTCTGTGGAGTTAACAGAGTGTTCCTGGGCTGGATGTGTGGATCCTGTGATGCCAAAAGGATTCACAGTCTCCTGATCCGAGTAGCGTTTAACTCGTTTCAGAGCCACCCAGCTCTGTACCCTCCGCCTAACCTTCAGGTTACCAGCAGCTCCTTTGTCATCTGGAGCACGGTGGATCCCAACTGGCGATTGAGAAATATACCATTTTATCCTAATCCGCCAGTCCCACCGTAATAGGACTATGGGGATATCAGAAAACCGGGGTCCTAAGCATACCCTCAGGCTAGGGAACTTGTGCTATCCGTAATCTCAGGGATACCCCTAAAGGTGGGGATGCCTGAGTCGCTATCCTGACCAGACCTGATCTTATACCCCCTCCCCCAGGGGGGACAGGACAGGAGTGTGATTTAACCCACACAAATAGACAGACAGAGGGGAAACCAAAACTCTGTCACACAGCACGCACACATAAAGATATGTCAGTAAGTGGTAAGGAGGAGAACAACAGTATAGTAGAAACAAAATTACACGTAAACTCCACAACAGCAAGCACAAAGCAACTCTTTCTCCAGCAAGTCTGGGACACCACTACTCACAGACCAACACAGTATAAACTATAGGTGGCATGGGTAGAATATGTCTTCCAGCATAACTATGAGAGAAGCAGATGTGTTTGGGTTCCTTACAACATGTGATCAAAGAAGCCTAACGAGCAGGATAGCAGAGGTTGATACTTGCTAGCTTGTCTATGAGCAGACAGCAGGTTGACAGCCAGTTCTGCCTGTGTTGATTGGGGACACCAGAGAAACCATCGGACGGAGGGTCAGAATCTGCAATGAGAACAGAGCCTGATGCCACCATGACAGTCGGCGAGTTTTGTGAAAAACTCCGTGAGACACATCTGATGTGTACGGTTTCTTCCGAATATTCCACCGAGGATGATGTCTGGGGAATAAAAGGATTAGGCATGTTACATATAAATGTTCCATGTTTTTACTCTGCTTGGAGAAAAGCCACCAGACAGCTACTTAGTCTTCTCTCTCCATTAGAAACACATGCATTCTTGGATGAGCCAAATGTTTATGTGTACTTAGGGATCAGGAGACAGGCATCAGTCAATAGTTATCTGTGCTGTATGGGCACTTTTATTGTTAGGAACAGAAAGTCAATCATATATATATGACGCTTATGATACTATAATTGTAGTCTTTAAAATTAAGTTTAAGCTTTAAAATATTTGTACCAATTAGGACAATCCTGTGCCTTCTAGGACATATTTACATCATAGAGATGAGAAAGCTGAGCAGATAGGTTATAACTAGTGATGAATATCCAGGTTCGGGTTATTCGTACCAAATACCTAGTACTATTCTAGTATTCTTCACGAATAACAAACCTAATGCAAGTCAATGGGGAACCTGAGCATTTTTCTTGAAGATATCCCAGAAAAGTGTTCAGGTTCCCCATTGACTTGTATTAGGTTTGTTATTCGTGATGAATACTGTAATAGTACTAGGTATTTGGTACGAATAACCCAAACCTGAATATTTCGTATTTGTTCATCACTAGCTATAACTGATTTTTCAAAGACCATTATGATGAGCCAATGGACACTATGCAGGACAGGATCACCACCATGGCGTGGAATACTGCTCAGGAAAAAAATTGTTTAGAACACTTTCCAGGAACATAAACAGATGCTCAACCCTCCACGTCACAGCACCAACTCACTGACCAAACGTGTGGTTTATTGTTCTCCCTTTACTCGTATCAGCCCCCTGGAAGGGCAAAAATGCTCATCACACCCACTTCCTTAGACATTTTTTTCATATAACTCCAAGTATGAAGGAGGGCAGTCTCCAGCCAGTTTGCAGGATTGTATATCGGGGAGGAACAAATAATAGACACACAACCCCCCACCAAAGGCAGAAAAATTAATCCTACTGCAGGCCTAATTACATTAGAGTCCATGGAGGCCAACTAGTATACACACATTTACAACACATTCCCGCCATCAAATTGTGTACCCTAAACTTATGAGCAAGCAATCTCTAATAAAACAACAAATAAGATTGACGTAACCAGCGTTCTGGGTTGTAAAAAGTCCAGATCCCTTAGACTGCTTTCACATTGCGTTATTACCTACTTTCATTGGTCCCATGGGAGCTTCCGTCCGAACCCCCCCTGCAAAACAGGTTTTGGACGCATGGCCGACTGGACCATTGACTGTAATAGAGCAGATGGAGTTGGCGTGCGTTCTGTCTTGCACTATTTTCGAGCATATACACTTTCTGCAAGCGGAAACCCAGATGCAGTCTACTTGGTTTGGGTGTCTGCCTGCAGAAAGCGTACACGCCCGAAAATGGTGCAAGACAGAGCACATGGCGACTCCATCTGCTTTATTACAGACAATAGCCCTCTCGGCGCAAGCGTCCGAAACCCATTTTGCGGAGGAATTCGGATGGAAGCTCTGACGGGACCAATGTAGGTAATAGCGCAATGTGAAAGGACCCTTAGAGCTGTGGGCTCCGTTCTACTTCAGTTGGTCCAGTAGTCTTTAGTCCGCAGCCAGATCTTCACAGAAGTTATGTTACGAATCGGCGGCGCCATAGCCGCAAGCAGCCTGCTACGGTTCTAGTTGCGCCCAGATGCCGGCTGCCGTTTTTGGCCGTGCCTCGGGTCGTCCAGCTGGCTGCTTGCACCTCCACGTGTAAGTGTGGAGAGGCGACTAGTGCGCATGCGTGTGCCGATTTACCCCAGCCAGAGCCTAAGTCCAGTGTTTCGCCTAGTGAGCATGCTCAGGCTGATAGTGCCATTTCTGAGGCTGTCCTCGGTTCAGGCTACTGAGCATGCTCCTACACTTAGTGTGGAAAGCCTCTTTGCACACGTACTTGGACTGCGTGCTGTGTCTAAGTCCTGTGTTGTGCCTACTGAGCATGCTCAGGCTAATAGTCTGATTTCTGAGACTGTTGTCCAGGCCACTGAGCATGCTCAGGCACTTAGTGCATTGGAGGCAAAGTCCGGGAAGGACTTCACTGGGCATGTCCGTGAGGTGGCAGGCCCTGATAGGCCAGAGGGCATCAGGTGTCCTGATGATCTGGCCACTCCGGACTGGCTCGCGGAGGCCCGCTCCTATGACACGGCACCTCACCATTGGTCATCAGACGATGACTGGTGAAGTGTTTGGGGCGTGGCTGCCATGAGGTCATCAATGATGTGGCGGTTCCGGATAGGCCGCTGGTGACGTCGCTGATGACATGGCACTGTGCTATTGGACCCTGGAGGTGCCATTGTGGTCCACCCTGGGTTTGGGGCGGACCCAGGTTATAAAAGGGGCTGGAGACAACATGGAGGTGCGCAGTCTTCACATTTGCTCAGACAGAGCACACATCCATGTTAGAGCCTTATTGCGGCATAAGCCTGTGTTTAGAAGCGGTGGGTAGGGTTAGGCGTCCAGTGCTTGTCACGCCAAGACACCTGTGGCTCAGCACGTTAGGGTCAGGCGCCGGGCTTCCACTTCCTACCGTCCGGTCCTGCTTGTACAGCCCAGTGGAGTTAACTGGGCTGCGGCTGCTGCGCCTCCTGTCCGATTGTGCCCCCTGCGCACACATACAACGCACCTGCTGCGCCACCTGTCCAATTGTGCCCCCTATGCACACGGACAACGCACCTGCTGCGCCACCTGTCCGGTTGTGCCTCCAACGCGCACGGACAGCGTACCCCAGGACCCCTGTGGCGTTAACAGGGTGTTCCTGGCTTAGGTGTGTGAATCTATTTGCCTCCTTGGCTTCCCAGTCAACGCTACTGGTGTGATTTCTTGGCCTGACGTGTCCTCTACACACGTGGCCATTCGCATAGTGACCATAAACGCTAATCGGAGGACCAGGCGGCCTGTCGTGTCTGACACACGTGGCCAACAGGGCGCTATCGCAGCGGTCTTCTCGGTCAACGCTACCTGGTCACCATCCGGCCTGACGTGTTCCCTGCACACGTGGTCGGGGTTGTGCCAATTCCACCGAAACGCTAACTGGGTTGTCGTCCGGTCTGACGTGTCCCTACACACGTGACCGGTTCCCTGGGTTATCTCAGAGCCATCCCACTCTATAGTCTCCGCCTAACCCTCAGGTGCCAGCAGCTCCTTTGTCATCTGGAGCACGGTGGGCCCCGACTGGCGATTAGGATATATACTCCCTGGTCCTAATCTGTCGGTCCCCCCGTAACAAGTTATTACTCGTAAAGTTTCATCCACACCAGCTACCTCTTCTTAACACATCCTCTAACTTCTGGAACTCCATATATTTGATATTGTAGACTCACAAAGTGCTTACCTTCCCTTACGTCCTCTATCACTGCAGAATGTTGGTTCTGTGATTGAAGGCACTGTCTCTGTGAAGCTCTGTGGACATGACAGCCAGGACCTTGCATGACTCCCTTACCTGCTGTAATCTTGCAGAAGCCACACGGAAAAAAACAAAAAGGCCTATGTAGACAAACACAGAAAGGAGTGGGGCAAAACCAGTCATACTAGACATCCGGTATTCCCAGCCCATCGTCAGAGAGTGTACAATAAGTAACGTCTGTAAACCTATAAAAAAGAACATTGCTAATTTTTCTTGTGGATTTCTTCATAAAACACATATCACCCAACAAAAACAAATGTGGTCTAATTCTAGAGATGAGCAAATCGATGGAATGGAAATTGACTCCATTCCAAAGTTTTAAGAATTGGCTGGAGTCAGCGAATTTGAAGAATATGCAATGTGCTTTGCTCAAATTTCCTAAAATGGCAATTTACACAGTTCAGATTTAAATACAAATTTTGCAAAGTTTAAGATTTAAATACAAATGGGGAATGGCTAGCCTGGGAGAAGAATGTGAATCAATTCATATGTAAAAATATTGCTAAAAAGATATAGGCCCCACTTTTTGGCCAACCTCTCACTAACAGACCCCAGAGAATCAACTTTTATTTATACATTAAAACATTGTGAAGTTATGGGGATAGTATAAAAAATAAGCAATTAAAACACTTGTGTAGGGACGTTAAGGCTACGCCAAACCCTGCAGAAGTAGTCGTCACACAGAATGGGTCTATTTGCTTTAATAAAAGGAATGTGTATTTTGTGAATTGGCACCAGGTGGCAGTGTGGCTTAGTGACAGCAGTCCTGGCACCTGGGTAGGCGGACAATGAGTTAAAAGAAAGGAGGAGAATAGGAAAGGTTAGCTTAGGAGACTCCCCAGGAGGAGATACAAAGAACAAGACCCAAATCTATATACTTTATTTTACAATCCTAAGGGTCACCCCTGTGATCGCAGACACTCGGGGTCCTGCTCTTGAGAGGACTGTGGAAATGCATCCTCGGAAGTGGGGTTTAGTCTGGTCGGTCAGGGAGGCGTCTGTTTTCTTCGAAACGAATGCCATAAGAAATCCCATGCGAGACTGAAGGTCAGTGGTCCCTTGTCTGAGAAGGGTAGGTCCTGGCCTAAGCATGAATGGAGGAGTGTGGTCGCACGTAGCCTGTCCAAAATACAAGCTAATCCCTGTGGGTGGGACGGATAGGCTTATAGACTTTTTGAATCAGTTCATGCAGCGTGACTTCAGATGGTAGTTCGAGGGGCCTAGCAGTATCTAATGGAGTCCAGCGGTATCTAATTGGGCCCAGGTGCCAGGAAAATGGTCTCCTTTAAATTTAATGCTGAAGTGGAGTCTGAAGGGAACCAGAAGTGGTGCCCGTGCAAGAGAAGAGATACTGTAATGAAGAATAGGAAAGTTCCGTTGTTGAAAAATAATACTCTGGTGTGCATTTTATTGTCTCAGGGAGAGAATGGACTGCTGAATGGACTGTGGCGGAGTCATCCTTTTAGTGAAGCGGAGGCTGGGAGGCAAGGGGTTACCGAGCAGCTGCACTGTGGCCTGGTGACCCCTTTATACATGACTACTACTGCCTGCCCCGTGCCCCCCACACTTGGTAGGTTCCTTCATCATTTATATATGTGGAATACTCCATGCTTGATTAGTACAGTACAATAGTCTAGATATTGATTTGGTATTAGTAGATGCTTAACCAACAGCCTTTGATTAAAACTAGAGAACAGATTAGAGCCATCACTCCAACATGTTTCGCCATGGCAGAGTCTTCAGGGATTTTGACTGAAAAGTCAAGTCAATTGCTTGCCAATCAGTGGGGCTCATGCCTTTTTGGTAATTTTACAAAATTCCACCAACAGAAAATGATCTCATGACATTGGGCACTGTCAGGTGGGCTTACTCATAATGATAAAACACAACCAATTCAGAAAGAATATAGTAGCCTGTAAGAAAGCAGAAGGATATTAATGTTGTGGTAAATCCAGATAGTAAGAGGATGTCAGAGCTCCCAGCTTAGCCATAGAGATGAGGGATGAAAGCCTTAAAACACTGAAGAAAGTGTACAGAATAATACAAATTTAATTGCTCTGGAGATTCCTTGCGTCGGTGGGCCTGTAGAGAATACCGAGTCACACCCTCTGTGAATGCTGGCAGTGCCCTGTCTTCCGTATTTCCTATCATATCTCATACTCAGAGTACTTAATGCTTATTAATGATAAATGTGCTTATTATGCCTTGATCTGAGTGTTTGTAAGGTAGGGTTAGAGAGGGAAACATAGCTGGCAGCTGCTACCTGCTCATCAGTGAGGTTACAGTGCTGTGGCAATTCCATCACAAGTGCATGTTTTTTCAGAGCAAATGGAGACTTTAGAGTACGTTCAATTTTAATATGAATGAAATTTACTAGCAAAGCCTCAAAAGCCTTGATCACCACAAATTCTAATTGTGTATTCAAAACTTCCCCAGCCAAATGCAGAATTAGCCACACATTGTCTCCTGATGAAGCCGTTTACAGCGAAACTCATGTTGATGTCCAGTGTTCTTGTCTTTCCAGAGGGCTTCCTATATCCTGTTGTAGAGCGGCTAGAGGAGGCAGTAGTAGTCATGTGTACAGGGGTTTCCAGGTCGCAACGCAGCCGTTTGGTAACCCCTTGCGTCCTGGTCGCCACTCCACTGCAGAAATGCTTTCGCCACAGTTCAATCTTCCACTGAATCAATGAATCAGACACAGATGCAGTTCTTTTAACCAACAGAACTTTAGTCGCTTTCACTACATGGATACTTTTAATTCGCATAACATGGGCACCGTTTCTGACCCTGACGGGGTTCCCTCCAGACTCCGTTCCATCATTAAATTTACCGGCCGACCACTTTTCCTGGCACCTGCGCTTCTTTGAATGCTACTAGGCCTCTCATTTTCCTGTCTGACGTCACACTGCACGAACTGATTCAAAAAGTCCTTTAGCCACTCCGTCCCTCCCACAGGGATTTACCGTACGCTATTGAAGGAACTTATTTCAACAGCACTCCTCCGCCCGTGCTTCTGGCCAGGACCTACTCTTCTCCTTTAAGAGTCCATTGACCTTCGGTGTCGCAGGGAAATTCGTTGGGTTTTCAATCCAGGAAAGACGGACGCCACCCCAACTGTCCATACTCAACCCCTCTTCTGGGACACAGTTACCAACAGTCCTCTAATGTGCAGGACCCCGCGTGTCCGGTGTCAAAGGGTTGACCCTTAGGATCTTCTCTAATCAAATGTTTTGGGCTTCTTATCTCTTTCTCCTACTGGGGGCTCTTCTCCCTCATTCTGCATCCTGCCCTATTTAAACTCTGCCCTCCCCTTTTACCTAACCCCTTACTTCCTAGAGGTGTCAGGAAAACAGTAGCTGGCTCACCTTGCCACCTAATGGCCATTTACCAAGTTACACAACACAGACCAATACATTTAATAAACCTTCCTGTGTGCCGGCCACTTCTGCAGGGGTGGCGTAACCTTGACCCCCCCTTACACTGTCTAAGAATATGTTTAGCCTAATATATACCTTGTTTTAGATGTAGCTTTTTCTTTTTGAGTGCATCTGATTATTTGGCTATTAAAATATAAGTGCATATGATATTTTCCATATGCTTTTAGTACTTGTGGAATGATTGAATATGAGGACTTCTGGTAAAATATTGTCATGCTCTAGGGGATTTTGTGACGTAGTATGTGGGGAGGTGTTTTTCGTATGCATTGTGTAGGGTGCATTAAATCTGTGCACCACTAAATATTTCACCTCATTATTTGTTATATGTATTGCAATTCTTTTTTTTATTAAAAAAAAAATTGGGAATCTGGTCCTCTGTCTCCATTTATTTATAAGTCAGGTATGTGATCTTAATTCATTCAGTGGATTAATTTAGATTTTATGAATTTATGTGTCTTGTCTGTGATCTAGATATGGTCAGAGGTCAAGGATCTGACAATTCTAGGAGTCTATTCTGAGATCCAATTTAATATATGGATATGGTCTCAGATCTGAATATATTTAGGGATCTGGAATGGGATGTCATTTTAATCAGGGGTTTGAAATTATTTTGAAGGTTTGGATCTGAAGCTACAGTGCCTTGCAAAAGAATTCGGCTCCCTTGAATTTTTGAACCTTTTCCCACATTTCAGGCTTCAAACATAGAGATAAACATTTTAATGTTCTGGTGAAGAATCAACAACAAGTGGGACACAATTGTGAAGTTGAACGAAATTTATTGCTTATTTTAAAGTTTTTTTAAAAAATAAATAACTGAAAAGTGGGGATGTGTAATATTATTCATCCCCTTTACTTTCAGTGCAGCAAACTCACTCCAGAAGTTGATTGAGGATCTCTGAATGATCCAATGTTGTCCTAAATGACTGATGATGATAAATATAAGCCCCTGTATGTAATCAAGTCTCCGTATAAATGCACCTGCTCTGTGATAGTCTCAGTGTTCTGTTTAAAGCGCAGAAAGCATCGTGAAGACCAAGGAACACAACAGGCAGGTCCGTGATACTGTTGTGGAGAAGTTCAAAGCCGGATTTGATTACAAAAAGATTTCCAAAACTTTAAACATCCCAAGGAGCACTGTGCAAGCGATCATATTGAAATGGAAGGAGCATCATACCACTGCAAATCTACTAAGACCCGGCCGTCCATCCAAACTTTCATTTCAAACAAGGAGAAGACTGATCAGAGATGCAGCCAAGAACCCATGATCCCTCTGGATGAACTGCAGAGATCTACAGCTGAGGTGGGAGAGTCTGTCCATAGAACAACAATCAGTCGTACACTGCACAAATCTGGCCTTTATGGAAGAGTGGCAAGAAGAAAGAAATTTCTCAAAGATATCTATAAAAAATGTTGTTTAAAGTTTGCCACAAGCCACCTGGGAGACACCAAACATGTGGAAGAAGGTGCTCTGGTCAGATGAAACCAAAATCAAACTATTGGGGCACAATGCCAAACAATATGTTTGGCGTAAAAGCAACACAGCTCATCACCCTGAATACACCATCCCCACTGTCAAACATGGTGGTTGTAGCATCATTGTTTGGGCCTGCTTTGCTTCAGCAGGGACAGGGAAGATGGTTAAAATTGATGGGAAGATGGATGGAGCCAAATACAGGACCATTCTTGAACAAAACCTATCAGAGTCTGCAAAAGACCTGAAACTGGGACGGAGATTTGTCTTCCAACAAGACAATAATCCCAAACATAAAGCAAAATCTACAATGGAATGGTTCACAAATAAACGTATCCAGGTGTTAGAATGGCCAAGTCACAGTCCAGACCTGAACCCAATCGAGAATCTGTGAAAAGAGCTGAAAACTGCTGTTCACAAACGCCTCCATCCAACCTCACTCAGCTCCAGCTGTTTACTAAGGAAGAATGGGCGAGAATTTCAGCCTCTCGATGTTCAAAACTGACAGACACATACCCCAAGTGACTTGTGCTGTAATCACAGCCATAGGGGGCGCTACAAAGTATTAACTTAAAGGGGATGAATAATATTGCACGCCCAATTTTCAGTTATTTATTTTTTAAAAAAGGTTAAAATAAGCAATACATTTAGTTCAACTTCACAATTGTGTCCCACTTGTTGTTGATTCTTCACCAGAACATTAACATTTTTATCTTTAAGTTTGAAGCCTGAAATGTAGGAAAAGGTTGAAAAATTCAAGGGGGCTGAATACTTTTGCAAGGCACTGTATTTTCAGGTTTGCAATCGAAACGTATTTAGGGATCTAATCTGGTGTTTGCATTTGTTTCTCTTGATATAGAGGTTGGGAAAAGATTCAGAAATGAAGGGCAAACTTTGTCATTATCAGAAGAAGATATCATAGTGGTCTGGGCTGGATATAGAAGATTAGGTAAGGGAAGAGATGATGCCACCTATGTGTCACTAAATTCATAGTTACTTCTCCTGACATACGGATAATAATCTGTATCCAGCAACCACAAACATTTTTGGGATAAGTTAAAACATCACATTTATTTGGAACATTAAAACAAGCGGAAAATTAAAATCATGATAGATGAGGAAAAGGATACGCGTTTCACGCAAACAGCTTTTGGTTTTGACAAAGTGCATCCCAAATAAGAAGTCCTTTACGGAAAACATACAACACCCCGGAAGAAGCCAAAGAAAAACAAAAAATATGGTGGCCTCCTTCCAAAAACAACTACACCCCCATCTACAGGTTGTGTGTGATATTGCCACTCAGCAGCATTTATTTCAGTAGATCGGAGCTGCAATTCCAAGAACAATTTATATACATGAGAGGTGCTGTTTTTGGAAGAACATAGGCAACATTTTTAATTATGGTACATTGACCAATATCATTTTTCACTCTTTATTTTTACGACATTGTTAGTTTTAGTTTTGATAGGACGGGGGGAGGATTTATTTTTTTTTACACTTTTTACAACTTAGACTCTTAGCTCACGGACGTGTTAATTGGGCCTCTTTGAAGCTCACTTGTATAAATAATTTTTACATTGTAAAACCAAAACATTATTCGATATAAGAACAGCAAAGATCTAAAATAAAAATTCTTTACAAAACTAACGTAAAAATAAGAACAAGCCAATTCAAAAATAAATTGCACAATTGACGCCTAATATAAATGCCTTAGAAACGACACATCGACGCTATGATCTCACGGTCTGCAGGTTTTTATTGGGGCCCATACAAAAGAATCACTGTGCGCAGACTATAAATGCACTCATCAGACCGAGCCGCCATCATTTATTATACAAGATTGCTCTTTAAAATATAGTATGTCACTATTTGAGGTTACATTCATTGGAAAGCCTGATTAATGGCTTCCAAAATGAAGCACATGGCCATGAGGCTGGAGATGATGTAAGGGGAGGTTATGTTTTATTATTTATTGTTTTCCCCTGTCCAATAAAACTATGAAGAGAATATTTTCCTGCAGGAGAGATTAGCGAGAATATAACTTGTATTCCTGCGTAACTAAACACAACATTGATAAATGAGCGTTGCGTCCAGATGTGCATGCTCGGAGATATGTTATTAAACCTGAAAATATAAAAAGCACTTGTAAGAAATCGCGTTATGTCATAATCTGGACACAGTTACTAGATTTTGCTGTGTTTGTCTGTGGTGAAGGGATTTTAGAGGAATATATTTAAGGGGTAAAATCTCATCATTCCAAAATGCAGTCCGGCTCTTCTTAGTGATCCAGCTCCCTTGGCTCCTCTCACCAAAAAGTGACCGATCTTTTGGATCCTAATGAATCCCTATTAGATATGTGTCCACACAAGGTGAATGCATATTTAAGATGATGTTAATGCTGTCGAAACCACGCCCACCCATGTCCGAAATTCCGCCCACTTGCAGACAGCCAATTAGATTGGTGAGTGGGCTGGATTTGGTTCAGGTAGGCAGGGTTTCACAATTGTATTTTACGCCCAGTGAGAGCTATTATGAGAATTTAATGGCTCTCACCTTGGTGTCAGCTCCCGCCATTCACAGCAGGGAGCCAGTTCTTTGTGTCAGATCGTTCATTAATGCCACATCAATACCAAGAGCCTAATAAACATAAAATGTACATAAAAAACCCACACACTATGGGGAATGAGGGGGGATTGGTACAGACACAGTATGAGGAGTGAGGGAGAATGTATGTGCACACAGAATAAAGAGCAAGGAGGGATGGGTGCGGACACATTATGGAGAGCAGGGAGAATGTATACGGACACAATATAGAGAGCGATGGATGGAATGTATGCGGACACAGATTGGAGAGCTAGGGGGGATAGATGCGAACACAGTATGGTGATTGAGGGGGTAGGGGTACAGACAGTATGAGGAGCGAGGGGAGAAATATATGGAGACACAGTATGATGCGTCATGGGGGGATGTATGTATACACAGTATGGAGAGCAGGGGGGAATGTATGTGGACACAGTATGGAGAGCAAGAGGTGGACTGTATGCCAACACAGTATGGAGAGCAAGGGGGGATAGATGTATCCACAGTATGAGGAGTGAGGGGGGATGGGTACGGACACAGTATGAGGAGTGAGGGAGGAAATGTATGGAGACACAGTATGAGAAGCGAGGGGAGAAAAGTACGAAGACAGAGTATGAGGAGTGAGGGACGTATGTGTACACAGTATGCAGAGTGAGGGGAAAATGTATGCAGACACACTATGAGGAGTGAGGGGGGCTGATTGAAAACACAGAATGGAGAGCGAGGGGAAAATGTATGCGGACAAAATGGGAAATGTATGCAGACACACTATGAGGAGTGAAGGGGATGGGTGAAAACACAGTATGAGGAGTATGTATGTGGGAGAGCAAGGGAGGATGGGTACGGACATAACATGGAGAGTGGGGGAAATGTATGTGAACACAATATGGAGAGCGAGGGGCAGAATGTTTGTGGACACAGTATGGAGAGTGAGGTGGATACATAAAGACACAGTATGGAGAGTGAGAGGGATGGGTAAAAAAACAGTATGAGGAGCAAAGGGGGAAAATTATTAAGAGACAGTATGAGGCATGGCGGGATGTATGCAGACACAGTATGGAGAGTAAGGGGAGGATGGGCACGGACACAATATGGAGAGCAGGGGGAATGTATGTGGCCACACTATAGAGAGTGAGGAACAGAATGTATGTGGACAGTATGAAGTGCAAGAGGGGTTGGATGTGGACACAGTATGGGGAGTGAGGGGGTAGGGGTACAGACAGTATGAGGAGCGAGGGGAGAAATATATGGAGACACAGTATGATGCGTCATGGGGGATGTATGTATACACAGTATGGAGAGCAGGGGGGAATGTATGTGGACACAGTATGGCGAGCAAGAGGTGGACTGTATGCCAACACAGTATGGAGAGCAAGGGGGGATAGATGCATCCACAGTATGAGGAGTGAGGGGGGATGGGTACTGACACAGTATGAGGAGTGAGGAAGGAAATGTATGGAGACACAGTATGAGAAGCGAGGGGAGAAAAGTACGAAGACAGAGTATGAGGAGTGAGGGATGTATGTGTACACAGTATGCAGAGTGAGGGGAAAATGTATGCAGACACACTATGAGGAGTGAGGGGGGCTGATTGAAAACACAGAATGGAGAGCGAGGGGAAAATGTATGCGGACAAAATGGGAACTGTATGCAGACACACTATGAGGAGTGAAGGGGATGGGTGAAAACACAGTATGAGGAGTATGTATGTGGGAGAGCAAGGGAGGATGGGTACGGACATAACATGGAGAGTGGGGGAAATGTATGTGAACACAATATGGAGAGCGAGGGGAAGAATGTTTGTTGACACAGTATGGAGAGTGAGGGGGATGCATAAAGACACAGTATGGAGAGTGAGAGGGATGGGTAAAGAAACAGTATGAGGAGCAAAGGGGGAAAATTATTAAAAGACAGTATGAGGCATGGCGGGATGTATGCAGACACAGTATGGAGAGTAAGGGGAGGATGGGCATGGATACAATATGGAGAGCAGGGGGAATGTATGTGGCCACACTATAGAGAGTGAGGAACAGAATGTATGTGGACAGTATTAAGTGCAAGAGGGGTTGGATGTGGACACAGTATGAGGAGTGAGGGGGATGGTTACGGACACAGTATGAGAAGTGAGGGGGGAAATGTATGGAGACACAGTATGAGGAGTGAAGGGACGTATGTGGACACAATATGGAGAGTGGGGGGAATGTATGCGGACACATTATGAGGAATGGGTTGAGAACATTATATATGGCTATGTTAATAAAGTATTGTGCCTCTGACAAGTTAAGGGTTACTATGTTTTTATTTATGTTAGGAGCATTAAAGAAGTTGTCCAAGTTTGTGATGATTCTGCTGTCACTCTATGTTACTGTAGACTTCTCAATTATCACAGCACGCACACTGCACGCTGTCATCATTCTCTGGTGCTGTTGATGAGCGTGGGAGGTCATAAAACCGTATGTATGTGCTTTACATACATGCAGCCACACGCTGAATAGACATGCGCTACATTACTCAATGAAAATGAATTGAGTGTGGCTGGACACGTCTAGTTAGAATGTGGCCATGAGTATACAAATCGCTTACTTGTCCTCACATGACCGTCCACTGACATAGGAGAATCCTACAAGTGTGCAGTGCGCTTTGTGAGAATTCAGAAGCATCCAGTCACCCAAAGTGACTGCAGACTTTAAGCTCAATCCTGAATAACCCCTTTAATTATAAAATTAAGCCCAATTCTAACAGCATGTAATATACTTACTGTCAGGATTCAGCTCTGCTTGCTCGTCACATGACCACTCTACTCATAAGTAATTTTCATACTTACGGTCATGATGCAACTAGCTTTTCTTTCTGCTTCTCTGATTTTAACTGAACATTGAGAGAAATATGAAGAGCAGCTCATCAATATGTGACTAAGTATGCAAATCGCATATGGACGATTGGTCACACGACAACTAATCAAACCTCTTGCGTGGGGTCGCCAAATTGAATTCTTGCCCCGCGTGTTGTAAAACCTAGCTATTTTTCTGCCTTTTCCACTCCCCATTTGTATGAGTGTTATGCGTTCATAACAGCTCGTTAAGGACTTTTAGGATTGCTACTTCCAATAGGTGGCGCTAGAGTTGAACTCTTCTTCCTCTCTGAAGAGTCCATTAGACGTTTTTAGGATCAGTACTGCCTTCAGTTCCCTTTACGCGTTTCATTGCCACATTGGTGAAACAAAAATTAGACA
Source organism: Anomaloglossus baeobatrachus (assembly GCF_048569485.1). Taxonomy (NCBI): domain Eukaryota; kingdom Metazoa; phylum Chordata; class Amphibia; order Anura; family Aromobatidae; genus Anomaloglossus; species Anomaloglossus baeobatrachus. The sequence goes on along the minus strand of NC_134354.1, from coordinate 36,101,660 downwards.
ACTACAGAAATGGAAATGAGACATTTATTGGAATTTGTAGTTAATGTAATCATTATATACATTGGATATAACAAGCCTGCACACCTCGGTTTGTCATGTAAAAAAAATCATACCAAGAAGAATCATTTCAGAACTTTTTCCAACTTTAATATCACCCAAATGCAATATTTTTAGGTGAAAAGAGAACAATAAGTCCACACATCCAAGCTGTCTTCACTTCCTGCTGACAAAAACTCTAAAATATCTCCCGGATCCATGCTTTCCTTAACTAAGAAACAGCAAAAACACTGGTGCATGCCCTCATCATCTCCCACCTCAACTACTGCAACCTCCTGGTCTGTGGCCTCCCTTCCAACACTCTTGCACCCCTCCAATCTATCCTACACTCTGCTGCCTGATTAATCTACCTCTCCCCTCGCTATTCCCCAGCCTCTCCTCTCTGTCAGTCCCTTCACTGGCTTCCCATTGCCCAAAGACTTCAGTTCAAAACTTTAACCATGACATACAAAGCCATCCACAACCTGTCTCCTCCATACATCTGGGACCTAGTCACCTAGTACCTACCTGCACGCAACCGCAGATCCTCACAAGATCTCCTTCTCTACTCCCCTCTTATCTCCTCTTCCCACAATCGCACACAAGATGTCTTCCGTGCCTTCCCCATACTCTGAAACGCTCTACCCCAGTATATCAGCCTTTCACCTACCATGGAAACCCTCAAAATGAACCTGAAGACTCACCTCTTCCAAAAAGCCTACAACCTGCAATAACTCTCAGACCAGTACACCACTGTGCAACCAGCTCTGTCCTCACCCTACCCTCACTCATCCCCTGTTGACTGTGAGCTTTTGCGGGTAGGGTCCTCTCTCCTCCTGTACCAGTCTGTTTTTGTAATGTTCATGATTGTTGTACTTGTTTTTATGTTTACCTTTTTCACTTGTAAAGTGCCATAGAATAAATAGCTCTATAATAATAAATAATAATAATAACTAAAGTAATGTGGTTCCATACATATGCACACCTTCAAAATAATACTTTATTGAAACACCCATTGAATTTATGGCAGCATTCAGTCTTTTTGGGTAGGAATCAGAATGGTGCATCCAGGGCTGGCCATTGTCTTCTATGAAGCAGCTACAAATCAGATTGCTTGTGTGTAAAGTGCCGGAGAAAGGCAATCGTGGGCAAGGGTCTTGGCAGACCTCAACCCACCCAGCACATGCACGGGGGACAGAGTGGAGTGGGTGTTATGTGGTGGTGTGGAGGTAGTACCTGCTGACTGCTGCTTGTCCGTTACTTGTCCGGCTTCTGCTTCAGGCACTATGCGCTCAGTAAAGAGTCGGACGCGGGGTACAACTTGAATGATTTTACTGCACAACAATCTAAAAGCCATTTTTCATCTTTTCAGTACATTGACATCGTCATCCTCCTTATCCTTTAGACACTTCAATTCCAACAACCGTCTCGGCTTTGCAGTGATGGCCGTAATGGGGTGACAACCTCCCGCTTCTTTGGACCCACTTCCACAGCATGGTGGTGGGTCGTCCAGCTCAGCTTATGGACAGCAGGACCCACTTGCCCTACTGCTGCAACTGCTTTCACTCAGGTACCGGCAGATGACGCCTCATGTAGGAGCAGCCCAGTTTTTCCTTACGTCTCCATGACACCTCTGGACTTATGTCCTGCTGCAATAGAGCCACTTCTAACAGCTTGGCTTCCTTTCTTCTTTCTGTCCTGTCTCTGTAGCAGGGACCAAGGGATGTTGAAAGTTTGGGCTTCCCTCACCCTTAAGTCCTGTCCCTGTCACCTCGACCCTTCTGTACTCCACTCTGCTTCTTCTGTCCCTCCTGGATTTCCCTCTCTTGTTCTACTCTGTCTCACAGTCTTTCCCTATCTACCCTGGCCTATACAGTTCCTAGCGTTTTATCCCCTTCTATCCTGGAAACCATCCCTCCCTGTTTAACTCCTGCTGCCCTGTCATTGCCCCGTCCATCCCTTCCCTTTGAGGGACCTGGGACCCATGACCTCTTGTAACCGCTGGCTGAACTACACAGAGGGAGGAATAAAAACACATTAATACAAGGCATCCTGCACCATTAGTTGAGCTGTCAGTCGGCATGTTTTTTGCAGTTCAAGATGGATGACATTTTCATAGATAGCATTTTTATTTACATTCGTGTTTTTGATCGCGTTTTATTTCACTTTTTTCCAGAGGTATTATGTAAAGCATAGTTTTTGTAACGCATTTTAATTTATTTTTTTGGTGTTCACTGTCGGGGTTAATTAGTATGACAGTATTATAGATCATATCATTCTGGACATGGCAAATTTTCCATCAGAATGGCCATATGATGGCTTGTTTTTTGCATAACAAGTTGTACTTTTGAATTAACCATTCATTCTGCCCCATATTGTACTGGAAAAAAGGCAAAACGATTCCAAGTCCTATGAAATTGCAAAAAGATGCAGTTGCACAATGGTTTTCAGGGGTTCTTATCTACCATGTTCACTATATGGTAAATTTGACAAGTCAATATGATTTCGCTGTTTAGTACGAGTTTGTAGATACCAAACATGGATAGTTTTACTATTATATAAATGCTGGAAAAAAAAATCAGAAGTTTGTAAAAAGAAAAAAAAAAATTGCACTTTAGTCACCATTTTTTGAGACCCGTAACATTCTCATTTTTCAGGATCTAGGGCTCAGTGATGGCTTATTTTTTGCATCTTGAGGTGATATTTTTAACTATTACATTTTTTGGGTAGATGTGATGTTTTGATCTCCTATTATTGCATTTTATTTCAATGTTGCGGTACCAAAAAAAAGTAATTTTGTTTTTTTGAATTATTTCTCACTGTGCCCTTTATCGATCAGAGTAATTGATATTATATTTTGATAGCTTTATGAATTTGGCGATATCAAATATGGGTATTTTTTCTAGTATCATTGTTTTATTGTCAATAGGGCTAAAGGGGGGTGATATGAACTTAAGTTTTTTTGATTTTTTTCATATTTCTAAAAACTTTTTTTACATTTTAGGGGACTTTTTGACTGCACTATTATTCAATTGCTTCAGCTGATCAGCATCGTTCTAATCATCAGAAATGCTGATATCCGGTGAATGTCAGTGCTCTGCCGGCATTCACAGGAAACACATAATAGCAACAGGGGTCATCAGCTTTCCTGCGCTGACATTAAAACTCATTGGCACCCCATGATCGCATCACAAGGCTGCCGATAGCGGCAGGGGACAGCACTATCCCCTGCTGTCAGCACAGAGCTGTCACTATGCGTTTTCACACAGTGACAGTTTAAATCCATGATGGACATAGCATGTCATGATGCGTGAACTGACATCTGTTTATGATGTGCTATGTACGTCATTCGTTGTTAAGGTGTTAAGTTAATTTTCATACTGAAAGGTGTTATTCATCTTCAGGTTTTTAGCAGATGACTGAAGGTTTTGATGTAAAGATTGACATATTTTGAGCTGTTTATAATTCCATCCACCTTGTCTAAAGCCTCATTTCGAACTTCCCCAAAAAGTCTCAAGGTAATAATGCTGCTTCCTCCATGTTTCACTGTGGGTAGGGTGTTCTTTTGGCTTTGCACTAAACATCTTTTGAAATCTTGGTTAAAAAGTTAAACCTTGGTCTCATTAGACCATAACACGTTTTCCCACATTCTTTAGGCTGGCTTGATGTAGGTTTTGTCAAAACACGACGAGGCGTGGATGTTTTTCTCTGTAAGAAAAGGCTTCTGTCTTGCCACCCAACCTTACAGGCCACACATATAAAGATTATGGGAAATTGTTGTCACATGCAGTGCACAAAAAGTTGCTATACTACTGCTGGCAGCTTCCTGGGACAATATTCTTCCTGTCTTTCCTGTCATTTTTGAGGGATGTCAAGTTCTAGGTAATGTCACTGTTGGGCCATATTTAAGCCACTTCCTGATAACGTTTTGACAGTGATCCATGGTATATCTAATGTCTTGGAAATAATTTTGTACTCTTCTCCTGACTGATAACTTTCAACAATGAAATCCCTGTTACGAATCGGCGCCGCCATAGCCGCAAGCAGCCTGCTGCGGTTCCTGTTGCGCCCAGGCGCTGGCTGCCGTTTTTGGTCGTGCATCGGGTCGTCCTGCTGGCTGCTTCTATCTCCACGTCTAAGTGTGGAGAGACAGCTAGTGCGCATGCGCGCCCCGATTTACCCCAGCCGGAGTCTAAGTCCAGTGTTTCGCCTAGTGAGCATGCTCAGCCTGATAGTGCCATTTCTGAGGCTAAGTCCTTGGTTCAGGCTACTGAGCATGCTCCTACACTTAGTGCCATGTCTAAGTCCTGTGCTGTGCCTACTGAGCATGCTCAGGCACTTAGTGCATTAGAGGTTAGGTCCGGTAAGGACCTCACTGAGCATGTCCGTGAGGTGGCAAGTCCTGATAGGGCAGAGGGTGTCAGGTGTCCTGATGACGTGGCCACTCCGGACTGGCTCGCAGAGGCCCGCCCCTATGATCTGGCACCTAACCATTGGTCGTCAGACGATGACTGGTGAAGTGTTTGGGGCGCGGCTGCCATGAGCTCATCAATGACATGGCGGTACCGGATAGGCCGCTGGTGACGTCACTGATGACATGGCACTCTGCTATTGGACCTTGGTGGTTCCACCCTGGGTTTGGGGCGGACCCAGGTTATAAAAGGGGCTGGAGACAACATGGAGGCAAGCAGTCTTCACTTAGAGTTCATGGTGGCATAAGCCTTGTTGGAAGCGGTAGGTAGGGCTAGGCGAACGGTGCCTGTCACGCCAAGATTCGTGGCTCAGCACATCAGGGTCAGGCGCCATGCTTCCTTGCTGCCGTTCCAGTAGTGTTATAGCAGTCCAGTGGCGTTAACTGGACTGCGGTTGCTGCGTTACTTGTCCGTTTGTGCCTCCTACGCATATGGACAGCATACCTGCTGCATCACCTGTCCAAGAGTGCCCTCTACGCGCACGGACAGCGTATTCCAGGACCCTTGTGGAGTTAACAGGGTGTTACTGGATTGGGTGTGTGTACCCTATTTCCCTCCACGGCTCGCAGTCAAATGCTACTGGTGTGACTACCTGGTCTGACGTGTCTTCACACACGTGGCCAGTCGAGTGGTGACCAGAAACGCTAATCGGAGGACCACTCGGCCTGACGTGTCTTACACACATGGCCGACAGGGCGCTGTCGCAGCGGTCTTTTCGGTCAACGCAACCTGGTCACCACCCGGCCTGACGTGTTCCCTTCACACGTGGTCGGAGTAGCGCCCGCTCCACCGAAACGCTTACTGGGTTGTCGTCCGGTCTGACGTGTCCTTACACACGTGACCGGTTTCCTCGGTTATCTCTGAGTCATCAGCTCTTTAGTCTCCGCCTAACCCACAGGGTGCCAGCAGCTCCATTACCATCTGGAGCACGGTGGGCCCCGACTGGCGATTGGGATATATACCCCCTGGCCCTAATCTGCCGTTGTCAGCTGTAAAGTGCAGCTAACATTTTTTAGGAAAATCGTCCTAGAACAGCGAAACTTTTTATGGGGTTAATCAGAATCACTGTAAATGATGGCAGCTGTGCACTGACTACTATGTAACATGAGTGTAAATATAATTCTGAACACAACCATATCCCCAGTTGTAAGAGGGTGTTCACACTTTTGCAACCACATTATTTTACTTTTGTTATTCTTATTTTCCCCATTAAAAAGTTTTCAATTTGGGTTTGTACAGATTTTGGGTGACAATATGGCTCTGTGCGCACGCTGAGTAGTTGGTTTCAGAAATTACTGCACTAAATAAGTGTCTCATGGCTAAAAAACGTGCACTTTTGATGCGCGTTCTTGATGCGTTTTTGGCCTTTTTTCAATGCATTTTTGCTTGCGTTTTCCATGCTTTCTGGAGTGAAAAAACTCTGCAAAAACGCTGATAGAATTGACATGTTGCAGATTTATTTCTGCACCAAATCTGCAAGGGAAAAAAAAAGCAAAGTGTGCACAAAACTGCAGGATTATGATTGACTTTGCTGGCATACGGATTTGCACTCTGTTTTGTGACAAAACTGCGCCCAAAAGCGTACTGTGTACACAGAGCCTAAAGGCCGCTTTACACGCAACGACATCGCTAATGAGATGTCGTTGGGGTCAAGGAGTTTGTGACGCACATCCGGCCTCGTTAGCGACGTCGTTGCGTATGACACTTACGAGCGACCGCTAACAATCAAAAATACTCACCAAATCGTTGCTCGTTGACATGCTGTCCAGTTCCCAAATATCGTTGCTGTTGCAGGACGCAGGTTGTTCGTCGTTCCTGTGGCAGCACACGTCGCTATGTGTGACTCCGCAGGGACGAGGAACCTCACCTTACCTGCGGCCGCCCACAATGAGAAAGGAAGGAGGTGGGCGAGATGGTCGTCCCACTCATCTCCGCCCCTCCGCTTCGATTGGGCGGCCACTTAGTGACGTCGCTGTGATGCCGAACGAACCGCCCTCTTAGAAAGGTACGTGTAAGGGGTCCGAGCGATGTTGTGCGCCACGGGCAGCGATTTGCCAGTGACGCACAACCAACGGGGGTGGGTACGCATGCTAGCGATCTCGCTAGCGAGATCTCAACGTGTAAAGCGGCCTTAAAGATGGAAAAAGTTGTTAAATGATTCTTCTTGGTCTGATTTTCTTACGTGACATAAACTTGGCCTTTTACGAGGGGGTGTAGACTTTTTTTTTATGTACTCTAGTAGAAATTCATTCGATAGGGTATCTCTTGTACCTTCCTGCTTTATACACACATCCGAATTGAGCCATGTATTCTGTTTCATATTAAATAATTCCATCTACCCACAGTTTAATATGCAGAATATTCGTGTACACAAGGAGGGTTTAGAAAGTTGAAGGTGCAACTGTGGAGCTGATTTCACACGCCTTAAGTGTGATAATGCAGGGAAAATATAGTTTATCTGTGAACTGCTGATACACATCCCTGGCGTTGTGTTATGTAATGACTTTGTAAATATGCAAAGCTGAGGAGGGCTTAAAATATAATAGAGAGGATACACATGACGCTGACTAAGAAGGATGGTGTTATTCTCCTGGACCCGGTATCTGAACACACCTTGACTTTACTTAAGCCTCCTCTGCCTTTTAGTAAACTACCAACCTCTCTGTATCTTCTGATCACGCTGGCTCCAGGTCCGGTAATGTTTGCAGATACCGGGCTCCAATGGCAGCGGAAGAGCAGGTGTGTTTGGGGAGGCGTTACCATTATCTGTAAGGCAAACAGCTTCCATAAAAAGGTCCCGATAATGATTTTTGGTCATGGTTTAGATTACAGGTGCCAGTTAAATATTTCAGGATCAGTTAAGTGTTGGGTCTGTATCAATAATGGCCAATATGGCTGCTTGTATATGTTCTTGGCGGTTTAGTCCGATGACAACTCCCTACAGTATCTCAATAGAATCCATCTTACCCCTAAATTCACTGTGGTCTATAACACCAAAGAATTGAGCTTTTTGGATACTCTAGTTTAGATGGGAGAGGGGGGGGGGGTCGATTGTGTACCATTCTATGTATAAAATCAACAGATATAAAACAGCTTTCTCCCTAGAGCAGTGGTACATTCCCTACTAAAAAGCCAATTGCAATCTATCGAAAGGATTGTAACTGACCCTGTGAAAATGGATAGATGTAGGAGGCAGTGCCGGCACCAGTCTAAATCAAGAGATGGTCAGGAAGCCTGAATCAGGTGCTGAGGCACCGGACCAGGGGGCTCATTTGCCCCCCTGCCCAGCCCGCCGCTGCTATTCCTGCCATTTGCGAGTGGGCCCCCCGGCAGTCCAGGGCCCCGACACTTGCTTAGGTTCTGCTGCCAGCCCTGGTGTGAGGGGTATGTGAAATTAATTTTTGAATCGTGGATCAAATTTTTAGGCCACGCCCCCTAACCACACCCATTTCACAGTCACGCCCATATCCACTCCCCATCCACACCCATTCAGCATGGACACGCAGGCAGCCGGCGGGCCTCCAGCATGGACACGCAGGCAGCCGGCGGGCCTCCAGCATGGACACGCAGGCAGCCGGCGGGCCTCCAGCATGGACACGCAGGCAGCCGGCGGGCCTCCAGCATGGACACGCAGGCAGCCGGCGGGCCTCCAGCATGGACACGCAGGCAGCCGGCGGGCCTCCAGCATGGACACGCAGGCAGCCGGCGGGCCTCCAGCATGGACACGCAGGCAGCCGGCGGGCCTCCAGCATGGACACGCAGGCAGCCGGCGGGCCTCCAGCATGGACACGCAGGCAGCCGGCGGGCCTCCAGCATGGACACGCAGGCAGCCGACGGGCTTCCAGCATGGACACGCAGGCAGCCGGCGGGCCTCCAGCATGGACACGCAGTCAGCCGGCGGGCCTCCAACATGGACACGCAGGCAGCCGGCGGGCCTCCAGCATGGACACGCAGGCAGCCGGCGGGCCTCCAGCATGGACACGCAGGCAGCCGGCGGGGCTCCAGCATGGACACGCAGGCAGCCGGCGGGCCTCCAGCATGGACACGCAGGCAGCCGGCGGGCCTCCAGCATGGACACGCAGGCAGCCGGCGGGCCTCCAGCATGGACACGCAGGCAGCCGGCGGGCCTCCAGCAGGGACACGCAGGCAGCCGGCGGGCCTCCAGCACGGACACGCAGGCAGCCGGCGGGCCTCAAGCACGGACACGCAGGCAGCCGGCGGGCCTCAAGCACGGACACGCAGGCAGCCGGCGGGCCTCCAGCACGGAGACGCAGGCAGCCACAGTGAGGCGGCCGGTCGCCCGCACAGTGAGGCGGCTGGTCGCCCGCACAGTGAGGCGGCCGGTCGCCTTCACAGACAGGCGGCAGGGGGCGCCCGCACAGACAGGCGGCGGGGGGCGCCCGCACAGAGAGGCGGCCGGCCGACCGCAGAGACAGGCGGCCGGCCGACCGCACAGAGAGGTGGTCGGCCGACCGCACAGAGAGGCGGCGGGCCGCCCGCACAGAGAGGCGGCCGTCCGCCCGCACAGTCAGGCGGCCGTCCGCCCGCACAGACAGGCAGCTGTCCGCCCGCACAGACAGGCGGCCGGCCGACCGCACAGACAGGCGGCCGGCCGACCGCACAGAGAGGCTCCGGCCGGTTGGGGGGGGGGGAGGGAGGGAGGGGAATCAGCGCTGGGGAGATTATGTTTACATACCTTAGCAGCAGCACAGAGCAGTTTCGGGCAGCGCGCTCCTCTCTCTTATGCACGTCACGTGTTAGGATGGTAGGAGGGAAAAGCAGGGAGGCGGGGAGAGAGTGGGTGGGCGGAGCCCAGGAGACGGCCGTCTTGCCCGTGGCAACGGGACAAACAATGCAAAGCGTGATAGTCCCGCTGTATCCGGGACGGTTGGGAGGTATGGCATAACCTGTCATTAACCCCTCGCCTCCCCTCACACAGGACAGACTCCGTTACAGTCTCTGGCGACATCACATTCTTTCATTAAGAAATCTTCAGATAATAAAGTCCAGTCTAAGTGCTTTTCACAAACAGATCAACTTTATTTCTGGCGCACCTGCACCTCTCCACTCGACGCTGTTGCAGCTATCAGCCCTCTGGCATTAGGGCACTCCATATTAAGTCTAAGGCCCTTCCTTTCCCTCACTCTTCTTCACAGTCACCCAGGGTCCACTTCACTGCAGAGATCTCCCCTAGGTGACTGGCCATCCAGCCATACCCTGCTCACTCTCCAGGGGGGCGCACTAACCTTATCCAGGGGGGTGAGGGTCTTCTTCTGTTTCTACCAGCAGGCACCGTGGCTAAGCCCACGACTGCCAGGCTAAACCCCTATCCGTGGGGAACGTCATTCCACAATCCATTCCAGAATCCGCGCGTCTGTGCAAAATTTCATGGTTTTAAATGCGACAGTGCGGATTCCTTTAGCGCGCACACACACACACTATGCACACACACACACTGTATACATACATACACACACATACTGTATACATACATACACACCCACACACAAACTGTATACATACACATACTGTATACACACACATACTGTATACATACATATATACAGTTAGGTCCACAAATATTTGGACAGTGACACAATTTTCGCGAGTTGGGCTCTGCATGCCACCACATTGGATTTGAAATGAAACCTCTACAACAGAATTCAAGTGCAGATTGTAACGTTTAATTTGAAGGTTTGAACAAAAATATCTGATAGAAATTGTAGGAATTGTACACATTTCTTTACAAACACTCCACATTTTAGGAGGTCAAAAGTAATTGGACAAATAAACCAAACCCAAACAAAATATTTTTATTTTCAATATTTTGTTGCGAATCCTTTGGAGGCAATCACTGCCTTAAGTCTGGAACCCATGGACATCACCAAACGCTGGGTTTCCTCCTTCTTAATGCTTTGCCAGGCCTTTACAGCCGCAGCCTTCAGGTCTTGCTTGTTTGTGGGTCTTTCCGTCTTCAGTCTGGATTTGAGCAAGTGAAATGCATGCTCAATTGGGTTAAGATCTGGTGATTGACTTGGCCATTGCAGAATGTTCCACTTTTTTGCACTCATGAACTCCTGGGTAGCTTTGGCTGTATGCTTGGGGTCATTGTCTATCTGTACTATGAAGCGCCGTCCGATCAACTTTGCGGCATTTGGCTGAATCTGGGCTGAAAGTATATCCCGGTACACTTCAGAATTCATCCGGCTACTCTTGTCTGCTGTTATGTCATCAATAAACACAAGTGACCCAGTGCCATTGAAAGCCATGCATGCCCATGCTATCACGTTGCCTCCACCATGTTTTACAGAGGATGTGGTGTGCCTTGGATCATGTGCCGTTCCCTTTCTTCTCCAAACTTTTTTCTTCCCATCATTCTGGTACAGGTGGATCTTTGTCTCATCTGTCCATAGAATACTTTTCCAGAACTGAGCTGGCTTCATGAGGTGTTTTTCAGCAAATGTAACTCTGGCCTGTCTATTTTTGGAATTGATGAATGGTTTGCATCAAGATGTGAACCCTTTGTATTTACTTTCATGGAGTCTAATCTTTACTGTTGACTTAGAGACAGATACACCTACTTCACTGAGAGTGTTCTGGACTTCAGTTGATGTTGTGAACGGGTTCTTCTTCACCAAAGAAAGTATGCGGCGATCATCCACCACTGTTGTCATCCGTGGACGCCCAGGCCTTTTTGAGTTCCCAAGCTCACCAGTCAATTCCTTTTTTCTCAGAATGTTCCCGACTGTTGATTTTGCTACTCCAAGCATGTCTGCTATCTCTCTGATGGATTTTTTCTTTTTTTTCAGCCTCAGGATGTTCTGCTTCACTTCAATTGAGAGTTCCTTAGACCGCATGTTGTCTGGTCACAGCAACAGCTTCCAAATGCAAAACCACACACCTGTAATCAACCCCAGACCTTTTAACTACTTCATTGATTACAGTTTAACGAGGGAGACGCCTTCAGAGTTAATTGCAGCCCTTAGAGTCCCTTGTCCAATTACTTTTGGTCCCTTGAAAAAGAGGAGGCTATGCATTACAGAGCTATGATTCCTAAACCCTTTCTCCGATTTGGATGTGAAAACTCTCATATTGCAGCTGGGAGTGTGCACTTTCAGCCCATATTATATATATAATTGTATTTCTGAACATGTTTTTGTAAACAGCTAAAATAACAAAACTTGCGTCACTTTCCAAATATTTCTGCCCCTGACTGTACACACACATACTGTATACATACACACATACTGTATACATACACACACACATACTGTATATATACACACACATACTGTATACATACATACACACATACTATATACATACACACACACTGTATACATACATATACACACACATACTGTAGACACACACACACATACTGTATACATACATACACTCAGCTTTATATATTAGATTGATGCATTCATAAAAGTCCAATCTGTCAAAATATAAAATCAATTTGATTGTTTAAAAGCGTAACATGAAAAAAATCGAAACGTCAGAATTAGGTATCTTTGGCTGACATGTCCCCTTTCAACAATAGAACTTTTTGTGCAGGAATTTGCTTTCCTAATTACATTTATAAATCATATTTATTGATAAGCGGAATTATTGTGATTGTGGATACCTTTTTTCTAACACAAGTGTAAGAACAACAGATGTCTTTCAGGACAGGAGCACACGGGGATGTGATGTGGGGGGGAATCCGCTGCGGACTTTCAAAAACACTTAAGGTCCTGCAACTGTTAAAATGATTTTCATGAAAACCAAAACCAAAAAAGCCATTTTTTTTACGTATTAATTTACAGCAGTGCACACAGAAAACTCAGTTTGAATAAATCACCAAAATTCAAATGTAACTTTTTTCTTTTGCGTAAAATAAGTCTTTGTGAGGGCTGAGCGAGCGGAGAGGAATTATACTCAGACGAGGGTCCGGAGCCAAGATGGATTGGATTCTGCATTTTAATGGAAATGTGCACTTTGCACATGGTTACTGGAGTCGATAGAAAGGTTTTATTCTTCCATCTCCCCCCCCCCCAAAAAAAAACAAAACACAAAATATGTAAATATGGAAAAAGTAAGAAGGAAATAAAATAATGGGATTTTTGTTTAGTATTTTAGCGAGTGGAACGAAATATAGAGTTACAATGTATATATGGGAAAGAAAAGTGGTTTTTGCAGGGTCTGATATAACCAGATGCAAACTGAGAGGTTCTATGGGGTCCTTGGATAGCGGGGGCTCAACCCTAATTGGTCTTTGCAGGACTTACCTCCCATAAGGAATAAAGTGGGGATCTGATCCAGGGTCATAGAAAAGACAATAGAAGGACCCCTTTTATTCTTTGCCATGGGACCTCCATTTCTCCATATCTGTGTTACACCAGGACCCCTTTGAAGGCCTTCTACACAGAACATAGACCACTCTAGGGTGCCATGGTAAAGTTGACCACCTGCCGAAGGTTTGGATGTTTTTGTTTTCTTGATGTTCTCCATTGATATTCCACATTCACTGTTTCATTGTTGTTTCAGGCCTTGTCGGCCATAATTTTTGCATTTCTACAACAATTTGTAGACTATTTAATTGGATTTACAAAAAAAAAAAATCTGTTACATAAAATTCCCAATGCTTAAAAAATAGGCATTTTAATTATTGTTTATTTAATAAATCAGTACACGTGAAAATAAGAAAATTACGCCTCATCAGGAGAACTTGCATTAGAATGTCTGTGTCTGCCTATAGTTCTGCCCCCTACAGGAGAACTTGCAGCAGAATGTATGTGTCTGCCTCTAGCTCCACCTCTCCAGGAGAACTTGCAGCAAAATGTCTGCCTCTAGCTCCACCCTCTCAGGAGAACTTGCAGCAGAATGTTTGTCTGCCTCTAGCTCCGCCCTCTCAGGAGAACTTGCAGCAGAATGTTTGTCTGCCTCTAACTCCACCCCCTCAGGAGAAATTGCAGCAGAATGTCTGTGTCTGCCTCTAGCTCCACCTCTCCAGGAGAACTTGCAGCAGAATGTCTGTGTCTGCCTCTAGCTTCGCCCCATCCGGGAGAATTTGCAGCAAAATGTCTGTCTTTCTCTAGTTCTGCACTCTCAAGAGAACTTGCAGCAGAATGTTTGTGTTTGCCTCTAGCTCCGCCCTCTCAGGAGATCTTGCAGCAGAATGTCTGTCTGCCTCTAGCTCCGCTCCCTCAGGAGAACTTGCATGTCTGTGTTTGTCTTTAGCTCCACCTCCTCAGGAGAACTTGCAGCAGAATGTCTGTGTGTGACTCCAGCTCCTTCCTCCTCTATAGAATTTGGAAAGCATTTTAAAGAATTACGCTTATTTCTCCTCCTAAACTAAAGTTTAATTCTCAATTCACAGGTAAAATTTGTCTTCAGTGAATACAGACTTTCCAATTACCCAGATAGGAGATGAGAGTTGGTGCTCATAAAGCTCTATGCAGAATTTTCAGCAGAATGTCTGTGTTGACTTCTAGCCTCGCTCCTCTCCATAGAACATTAGGAGCACCAACTATCATCTCCTATCTCAGTAATGGGGAAATCTGTCTTCATTGAATAGTGATGTAATGCTTGAATTGCGAGTGAATGATCAGTCCAGGAGGAGGAAGTACCGTAATTAGGAAATTTGTTTGTACAGATGTAATCCATGAATTGAGAGTGCATGATCAGGAGGAAAAAGAAGCCGATTTCTCTGATAAGATATATTAGAAAGTTTCTTATTTTCATGGGTAATATTAATTTATGGAATAATAATTAAAATGATGGTTACTCTTTAACCATGGCCCGTATTGCACTATCCCCTTTGTGTCCCAGAAAAACACTTCCCATGACCCGATCATTACATTTCCCATTGGAAATCATCTCCAATGAAGGCGCTTGACTTCCTATGTTGGTCCTGTCATTAGCGCAGCGTTGGAGGAGCTTCAGGCTATTGACATAGCTGAGAGCACTTGGCGTCCATTATTATTACTGCAGGATCTTCTGTACAGATCAGGTCTGCGCTCTTTATTTGCTGAATTTATATTATAGGAAAGAAAACAAATAAATTCTCTAATATTCTGTATGAAATCCTGACTGAGGACGGTGTCATTCTTGTAATTTCCAATTCATAACTGCGGGGGACGCGGCACATCTGGGTGTTTATACAAGGAAATGTCTGTAATGGCAAATTTACAGGGGTCAAAACTAGCACTGAACCGCGCTGTCTACGGGCCCCAGGCCATTGTGTGTCACTTGTTACAAGGATTTTAGAACTTTTATAGTCAATATTGTTTTATTTAAAGGGGTCTCAGCTGTGAGCAATCGCTTATAAAGGTTTGATTAAAAGCGTTCAGTTACCCTTCTCCCGCGTGGGGGGGGTATTCATTAGTGGTTATTGAGATCACTAGAGTTTGGATCCCGTAGGTCTTCCAATGCATTTGGTGCTGAGTCTGGATCCTGTAGGTCCCCCAATGCATTTGGTGCTGAGTCTGGATCTTGTAGGTCCTCCAATGCAGTTGGTGCTTAGTCTGGATACTGTAGGTCCTCCAATGCTGTTGGTGCTCAGTCTGGATCCTGTAGGTCCTCCAATGCAATTGGTGCTCAGTCTGGATCCTGTAGGTCTTCCAATGCAGTTGGTGCTCGGTCTGGATCCCGTAGGTCCTCCAATGCAGAAAGTGCTGAGTCTGGATCTCGTAGGTTCTCCAATGCATTTGGTGCTGAGTCTGGATTCTGTAGGTGTGACGCCCTGGCAAAACCAGGTAGTCACACAATAGGCTCCCGCATAACACCTTCCCTCACCTAGGTTACATACAGCTGACCTGAAACCCTAGTCACCCCCCTCAGGGCAAGACAGGCACACCAGTGGGCAGGACCAGGCGGTTAGGGAACGCCCACCTTGGGGTCTAGACAGCCCGGGGCGGGAAAACAAAGAGTTCTAGTCAGTCTAAGACAGATTAAGTGGTAGTTCAAGTTGAGAGGAGTGTGGGCTGGAGCTAGGTGTAGCTCCAGCGGAGGAGAAGTTCAAGTTAAACGGTGCTAGGGTCGGAGCCCTGGTACCTTGGCTAGGTGGCAGACGGTGGTCTCAGTCAGCAGGAGACGGGAAGGCGGCTCAGCAGATCCGAGGAGGACCGGAGCAGAGTTGGAGCCTGCCGGTACCGACACCGGAGACCCGACCGGAAACTGCACACTCGGACCCTGAAGCCAAGACCGGAACCACCGGCCTAGCTAATCAACCGATTGAGGGCAGGATTATAGGTCTTGTCCCAACCAAAGTCCCAAAAGCAGACAACCACCCACAGAAAGGGATAGGGCAACCGCCAGGGCCCATAGATCCCACGGGTCAGCGTCAGCGGGCACGGCTCCTCAGGCACACAGAAAGCCGAGAGCGGATTCCTGTGTTCCATACCGGGAAGTCCAAACACACAACCACAACTAGTGCAGAGGAAGAGACGGCGACCACCAGTCCCCAGGGTGGGGGACCAGAGTACAACCGGCCGCGGCAGCGCCTTGGTTTACCAAAGGACTCGTGTGATTCTTTTACTTGTGAGTAACCAAACATCCCCTGGTCCATCCGGGCCGCAAGCCCTTGCCATCGCCATCGCCATACTTTCCACAGAGACACTGGGCCCCCGGGGCAACCATCCCTACCCACGGAGGGGTTAACATCCGGCTGCCATTACATCTCCTCCCGGGTATCCCACAACAGCAGTGGTGGTGTCCCACTTCACCACACACTGTGGGTAGCATCACGAACCGAATACGGTCAAGGCCATACAACTACGTCCCCCTTTTCATTTGGCGTGTCCGCGTGACCCCCAGGTCCAGAGGATCCCTCGAGCCACGCAGCCGGTCCGGATCCGAGCAGCGCCGGCTGCTGGCACGGGGGCGGCACATAGGTTCTCCCATGCAGTTGGTGCTGAGTCTTGGTCCTGTAGGTCCTCCAATGCAGTTGGTTCTCAGTCTGGATCCTGTAGGTTCTCCAATGGTGTTGGTGCTGAATATGGATCCTGTAGGTCCTCCAATGCAGTTGCTTCGCAGTCTGGGTCTTGTAGCTTCTCCAATGCAGTTGGTGCTGAGTCTCGATCCTGTAGGTCCTCCAATGCAGTTGGTTCGCAGTCTGGCTTCTGTAGGTTCTCCAATGCAGTTAGTGCGGTGTCTGGATCCTGTTCACACCTATGGCTTCTTTCTTTATATACCTATTTGCAATGAGATTTCAGATGCAGAGTCCTTTGTTTTGATGGGAAAAATAGCATCTCTGATTTGATGGAATTTGCAATGGAGGCTCCAGTGGCTGGTCCATGTTCATGTGCTGAATGCAAAAATGTGCATGCAAAACAGAAAAAAAAAAAAGAACACCTATCCAGCTAATGAAGGCAACGCTCCCTAGTAAACAGTACAATAATGTTTTCTCTTGCAGAAAAGGGGAAACTCTAGTGCCCCATGTAGGTAGATACCTTGTAAATCAATGTCTGACCTTAAAGGAGATGTCCACTACTTTTACATAGATGGCCTATCTGCCCGGCATTTCTGCCAATCAGCTGTTCTCGGTACCGAGATCGGGAGCAGGTGGCCGGAAATGCTCAGCTGCTCAGTATTCTGATAGTGGCCACAGCTGGGAACTTGACATCCACCCCTTATTGAATTGAATACTAGGCGGAGTAGCTCCAGAACTGATCATTTACGGCTGTCTGCTGCCGCTTCTGGCACCGAGAGCAGCTGATCAGCGGGGATGCCGGGTGTCAGGCTCCAGCACATCAGACATTGATAACCTATCCTAATGATAGACCATATATGTAAAAGCAGCCCTTTAATAAAGATATAATCATATCTCTGTCCTTCATGGCCAAAGGGGGGTCTAGAGTTTCTAGGTCCTGGCCTCGAGAAGTCAGGTGCGAAAACAGCGCTTTGTCTAATTCCTGTAGAACTGAATGGGAGTGTTGCAAAGTGAGCTACGGTGTTGTCATAAGTGAGTCGCATACACAGCGCTGCTCGCAGTGCTGCACTGTCGCCATAACACCCATCCATATCTATGTGAGATATGCAATTGTCACGCCCCAGGGATGTCTCCCCAGCTTCAGGGACACCACAGGGTCTTCTTTTAATATGGAAACAGGTATGTTAGTTCTTGTATGTGTGTCGTGACGCCACTCACGGCTTGCGGTCAGGAATATGGATGACCGCCACTGGAGATTTTATGAGCGTCTGGGGCTGATGGGGTCTGTAGTCAGATGGTGTGGCCTCCCGTGGGTGATGCAGGCCCCAGGGGCTCAGGTGTGTAGAATAACGGGTCCCAGAATAACTCAGGCAGAGTCCAAAAGTCACTTAACTGATTTTTACTCACATAGATGTTGCTGTGAGCTGACCCGGGCGTTGCTGCGATAAACCAGGTAGGACCAGGGACTCCTTCGGGCCAGTCTGAGGGTAACAGGATAGCTCGCCTTCCTAGCACTTCTGTGTTCGGATAACCCCCTGACCTGAAGTACCGTGGGGGTCTATTCAGGGAGTCGCTACTGCCTTTTCTCCCCTTTTTGGACCGTTTGCCGGCAGCGTGGACCAGGTGAGATGGCTTCTGGATCTGTCTCCTTATGGGTCCCTGGGTTGCTGCTAAGGCTCGGACTCTGTGTGGTTGGTCAGGTACTTGTAGTTCCCCTCACCGGTAATTTTAGTAGATCATTAACACGGGGTCTGCTCTAGGGACCTGTTCCCCGTACGTGCCTAGTCACCCCGGACACTTCTCTCTGACTTCAATCTGAAAAAATATGCTTGTGCTCTTTTATTTTTCATGTATAACACGGTTCTGTCCGACGTTGCGGCTCGTACAAGAGCCTTCATCAGAGACAGGTGAGTAATGTAGATACTCAAGAAGGACACTTGGTATGGAGGAATTATATGTATAGCAAGGAGGGCTGTCGTGTTGTGTGAACGAGGGCTCACAACTGGTAGGAGATAATAGGATAGCACTGCTGTAGGAATGCAATGTACATGATAGCATACATGTAGCTTGTAATGGTCAGTCTTGTGTACTACATTGTTAGGAAAACAGTGGTGTATGGGGGAAGGCCACATGAGGTATGTAGAATGCACTATACAAAGGAATGGTGAGAGCACCAGAGAATGCCTATCGCAGCATGATGTGACACGTGAAACAGAACCGTGTTATACATGAAAAATAAAAGAGCACAAGCATACCACAATACCTGGACTGTTCATTTCTCATGTCTCTTTTACTGTGTGCCGGGGTACATTTTTTGATATTGGACTTTTTTCTCCCGAGCACCAGAGCTATAGCGGTTGAGCACAGCTTACCCTCTACTGAATATTGACTTCCCTCTGACTGACCAAGTGACCGTTCTCCCGCGCCAACTGTCACTACACCACGCATGGTCTGACTAGTGTGAGCGCGCGTAACCCTTGGCGACCGCCGCTTACCACTACCAGACTGGCTCGCTCCACTCCTTTCCTGACAGCCTCTGCACTTTAGCTCCCTGCCCCTCCACTACACCTTTTGAAAAGAATTGAAGGCTAGCGCTCTCTGGAGACTACCCAAGGGTCCCCTCTAAAGGTGTGGGAGACCTGGTTGCTATGTGTCTGTGCGCACACACCTCATTCTGGCCTTTAGGATTACCTGGAAGTACTGTCCCAGCATGGGTGCAGTACTCAGTGGTGCCTGACCGGATCAGGGGTGCCACACAATCAGCTCCGGACACAGATTCCCTATGCTGTTTTCATAATTCCACTTCTGGTGGCCGCATCTCAAAAGCAGTTATTCCCAAACTCTGTAAAGATAACCAACCAGCAGTATTTTCATATATAAAGTAAAGCCAGTGTTACTGGCACTAGGATGCTGAATGTAAGCATGCCTCTTATTCTGAAATTGGATGTTTTATTTCAGAAATATGTGCATGTAAAGTTCCAGGAATGCACTGCTCTTAGATTGACAGGTGCAACAGGAAGGGAATATGTGGGTTGGGTCTTGCAAAGTTGGCACACATGTTGGCCCATTCCTCCATGTAGATCTCCTCTAGAGCAGTGATTTTTTTTTTGAGCCTGTCACTGGGCAACACGGACTTTCAACTCCTTCCAAAGGTTTTCTATGGGGTTGAGATCTGGAGACTGGCTTAGCCACTCCAGGACCTTCATATGCTTCTTACAAAGCCACTCCTTCATTGCCCTTGCGGTGTGCTTGGGATCATTAAAGACCCAGCCACGTTTCATCTTCAATGCCCTTGCTGATGGAAGGAGGTTTGTGTTCATGATCTCACAATAAATGGCCCCATTCATTCTTTCATGTACACGGATCAGTCGTCCTGGTCCCTTTGCAGAGAAACAGCCCCAAAGCATGATGTTGCCATCCCCATGCTTCACAGTGGGTATGGTGTTTTCTGGATGCAACTCAGCATTCTGTCTCCTCCAAACATGACGAGTTGTGTTTCTACCAAAGAGTTTTACTTGGTTTCATCAGACCATATGACATTCTTCCTATATTCTTCTGGATAATCCAAATGCTCTCTAGCAGACTGCAGACGGGCCTGGATATGTACTGGCTTAAGCAGGGGAACACATCTGGCACTGCAGGATCTGAGTCCCTGGCTGCGTAGTGTGTTACTAATGGTAACCTTTGTTACGGTGGTCCCAGCTCTACGCAGGTCATTCACTAGGTCTCCCCATGTGGTTCTGGGATTTTTGCTTACTGTTCTTGTGATCATTTTGACCCCAGATAGTGAGATCTTGCTTGGAGCCCCACATTGAGAAAGATTATCAGTGGTCTTGTATGTCTTCCATTTTCTTATTATTGCTCCCACAGTTGATTTCATCACTCCAAGCTGCTTGCCTATTGCAGATTCAGTCTTCCCAGCCTGGTGTAGGGCTACAATTTTGTTTCTGGTGTCCTTCGACAGCTCTTTGGTATTCACCATAGTGGAGTTTGGAGTGTGACTGTTTGAGGTTGTGGACAGGTGTCTTTTATACTAAGTTCAAACAGGTGTCATGAGTAGATGACAGAGGAGCCTCTTAAAGAAGTTACAGGTCTGTGAGAGACAGAAATATTGCATATTTTTAGATGACTAAAAACGTATTTTCTACAATAATTTGCAAAACAAATCTTGCCAAATCAGACGCGGTGATTTTCTGGAATTGTTTTCTCATTTTGTCTCTCACAGTTGTGGTCTACCTATGTTGTCAATTACAGGCCTTTCATATTTTTAAGTGGGAGAACTGGCACAATTGGTGGCTGACTACTAAATACTTTTTTTTTCCCCACTATATTGTGAATATACCGTAGTAGTTATATTCTTGTACGTAGGAGCAGTATTATAATTGTATTCTTGTACATGGGGGCAGTATTATACTAGTTATATTCTAGTACATAGGGTGCAGTATTAAAGTAGTTATATTCTTGTGTATAGGGGGCAGTGTTATAGTAGTTTTATTATTTTACATAGGGGGCAGTATTATAGTAGTTACAGTATATTCTTGTACATGAGGGGCAGTATTACAGCAGTTATATTGTTGTACATAGGGTTGTATTATAGTAGTTATATTCTTGTACATGGGGCTGTATTATAGTAGTTATATTCTTGTACATGGGGTTGTATTATAGCAGTTATATTCTTGTACATAGGAGCAGTATTATAGTAGTTATATTCTCGTACATGGGCCTGTATTATAGTAGATATATTCTTATACACAGGCAATTTTTATTGTAAAAAACAACATAGATACAATTATATTAAAGAAAAAAACCTCCATTAATACAAAACTGAGGTCATCTGGGTTGTACACCACAAACGTTATATGAACAGATTATACTTATAAAGTAACTTAATGAGTCCACACCTGTGGGATTAAATGAAAAAGAAACACAAAATCAAATGCAATCACAATATTTTACATCAATGACAGATTCCTCCATAATTTCTCATTACTCTAACTCTTCCTAATTTCTACTGCTTTTAACCACCTAAGTTCAGACATTATCTGGTTGGCTGCAGTGATGGGATGGGAGATCTGTGTAGAGACACTCGGGGTCAGTAATGTGATGGGAGGTCTCGCTGTGTAGAGACACTCGGGGTCAGTGACAGGATGGGAGGGCTCGCTGTGTAGAGACACTCGGGGTCAGTGATGTGATGGGAGGTCTCGCTGTGTAGAGACACTCGGGGTCAGTGACAGGATGGGAGGGCTCGCTGTGTAGAGACACTCTAGGTCAGTGACGGGATGGAACGGCTTTCTGTGTAGAGACACTTAGGGTCGATGATGTGATGGAAGGGCTCGCTGTGTAGAGACACTCGGGTTCTCGTGTGCCAGTGGTAAAATTTGATGACTGCATTTTATATTTATATATATATATATATATATATATATATATATATATATATATATGTATATATACAGCTCATTCCTTGTCTTACTCGCACTGTAAGATTTCTCCAGTCTCCACCTCCTTACACACTTCAGACCGTAGTCCAGATACTGGGGTAGGTGGTCACCTGCCCATCTCCTTCTCTTGAGACTGCCACCTTGCACCCAAGACTCTGCAAAAGGCACTATCCAATACCTAATACTATTCATCTACAAAGAGCTATTGTTTGAGTTCATGTTCCCAAAATTTACTTTTAGAAACAAGGAGTCAAAGAAAACCCTTGGATTTAGCATATCCAACCCACCCTCTCTCCGCTGTGGGTATTTTATTCCCCTCTTTATTAGCTTCAACCTATTCCCCCACAAGAGCCGTGAGAGATTTAAGCAAAAGAAAAATGACAGAAACATACAAGAAGACAGGGACCAGGTAAGTCTTCAACATTGCAAACCTTTCTCTGTAGGTCAGCCTCCAGTTCTTCCATTGCTGAACCTTTGCATTTCCGGTTTCCAATTTTTCTTCCCAGTTTAACTTGGCATTATCTTCCCTCCTGAATTTAACCCCTAAGATCTTAATATGGGTGGACGATTTGGCAAACTGGGGCAGATGAAAGCCTGAATCAGAATCAAATCTTCACAGAGCTTGACTCTTCTCAAAGTTGACCAGAGACCCGGAGGCCCCTGAGTATCTTCTGTGTGATGCCTGCAAACAACATCTGCACTTCTCAAGGATTGGAGATCACCAATGTGACATCATTCGCATAAGCAAAAACTTTCAGAGCCAGGCAGTGGGGGACCGACACACCCTGAAAGTCACACTCCTGCAGTGAACTCAGAAACGGTGCTATGGACAAAGCATACAGGAGTGGACTTAGTGGGCAGCCCTCTCTAACCTCCACCCCAACTCCAAAAGTGTCACCCTGCCACCCAATGACTAAAGGAAAGTTCACTACCTCCCTGTACAAGGTCTTCAGCCAATTCACAAATTGTCCCGCAATACCGTACTTTGACAAAGTGGCCCACAGATAATCGTGATCAACTCTGTCAAAGGCTTTAGCCTGGTCCAGACTGATGACATATCTCCCACACCACAGAGCTTTCCATCTATCAAATATCTTCCATATTGAGATGACTGCTCCAGAGATGTTCCGCCCTTTTACTGTGTCAAATTGAGAGGCTGCCACCAGCGCCGGTACAAACAGACTAACCTAGAAAATAGAATCTTTTGCCAGAATCTTCCTGTCGACATTCTAGAGGGTAGTTGGCTTCCAGTTCTTGATGTCGATCGGCTCTTTACCTTTAGACAGCAGAATTAAAGAGGACACTTTCATGGATGGAGGTGATTTCCTAAACCACTTTTGGACACGTTTACAAGGATTGGAGCCAAGAGGTGTCTGAATTTCTTATAAATTTCTGCTGTTATACTATCTGGACCTGGTGCCTTCTTCAGATGTAACCTATCAATAGCTGCCTTGAATTTCTCCACCGTTAATTCTGCTGTCAAAGGAGAGAAGTAAAGATCATTAGTATCAGGGGTGGAGTTGCCTCCAAGAACTGAGTCATCTTATCTTTATCCAAAACTTTCCTCTGAAACAAGTCAGTATAGTAAGATTTTACCACCCTACCCCCAGGATAGCCTGCCGAGATTCCTGCAAAACACCTTGGAGTCAGAGTCAGTGAGACCTGTGACCAATTTAATGGCCACTTGCTCCCAGCAATTCTCAAAGGCATCAGATGCCCCTAAGATACCATAATCCTGTTCAAGAACCAGGGAGGTATACCTATTGTACTGATACTGCTTTATCTCAAATTGCAGCTGGTTGATCTCTTTTTTGACATCCCCACACGCCGAATGTAGTGACTCCCAGTCCTTTACGCAATTTTATGTACTGGCTGTACTACTCCCTTTATTAATTGACAGTCTCTTTACGGGGGATCTGACATCATCCTTGACATCCTCGCACCAGTCGGCTATGTTGTCATAAAAGTCTCTAGATGACCGTGAAACAGAAAGTGGACACAATTCTGAAAATAAACATCATCTAGGAGGCTGGAATTAAGCTTCCACAACCCTCTATCGATGTTGGGATGGTTACTGACCCCCCAGGCAGAAACACAAGGCAAGATGGCTGAGTAAGACTGGAGTTCCGATCTGCTATTTTTTTCTCAGTCCAAATCGGACTGAGAAAAAAATCGCAGCATGCTGCGTTTTGGTCAGTTTATCGCGCGTATCTCCCCAATGAAACTCTATGGATGCGTTACAAAAAAAGGATTACACATGGAACACACCATACACATCCATGTGATGTGCGTGGAGAACGCAATATCCATTCAGAAAATCAGGATGTGACATCACAAGGTAAATGAAAATTTAATTTCCACCTGTGTGTTGTTCCATTTCAAAAGCACAAGCCGACACCTCCATGGAGTGCTGGCTCACCATGGCACGCTACATTAATGTTGAGATGCTAATCATGCTAGTGCATGAAAGGCCAGAATTGTGGGACAAACGAGATCAGGCCTACTCAGACAGGGCAGTCAGAGATGCTTCCTGGCTATGGATTTCCAAAAAAATGTTTCCTAACTTCAATGATAGTCCACCTGATGTGCAGCTCCGAATGAGTAAGTTTATTGTTCAACAACTTTTTTCTTATTTTGTTAAAAAAAAAATTGTGGGTTTTTTTGGGAAAAGATATTCACATGTTAGGATTGCATGTTTCATGTTTAGATAAATATAAATTAAAAGGATAATTTTTGGTTTACATTAAAATATGTTTAAAAATGTGTTTGATTTAGAAACATATTCAAACATTGTTAGGTTTTGGAAAATATACCAATCTTAGTATTAAATTATTATTATTTCCAACCAAAAAGGATATTTAGGCTATTTTCTCAAGAAAAAGTCAAACAAGCAGTTTGACTTTAGAAGGGATCAACAGGATGAAACCATGAAACATTGTTAAATTATTATTTGGTTTAATAGGTTTTTAGTATTTGTCTAATATGGCACACAGGTGCAAATCTGCTGCTTAACGTAAGCAGGATTAATTAATGAAAATGTTTTAATTAGTTATTATTAAAGAAAATATGGTAATGTTTTGTTAGAAATGTAAAAAATGTCTTCATAAACTATTGTTATAGAAATGATTCAATAAATTTAGATATCAAACTTAATGGTATCTAAATTTTAAAATTTAATTTATTGACATACAGCTGTAATGTTCATATTTCATATTTTTTTACGTTTTTAAAAAAAAACAAAAAAAGGATAACTAATTGAAAAGAAACATCAATTTCCAGTGACAGACATAACAAAACGCTGGCGGAGTTGTCGAGATCAGTATCGCAGAGAAAAATAAAATCGTGGCTTCAGTAGATCAGCAGCCTTAAATAAACGGCCCTACATCCATTTCGAAAGACTTAATTTTTTGTCACCCATCATTGACATGTGTCCATAAGTATGCATTTTTTTTTTTAAATTATATATTTAATATCTACCTTCCATACTTAAAAAAAAATAATTTCACATTTTAGGACAGAATCGAATTTTACAGACCGTGAAATTGTTTCTGAATCTGATGCGATAATAGAGCCCAATGTAGATAGTGGTGAAGGAACATCTTTGAACAATGAATATCTTAACATCTCAGCATCAGCAGCAAGCGATTCTGCATCTATGCCTAATATTGAAATTTCAAATTCACAACAATTGATGTAGCAGAAGGTAGCCGCTATTCAACACAAAGACCTCCTTTGGATATTTCACCACAACAGCCTCCAGTGTACAAAAGAGGCAGACGCAGACGTGATAACGCAACAACAAATACACGTCGTGAGGTGGATACAGGAGTATTGCAATACCTGTCCCACACACTCAATGACGATGGAGAAGAGGCATGTGCACACAGTCTAGCTCAATACTTACGTGCCATACCATGTGCGTGCGTGCAAGGAATGGGATTCAAATTATATTAGATTTTTGTACTCCACCAAATGATCCGATTATGGTTTCTAATTTTTTGGAACGTTGGCAATTGTCTAATGAAAATAAACTACACATGGCCAACTCGAATGGTGAAACTACATCAACAATCATCATACCTGAGCCACCACAAATTAACAACATTCCAAGACAAAATCAAGGGCAAGCTACATCCATTGACACACAAAATCTACCTTCGGTTCAATTCATACAAACTCCATTTCAGCATGGTATTCATGGGAATAGACAAAGCATCATTCTGGGTGATCCCTCACAACCCACAAGAATCAGACATGGACACCTTCAATATGGTCATACACAGTCATTAGGCAATGATAACGTTTATAGCATGAACCCTTATACGGCACCACAATACAATGTTCATTCTCCCAATCCACCCACATACAATACATCAAATCCATTGGCCACAAACATATCAAGGCAAATAACAATACATGGGCAAACGATTAAGCCCACTACAACCCACCCTGATCGTCCATCTACAACACAACAAACATTCATTAATCTTTAAAAATTATGTTGTTGACTAAGGGTCTATACAAAAATAAGAAAAGCATGTTTTTTTGTTTATAATATATTTTATTTTTTTAAGTACGTTTAATCATTATGTTAAATTAAAGAAAATTTCTACATCAGCATAGAAGAGGGTTCTTCACGGTAAGAGCAGTGAGGCTCTGGAACTCTCTTCCTGGGGAAGTGGTGATGGCCAACTCACTGAATGAATTTAAGAGAGGAATGGATGTTTTTCTTGAAAGCAACAGTATAGAAGGTTATGAATAACATAATATTACAGGAAGATAGTTGACCCAGATTAGGAGTCGGGAAAGAATATTTTTCCCTATGAAGAAAATTGGCGTCTACTCTGTGGGTTTTACCTTCACCCGGTTCAACACTGCAGAACAGCTGCACTAAAAATAGGCTGAACTAGATGGACATAATGTCTTCCTTCCGCCTTACAAACGATATACTATATAATAAATTAAAATTAAAAAAAATTAATTTTTTTGAACAAACATGATTTGCAATAACATGTCGGATTTGAATGTTATTAGATCATTTACACTCATAATTCAAAAATTTGTGACCTAAAACATATTTTTGAACACACAATTTGTAATTAATGCAACAATAAATGTTATGAAATAAAGTTAACTTACAGAATTTTATTGCCATGGAATGGACCCTTCATCAGTTATAAAATAATTACTCAATTGATTTCTGACACGAATGCCAGATGTGAGCTGATCTCCAATTGGAATGGAAGGAGTGAGTAGATTGTCAGGTATCGGTAAGGCATCTTGCATCTGAGCATCAATACATTCTCTTGTTCTTGTTATATTATGTAGAATCACAATGGCTTTGATTACTTTTATAATATTTTGCTCACTGAGCTGTATGCTAGTGAATAGGATGCGCCATTTGGCACTCATAATTCCAAAAGCGCATTCTACCACTCTCCTTGCCCGTGAAAGGCGGTAGTTGAAAATGCGATGGACATAGTTCAATGTCCTTCTAGGGTAAGGACGCATTAAATTATTTTGTAATTTAACAGCTTCATCACCCACAAAAAAAAAAAAAAGGAATAGCTGTACCATGGTAATAAGGCAATGGCTGAGGATGTGGAATATTTAAAGTTGAATGTAACATGCGGTTACACATTGCAGATTGGCTGAAAAGCTGAGAGTCGCCTGCTCCTCCATAGGCACCAACATCTACAATGATGAATCGGTAGGTAACATCGGCAACTGCAAGCAACACAACTGAAAAATAATGTTTATAATTAAAATATTGAGAGCCTGAATTTGGTGGCTTCCGTACCCTTATATGCTTCCCGTCTATAGCTCCTATGCAATTAGGCAATTGACATGTATTATGGAATCCTTGAGCAATCCTGTGCCATTTTTCTGTGCTTGGTTCTGGCATCATAATTGAATGGAATTTTTCCCATATAGCGGCACATGTATTTGAGACTATGCTACAGATTGTGGATTTTCCAAGGAGATATTCAAGGTGTAGCGCCGCAAATGAGAGTCAGGTTGAAAGATATCTAGATGAAGATAAACATGAACAACATTCTTTTATTTAGTTTGTAATGTCAATGGTGGTTTGTTTTTTTCAGAACAATTACATGTTTTTAAAATATTTTTTTACACTGCTTTTGAATGTGCAGAAATTTATTTAGATTAACATAACTATGATTACGACAATATTGCAATCAATATAGTATGTTTTATTAACCAAACTTAATTGAGATTTTATAAAATGTGTAATATGAATTAATATTTATGTACGTAATGTCAGCAAAAGACGCTCCTCTGCACAAATACTTTTCCGGAAATGAGTATTTTGTTTAGTGATTAATGGCCGAATAAGTTGAAGTATGTAATCAAATGTTTCCAAATTCATTCGACAGTACGCATAAAATTTGTCTGAGTTATCCCGTAGTTTGCTGTATAACCGCATGAAATGACCTCTAGTGAGACGCCTTCTGACAATTGGATGAATCCAATATCTGCGTCGCCTACGCATGGTAACTTCTGGGTAGGTTTCCCCAAATCGACGCGATATTAACCAGTGCAGCAAAACCCGCTCAGTGGTGTTTAATGTGAAGACATGTTATCGATAGCAAAATATTGATAATGGAACTAGGAAAGGCAGCATGCAGTTTGGCAATCACTACACAAATAGCATCAATTCCATTGAGCCACGTGGGGGCAGGTCCATTTAAATTTACGTCAAACGTGTTTACTATTTATTTTTTTGAAAGGCGCTTTTCAAAAAATGCATCGCGTACACATCAAACACAGATCACACACGGACTGCAATCATGAGAAAAATCACAGAATCGCATTGCTGTTGCATTGCACACTGATCAACACTCAGACAGAGCTCATGCTACTTTCTAGCATGAGACTCGGACCGATTTTACACTCGCAAGTGTGATTCCAGCCTAAGGGCTCTTCTCCACTGGCGTGTAGAAAATTGCAGCGATTATTGGATGCATATGTGATGCGAGCGTTATGAGTTTTGCGTGCGTATGTGCAGCTTGTGCTTTGCGCTTGTGCGTCTCCAAACATTCCCTATCTTCAGTATGCTTTGCGATTTAGTTGCAATTGTGTTCATTGTGTCTGTGTGTCATGATACATGTACCATGCGTTATTTCTGCGTTTCAGATGCGATCTGCTGATTTTAAAACATATGTTTATCGTCTTATTTTATTTGCTGAGTGTTCATTTTTGACATCTGTTGCTTTCGTTTTACCAAACATATAAAGGTGAACTGTGCAACACTTGTCTGCTTTGTGGTTATTTTTGATCGCGTGCCGACATCGTTCTGATCAGTTTTTTGACTATGTCTCTGGAGGCAGGTTTGATGTCGCGTCTTAGTCAAACTGAGCGTGTACTATTTTTTTGGCTAATATCTCGTCGCTTTGGAGAACCATATCCAAATGATTTTAGTCCAACCAGATGTCATAGATTTTGGGTGCACCCCTTGATTTCAAAAAGACATGCCAAAGGTCATTTTTCACGCCTGTATGCTGATCTCTGGCTACAGTTGTGGTGTTGTGTGTAGCACTAGCATTCCTCAAATTGGTATTAAGACTTCTATTCTGATCTCCGGCTACATCACGATAAATTCTACAAATATACAAGGATGTCCATATCCACTTATGATATACTTTTGACAGAGCTTCGTCCAAATATTTCCTATCAAACAACAAGCTTCAGAAAATGTATTTCGGCTGAGGAACGACTCCTTGTGACAATACGGTATTTTTTTATCTAAAAATTTAAAAATAAATTAAAAATATAATAATTATTTTTAAAAAAATGGTACTTAAGGATTTTGGTCTAACTATGTATTAAAAAAAAAAAAATCATTTAAAAAATGTATTGTTTTCCAAATTTAACTTAGCCAGTTAGATATTATTTGCCAACAAGTTTTTTAAATTTAAAATTGAAATATAATTATGTTTTTGATGAAATTATGTTAACAATATACTTCCTTTGTTTTTTAAAAATATAATTTTTAACAATTTTATGTTTTAGATTTTTATCAACTGGCTTGTCATATTCAGCCTTACATTTGGAGTTTTTGCTTGGGCTGCAAACAATGTCAAGAATTGTGAGGCATACATGTGCCCAAATATTGAAAGACAAAGTCATGCCTGCCCCTAGCACTGAATATTGGATAAATATATCAAACAACATTTATGCTTTGACTGGCTTCCCTAACTGCTTGGGAGCAGTAGATGGAAAACACATTCGTGTTAAAAAACCACCAAACTCCGGTACACAATACTTTAATTACAAACAATTTTTCTCAATTGTTTTACTTGCTGTTTCCGATAGCAATTACATGTTTAGAATCGTTGACATTGGGGCATATGGTCGAACTTGTGATTCGAGAATATTTAAAAATTCATTACTGGGTAAACGATTGAAGAACAAACAGCTGGCAATACCAGCTCCAAGTAGTTTGCCAGGAACATTTAATGAACCAGTACCATATGTATTTGTGGGTGATGAGGCTTTTCCGCTGTCCACCCATGTCATGAAGCCATACCCACGTCGCAACATAACTGAGGAGTGAAAAGAATTTAATTTTAGACTAAGTCGGGCAAGAAGACTAGTTGAGTGTGCTTTTGGCATTTTAACATCCAAATGGCGTATATTACACTCAGCTATCCAACTGAGCCCACAAAATATAAATTATGTTACACAGGCATGTGTTATACTGCATAATTTCTCAAGAATACATGACATGCCAGTCTCTATACTGGTTTCAAATGATGAGCAGAGGTCAATTGATTCTGGCCTACCACAGCGATTGCGACATCATGAACCTTCTGGCCTTCGAGTAAGGTTTTTGTTTGAAATTTATTTTAATACACCAGAGGGAAGGTTACCTTCAACAATTGTTCATGGCAAATGATTTTTGGGTTAATAATGTTGCAAATTTTTTAAAAATGTATTTGTCGCATGTATAGAATGTTTCCTTTTTTATTTTTGAAAAATTTAAAAAAAAATAATTATGTTGTCATTGGCTGGAACATTTTTTGATCTGATTTTTATTGTTATCAATACATTGTGTATCAAACAATTATTTCTCTTTGTAAAAACAATGAAACATAATTTTTCTGAACAGAGCAACATCTTTATTTTTTTACAATATAATTTTCTTATAAATCTTGATTTGACTTCCAGAAAATTAAAAAAAAAAGTCAATTGTTAATTTCACAATAAACCTATTTCATGACAAGTTACACATCTATAAATGTTCGTAAATGCGAGGTGAGTTTGAGGGTGATGTTGACAGAAAGAACAGAGGATCATGTGTAATTGTGTCATTTTGGGACATGAGCACGGAAGAAGTGTTGGTTTTTGGAGAATTAGCTAAAGTAGAATATTTATAGGGCTATAAAAACCCTCTTCACTAGATTCAAAAATTTAACTAGTCTCTCTTGTTTGATGTGACCTATGTGACAGACCCATGATGACGGACACTGGACCTGAATTTGGTGAGACATCATCCAAACTGTCCAAATGTTGTCTGGCAGGCATACGTGTTCGTATATGTGTGGTAGCTAATTGACTAGATGCTAATGGTGGTGATGGTCGATGATTAAATGTAGATAGGGAACTTACATGTGGTGGTGGTGGCAGGGTTGGCTTCCATCTGCTGAAATCATGGATTGAATTCAGTACTCCCGCTCGGTTATTTGGGGGGAATGGCTAAATCTATTATGTGGAGTATTGCAGCTTTAACTCACAATTTAAAATCATTGGGTACAGCTCTGAGATGCTGTGCCAAACTTCTTCCGAAAGCCTCATCACCCTCATCGTTAATAGTGCGGCCGAGATATTCGATCACTCTGGAATCAACCTCACGCCTGGTCGAGTGGGTATGGCTCACCCTCCTTCGTCGTGCCCTCTGTGCAATTGTTATTGCCTGTGGTGATGTGTCCAGAGGTAGGGTAGCACTACTGCTGGCCGGTTGGTTATCTGCTTGATTTTGAGTGCCTTGTTCTGTAGGTGGGATGGTTTCTTCCTCAACCAAATCTGCAGCCTCAGGTTCGGATGGTAGTTCAGGTTCCACAATGTTGCTTGTAGTGCTTTATTTTTGAAAAATAAACAAAATGTTAGTTCAAACAGGGTTTTTTTTTAAAATATAACTTAAAATTAAGCTTTGAATTTTTAACACAAGGTTAATCCACAAAAACAAATAATAATGTTAAAGGCAACTAAAGTTAAAAAGCAAAATTAAAAAAAAACTTACTGTCTCAATTCTAAGATTGGTGCAAGAAACTGCAACCTATTAAAATGTATATAAGGCCATTTCTTGCTGGTTGATGCCCCACGTCGCTCAGTTGGCTGGCATTTGCGGCAATATTGATCTCTACCACTACGCCATCGGCGTGTAACATCATTCACTTTAAATAAAAAAAAAAAATCATCACATTTAAAGTTAAGAACACATAATTAATTTTAACATTTATTAAATTATGTTAAATATTTTCTAGATTGTACAAATATTAATACTTCAATAATAAAATAAAAATTAAAGTATCAAACTCATATTTTTGAAAAAATAGTATCAATATTATATAAAAAAACATCAAAAGACACATTAAAAATTGCTACAATTAAAAATAACACATTTTTAAATTTTGAAAAATTAACAAAAAAATAAAAAAAATTAAACATCCAAAAAACAAAAAAAAAAAACAAAGCAAAAAATGAAACAAAAAAAAAGCAGCACTACATTTAGGATGATGTTTTCTTTTTATAAAAAAAACTTACTTAAGTTTTGCTGAGGGTCAGGACTACATGAATCAAAGTTTGGGTATATACTGCGACAGACTGTGAGCCAGGAGGCATCCTTCTTAGCCCGGTCTGCGTAGCCTGGGTCCTTTGTGTCCCACAGTTCCGGACGCTCCTGAATTAGCACAATCATCAGTTCAACATTAAGTGCACGAGACATTTTTAGTTATTTCTTGGAGGGATGCAAAGGCGCAATGTCATTTCCAAACAGAGTTTAAATCTATGTGCGGCACCTGGCAATAAATTGCAATCAGAGAAAAGTCATAGTTGTGTTAAAATCAGGACAAGACAGGTGTATGAGATGGGAAAACCGTATCGTACATGTAGCAGATGCGTTCATGTTGAATTGCAAATGCGATTGGCTTATGTAGCATTTACAACACACATGTGTTTGCGAGAAAATGATCTCACCATTGAATAACATTGGCGAGATTCGCATCAAATCGCAGCATGCTGCGATATCAAGGTGAGCCCGTGTAGAGTCGTAAAAAAACGGGGAAAAGGAAACTGCATCATAGGAAATCCTTTGACAGATTACAAACCGTTTTTACATGCGATGGGAACCGCAAAAAAAAGAACGCCAGTGAAGAAGAGCCCTAAGGGACTGCCTTCTCACTCAGGGCGCTGACAGCTTTAGTAGGACTCACAAAAGCCAAATCTATCCTACTGCTTCTGTTGGAACATGAGTATGTGAATTGCGGATTCCGACCTCCCTGTGTGAAAACGTCAGCCACTCCGGCCTGCCGAAAAATGTTATTTAGGACTTTGCCGTCATTGGTCACTGTCCTGCCTGAGGAACTGTCACCTGATGTCAATATGGCATTAAAGTCCCCCACCATTACCACTGGAAAAGAGGTGAAGAGATAAGGTTTGACGTCATTAAACAGCTGCACCCGGTCATTCTCCAACTGTGGCCAATAGATGTTAATAAGCTGGAGCGGCCTACCATGGACAGTGATTAACAGGACCAGACACGAACACCTCGTTGGTGTCAGGATAGTGACCCTGGCATAAGGCTACACAGCCATTGACCAGAATGATGGACCGGACTGTCATTCTCTCTCAGTCTCTCTCATAAGCCCTGGAGATGTCAGTCATGTCTCCTGCAGAAAGATGACATCTGCATCCAGGCATCTGAGATATTCACAGACCGTTTGTCTCGTTTTTCTCACCCTAATGCTGTTCACATTAGTAGATGTTATCACCAATGAGAATCTCGCCATCACAGCACTACACAAGAAGAGCAGAAAAGTAAAAGCCGTCATCATAAGTTAGAGTTGTTCTGTCCACCACCGGTCTCAATGTCAGACTGAGCGCCTACAGGTAGGGGCTTCTGCTTTGGTGGAGGATGCTTCTCTATATCCCTGTCACACTAGGCCTCTATTCTGCTCAGTTCTTTTTCCACATCCCCATCAGACTCAGCAAAAACTCCATATTTATTTGAGACGATCATTACCTCTGCAGGATTCTTGACCTTCTTCCTGGCAGTTTTCCCAACTTTGCACCACTCCTCAGGCTTACGGGAGGATGTGTCCTTTTTTTTTTCTCTTACTCTGATTATTACCACTGTCATCAGATACAGATGTTGATGTTGTAGTGGGGGCTACCTGTGGCTGGTGGTCCTGAGAGACCGCCTCTATGTCCCCATCTGCACCCTCTGAAACTTGCTGCTCTGGTGATACCTGATTGGACCCCTGTGGGACCTCTGATCAGGTCAGTATTGTCCCTGACATTAAGGCCTCCTCCTCCTGAGCCTCTGCTGCTGCCAACAAATCCTCATCAAGAAGGACTGCAGATGTTGTGCCAGGCGTCTGGTCAGTCCCTGTGAGGGTGACTGATCTTACCACAGAGGTTACACATATTGTTTTGGCAGTATGCAGCAACATGGCAGTCTTCCCCAGACAGGCTGCACTTCACGACAGTACAAGACTTAGCCAGGTGACCTTTTTTCTCCACATTTAAAACTCTTTCTGGGCTGGCCAGGGTAGAAAAATATTCCCCTCACCCTCCCAATGAAGGAGTTGGGTAGGTGGGCAGTGATGTTGTTATACTGCCGCAGCTTCACCATGACCTTCCACCCACCCGTCCAGATACCATCCTTATCTCTATTCATGGTGAGGTCAGAGAGCAGGTCACAATGTCTCTGGAGCCACACTACATCATCCTTTGGGGGAACAGCCTCATTCCAAAAAGTGATATTTACCGTCATGGTATCAGGCTTGGAAATTGGAACAAAAGCAAAATGTATTCCAGCCATCAGTGTTCCTGTACTTGGGGAGATTGGCCCAGAATCTTTCCAGATCAGACATGATCCTAAAGCTTACATCATAGCCCTGTCTGTCTGAACGATTGATTACCGCCAAGATATTAAGTGGCTCAAACACCATCTGTCGGCACAGGAGCTCCCTGACCCCAAACCTCCTCTCTGGCAGATCCTCTTTTACCCCGATGTATATAATCCGCACCACATGTCTCCTCTTAAACACCTGGCCAGTATAATGGGTGCCGGAGGTGAAGGACAGAGCGCCACGGCTCCAGGCATTCCTGGGGGGCACCTGCCGGGTCACACGGGGCTAACTGATGGGTGATGGCCTGCTGCAGGGGGACCCGCCACACATTCTGCATTTGGTGGCAGAGGGGGGAAATAAGAAACATTATTATACACCATGTTATCATCAATGTCGATGCCATTATCAAACTGTGCACACGAAAAACCAGGAAGGAGGTATGAACACAGCTACAACCAAAGAATCACTGGAAAATCCAGAGTAATATAAAGCAAGAGAGTTCATCCTGAGTGGGACACTCTTTGTCCCTGTGAGGCAAATCCCGGGATATGAAGATGAATTATGACTTCCAGTCATAATCGCTCATCACTCCCTGGCAGTGCCCCCCTCCCTTCTTGTCCTCAATGTCCAGCATCTGTGAAGGTGTCACATCCCATGGCCATCTCCTATGATATGGAAATTAGGTGATGTGGGAACAATGGACACAGGATGACTCCCTGCCGTGACCCTGTGGTAGGAGCTGCTATCTAATTAGCAAGCTTGGAAGTATCCAGACAGAACGACTCCAGTAAAAAATGGTTCATATCTCGCAAGCCATATTTCCGATAAATATGGCAACCATAAAAATGGTGTCTCCGCATGCGGACGATGCTGGCACACCCTTTTTATGGGAGCGGGAGCTTGGGAAATACCCCAGGCGTGATATCAGCCAATGGGGAACTAGTAGACAAGTCATGAGTCCTCTCATTCTGTAGCTAAATTCATAACTGTCACAATGAGAGCATTGGCGTCCGCCTACGACGCTCCCAGGCCAAGTTATGGCCATATTCCATGTTGTGGATTTTGTCCATAACTCCAGCCAGGGGTGGAGCAGTGCTCCCTCTGAGGTCACGAAGGTAGGAGGGGACCTGGATTTGCCCAGGTTGATAACCCTACTTCGGCCATTTTCCAGTGTTCTTTCGCTGGGGGTCACGTGTAGGAAACATCTGTGGGAAGGATCCTAGAAACCTGGCCTACAGCGCCCCCCTGTGGCCAGACACACAAGGTAACTGCTGGAACTGTGTATGCCTGTTTGTAACCCATGCTTTGCTTGTAACTGTACTCTGACATAACTGTATATTCTGTAGATTCCCTATTGTATATATTGTAGTTCTAGTGTGCTTTAGGCTGATTAAATTATATAATTAATCTTGGGCTGTTCTGTTATCTCGATCTTGAATCCCACGTCCGTGTGTTCGGCTAATAGTTACCGTGAAGCGGTTGGTGGCAGCGAGTTGTGCCAAGGATTATTGTGGGGAGGCCAGTGAGATTCGGGGAGGTTTTATATATTCCGCCCGCGGAGGTCGGGGGAATATATACCCTACTCTCACCGGGGACCCTTCAATAATCGGCATAAGTAGTATAGCGGCCTCCTTGCTTATTGTCGGGCAATTCCATAATTGGCCTGACTATAAGAGGGGCGCTAGAGAGCGCGTCACGTGCTCTGTCTGTCGGTCGGGAGGTATAAAGGAGGGGTGACCCCCCACTTGTTACCCCCCGATTGTGACGTACTGGTAGCCAGCGCGGGGGATTTCTGAGTGACCCCCCCGGTGGTTCGTGACATATTGGTGGCAAGCGGTGGGATCGAGATAATAGTGTGTGTGAGTGTGAGACCCATACTCCCAGACACTAAAGACTGCCTGCAGCAGCTGTGGCTGCTGGGGTCTTCAGACCA
The DNA here is from genome assembly GCF_048569485.1 of Anomaloglossus baeobatrachus. Lineage (NCBI taxonomy): Eukaryota > Metazoa > Chordata > Amphibia > Anura > Aromobatidae > Anomaloglossus > Anomaloglossus baeobatrachus. The sequence goes on along the minus strand of NC_134354.1, from coordinate 36,064,767 downwards.
GACCAACACTAGAGTGTCAGAGTGCAGATACTGTAAGGTGTGTGGAGGCATCAGGTGTCAGTTCTGTGTCAGTGACCAAAGTCTGCAACAATGGCTGAGAGCACCAGGAGCAAAGCCAAAGGAATGGCCGATGCTCAGGCCAGAGACGATGAGGAGGTTGTCCACGAGCCCTCCAGGAGCTCGACGCCAGAAAACCGTTCTGCAGAGGACAGCGCCCAACCTGGCAATTATGGACAAGATGAGGAGCAGCTCACCCAAGGGTCCTCAACGAGCCAGATGCCAGCCCTCCGCTCTGCAATGGACAGTGAAGCACCAGGCTCCGCAGCGGGCCGCAGATCACCACGTGCCATTCCACCGAGCCTGGGAGGCTCGGATAGCCTTCTTCAAATGGCTATGGCCCTTCTCCAGGCTGGAGACCGGGATACCTACGAGATACTCATGGCCGAGCGTGAGCGACAGGCAGCGCGTGACGCTGAGGCTGCGGAGCGGCAAGCAGTGCGTGAGGCTGCGGAGCGGCAAGCAGCACGTGAAGAGCGCCAGGCAGAGCGTGACTACCAGCTGCAGCTAGCTCAGCTCCGGCCCTCATCAGCCACACGTGACCTTCAAGACACCAAACTTCCAAAGGTCCGTGTTGAGGACTTCCCAGTGCTGGAGAAGGATGGAGACTTGGACTCTTTCTTGACTGCTTTTGAACGGACTTGCCTGCAGCACCATCTGGACAAGGACCAGTGGGCCAAATACCTGACCCCCCGTTTAAGGGGTAAGGCCCTGGATATCCTTGGGGACTTGCCTGCTGAGGCAGATCAGGGCTACGACACCATCAAGCGGGCCCTGATCCAACAGTACAACCTCACTCCAGAGTCCTACCGCAAGAAGTTCCGGAGCCTACAGAAGGGACCAAAGGACTCCTGGGCTGACCACCGGCGGGCACTTGCCCGAGCTGCCGACCACTGGACCCAAGGCCTGCAGCTTTCCACCGGACCGGAGATCCTGGACTTGTTCATCACGGAGCAACTCTTGTGGAACTGCCCTGAGGATCTCCGCCAGTTCATCCGAGACCAGAAGCCAAAGGGGTCCACGGCTACAGCTGCCCTGGCCGATGACTACACCAACAATCGGGCTCCTGAGGCCAGGAGAGCAGCCACCAGCAGCACCTGGAGAGGGGGTAAGATGAACTCTGCGACTGCCCCACCTGCCCCTAGACTGCAGGGGGTGTCCCCCTCAACTCCCCTCTCCAGGCCCGTGGCAGAACCAAGACGGTGCCACCAGTGCAACCTACCTGGACACTTCAAGGCCATGTGCCCTCAGCGTCCCAAGGCCCCGGCTCCGTCCCAAGGGCCGCCCAAGGTGTATTGTGTGGGTGGGGGTGGTGGTAGGTCCCTGGACAGCTTCCAACCTGTCACCGTCGGCCGGTCTGTGACCATAGGACTGCGAGACAGCGCCTCGGAGGTGACTCTGGTGCGGCCTGAGATGGTGTCCCCCCAAGACTTGATCCCTGGAAAAACCCTCGCTGTCTCCGGGATTGGAGGCATTGACCCGGCGCTGCCTGTTGCTGACATTTATGTGGACTGGGGCGCAGGGCGAGGGGTGAGGGAGGTGGGGGTAACTGATCGGATCCCCGCAAACGTGCTACTTGGGACAGATTTGGGGCAGATAACCTCCCAGTTTGGGCCCCCACCAAGGGCTGAACCTTCAGCCAGTACGGACATGACTCCTGACAATGTTAATGTGTTATCTATGAATGATGTGAGAGAGGGGGGAGTGAACTCTGATATTTCTGCTTGCACAGACACCATAGACACACACACAGCTGCAGCTGTGACAGGGGAGGGGGTCAGAGAAAGGTGTGACAATGCCTCTACAAGTAATCAGCCTGTGAGCTGGGATCTGTTGCCCTCTGCAGGGATAAGCAGAGAGCAGGGTGCTGCAGGGGGAGGACCAGTGTGTGGGGTGGGGGCTACCACAGCAAATGTGGGGTCCCCAGAGATTTCACAGCGGGGTTCTGTTGCTGCAGGGGGGGAACAGGCAGGTGAGATTGGGGCCGGTCCCGGAGCGGAAGTGCTCCCAGGTAAGATCTCGGTGCAGGGTTCCCCCACAACCGGGGTGTCAGGAAGCCAGGTAGGTCTGCCTGAACCGGCGACTTGGTCAGGAACGGAGGAGGAGCAGGCACGACCCACGGTCGCAGCGGCTGTGGCCGCTGTCACCCGCAGTGGGAGTGCTGGAAGCCAAGGGGCCTCCCGGAGGTCCGATAGCTCTTCCCCTTCTGACCAAGTGGCAGCCGAGTCAGGTGGAGGCCAGGACACAGGTCCCGGGGTACTGACCGAAGATGTGACAGTCTCGTCGATTCTGGCCACATCTAGTCAGGGGTTTCAGGCAGCGTTAGAAGCTGACGACAGCCTGAAAGCTCTTAAGGAGCAGGCGGCACAGCCTCCCTCGGACTCGGACCCGGAGCGAGTGGTCTGGGACCAAGGACGGCTGTACCGGGCCACGGTCCAGCAGGGTTCACCGGAGGCGTGGCCCAGGGACCGACAGTTGGTGGTACCCTATCCGTTCCGGACGGAGTTGTTGCGGATCGCACATGAGATTCCGATGGCCGGACACCTAGGGATCGCTAAGACCAAGGCCAGGTTAAACCAGCATTTCTACTGGCCAAAAATGGGGGCCGATGTGGCTGCCTACTGCCGTTCGTGTGAAACCTGTCAGAGAGTGGGGAAGGCGGGGCCACGCCCCAAAGCCCCACTGGTATCTCTGCCCATCATCGATGAGCCTTTCAGGAGGGTGGCTGTGGATCTGGTCGGCCCGCTGGCCATCCCCAGCAGCTCCGGGAAACGCTTCATACTGACGGTAGTGGACTATGCCACCCGGTACCCAGAAGCAGTGGCCTTGTCGTCCATTCGGGCTGACAAGGTGGCCACCGCATTGCTGGAGATTTTCTCCCGAGTGGGTTTTCCCCAGGAAATGCTCACTGACCGGGGGACCCAATTCATGTCCCAGCTGATGGAGGCCCTCTGTAAGCAAGTCCAGGTGCGACATCTGGTGGCCAGCCCGTACCATCCACAGACTAATGGCCTGTGCGAGCGGTTCAATGGCACCTTAAAGCAGATGCTTAAGATGTTGGTCGACTCCCATGGGCGTGACTGGGAGCGGTATCTCCCACACCTGTTATTTGCTTACCGGGAGGTTCCACAGGGCTCAACAGGATTCTCACCGTTTGAGCTCCTGTACGGGCGACGTGTGCGGGGCCCCCTGGCTCTGGTGAAAGAGGCTTGGGAAGGGGATTTGGCCACCCCTGGAGTGTCGGTTATCGAGTATGTCATGCGCTTCCGGGACAAAATGCAGGCCTTGACGCAACTGGTACACGACAATATGGCTCAAGCCCAGGCCGATCAGAAGCGTTGGTACGACCAGAACGCTTGTGAGAGGACCTACCAAGTGGGTCAAAAGGTGTGGGTACTGGTCCCCGTACCACAGGACAAGCTTCAGGCAGCCTGGGAAGGCCCATACCTCGTGTACCAGCAGCTCAACCCTGTGACGTACCTGGTCACCCTGGACCCTGCCCGTGGAAGGCAGAAGCCCTTCCATGTGAACATGATGAAGGCACATCATGAGCGGGAGGCATGTGCGCTCCCCGTGTGCAACCTGCCCGAGGAGGGAGAAGCGGAAACCCTCTTGGATATGCTAGCCCAGGTTAGGGCAGGCGGATCCATTGAGGATGTGGAGGTTGGCCACCAGCTCTTGGAGGACCAACGGTCCCAGCTGTGGGCCACCCTACACCCCTTCCGGGGGTTGTTTACCAACCAGCCCGGAAGGACTGACTTGGCTGTCCATCACGTGGACACTGGGGATCATCCCCCGATCCGGCGTTCAGCATATCGAGTCTCCCTGGAGGTGCAGCAACACATGCGCCAGGAGATTGACGAGATGCTGAAGCTGGGGGTGATCCAGGCATCCAACAGCGCTTGGGCCTCGCCTGTAGTCCTCGTCCCTAAGAAGGACAGAACCACTCGGTTCTGCGTGGACTACAGGGGGCTCAATGCTGTCACGGTCGCCGATGCGTACCCAATGCCACGCATCGATGACCTGCTCGATCAGTTGGCCGGGGCTCAGTACCTGACCATCATGGACCTGAGCCGGGGATATTGGCAGATCCCCCTGACTCGCAAGGCCAGGGAACGCTCTGCCTTTATTACCCCATTTGGACTGTACGAGTCCACGGTGATGCCATTCGGGATGAGGAATGCCCCTGCCACCTTCCAGCGGATGGTCAACACCCTGCTCAAGGGACTTGAAGGGTACGCGGCCGCGTACCTGGATGACATTGCCGTCTTCAGTCCCACCTGGGAGGACCACCTAGAGCATCTAGCACAGGTGCTCAGGCGGATCCACCGGGCAGGTTTGACCATCAAGCCGGGAAAGTGTCAGCTGGCCATGAGCGAGGTCCAGTACCTCGGTCACCGGGTAGGCGGGAGAACACTGAAGCCCGAGCCTGAGAGAGTGGAGGCCATCGCATCCTGGCCCACCCCCAGGACCAAGAAGCAGGTGATGTCCTTCTTGGGGACCGCTGGGTACTATAGGAGGTTTGTTCCATGCTATAGTAGCCTGGCAAAGCCCTTGATGGACCTCACCAAGAAGAAGCTGCCCTCTGCAGTCGATTGGACAGTGGACTGCGAGACAGCCTTCCGGGCCCTAAAGGACGCCCTGTCCAGCCCGCCCGTGCTACAGGCAGCCGACTTCACGCGGCCGTTTGTAGTACAGACCGACGCCAGTGACTTCGGCCTCGGTGCGGTACTCAGCCAGGTGGACTCTGCGAGCCAAGAGCACCCAGTCTTGTACCTGAGCAGGAAGCTGTTACCGAGGGAAGTAGCCTATTCCACAATGGAGAAGGAGTGCCTAGCCATAGTGTGGGCTCTGCAGCGTCTGCAACCCTATCTATACGGGCGCCACTTCATCGTGGAGACGGACCACAATCCCCTCAGCTGGTTACACACTGTCTCTGGGACGAATGGGCGATTGTTGCGATGGAGCCTTGCGCTCCAGCAATACAACTTCACCATTCGCCACAAAAGGGGCCGTGACCACGGTAACGCAGACGGGCTGTCCCGACAAGGAGAGGTCGCGGACGGGCGCACGGGGGAACACCGGAGTGTGCTGCCCCCTAGCGCCCTCAAAAGGGGGGAGGTGTGAGGCAAATCCCGGGATATGAAGATGAATTATGACTTCCAGTCATAATCGCTCATCACTCCCTGGCAGTGCCCCCCTCCCTTCTTGTCCTCAATGTCCAGCATCTGTGAAGGTGTCACATCCCATGGCCATCTCCTATGATATGGAAATTAGGTGATGTGGGAACAATGGACACAGGATGACTCCCTGCCGTGACCCTGTGGTAGGAGCTGCTATCTAATTAGCAAGCTTGGAAGTATCCAGACAGAACGACTCCAGTAAAAAATGGTTCATATCTCGCAAGCCATATTTCCGATAAATATGGCAACCATAAAAATGGTGTCTCCGCATGCGGACGATGCTGGCACACCCTTTTTATGGGAGCGGGAGCTTGGGAAATACCCCAGGCGTGATATCAGCCAATGGGGAACTAGTAGACAAGTCATGAGTCCTCTCATTCTGTAGCTAAATTCATAACTGTCACAATGAGAGCATTGGCGTCCGCCTACGACGCTCCCAGGCCAAGTTATGGCCATATTCCATGTTGTGGATTTTGTCCATAACTCCAGCCAGGGGTGGAGCAGTGCTCCCTCTGAGGTCACGAAGGTAGGAGGGGACCTGGATTTGCCCAGGTTGATAACCCTACTTCGGCCATTTTCCAGTGTTCTTTCGCTGGGGGTCACGTGTAGGAAACATCTGTGGGAAGGATCCTAGAAACCTGGCCTACAGCGCCCCCCTGTGGCCAGATGCACAAGGTAACTGCTGGAACTGTGTATGCCTGTTTGTAACCCATGCTTTGCTTGTAACTGTACTCTGACATAACTGTATATTCTGTAGATTCCCTATTGTATATATTGTAGTTCTAGTGTGCTTTAGGCTGATTAAATTATATAATTAATCTTGGGCTGTTCTGTTATCTCGATCTTGAATCCCACGTCCGTGTGTTCGGCTAATAGTTACCGTGAAGCGGTTGGTGGCAGCGAGTTGTGCCAAGGATTATTGTGGGGAGGCCAGTGAGATTCGGGGAGGTTTTATATATTCCGCCCGCGGAGGTCGGGGGAATATATACCCTACTCTCACCGGGGACCCTTCAATAATCTGCATAAGTAGTATAGCGGCCTCCTTGCTTATTGTCGGGCAATTCCATAATTGGCCTGACTATAAGAGGGGCGCTAGAGAGCGCGTCACGTGCTCTGTCTGTCGGTCGGGAGGTATAAAGGAGGGGTGACCCCCCACTTGTTACCCCCCGATTGTGACGTACTGGTAGCCAGCGCGGGGGATTTCTGAGTGACCCCCCCGGTGGTTCGTGACAGTCCCCTCTTGTTTTAAATGTTTTTGCTGTGATTTAATAAACTTTCATATTTTTCTATATAATTGTGGTAACTCTCTTCCTTTATATTACTCTGGATTTTCCATTGATTCTTTGGTTGTAGCTGTGTTCATACGATACGTCCTTCCTGGTTTTTCATGTGTTCATATTAGGTTGGAGCACGCTCCCATATTACTCTATGGTGGTGCCGTCTTACTCCTGTTTTCTCATTATCAAACCGTGCCACGTCCTCCACAGATTGTGCATTCCCTCCAGCCCCAACCTCTCAGATACCATGTCCCCAGTCTATGTACCAGCACTACCGCTCTGCGGTGCATCCCCTGTACACACAGACACATGTTCACTGTCCTGCCTTTCAGCTTGGCATTCTGGGACTTTTGGTACCTCTGCTGAGATTTCAGCTCCAGGCTTCTCTTCATCGGCTGCCTGTGGCTGTTGCTGCTGGTGAGGTGCTTTTTCTTTCTGGAAGCAGAAAGTAGCCACCTGTAACACCAGTTTTTCTGCCGTTGGGTTTCATCCGGGACAATGTCCGACCATGAATCAGGATCAGAGGAGTTTGAGTCAAATCCCTGCTTGTACGATGTGAACTGTTCCTGGTTCCTGCATGTCTCCGCCAGGGGCCCCATCCTTTCCAGCACACAATCCTGCTTGTACGATATTAACTGTTGCTGGTTCCTGCAGGTCTCCACCAGGGGCCCCATCCTTTCCAGCACACAATCCTACTTGTACGATGTGAACCGTTCCTGGTTCCTGCAGGTCTCCGCCAGGGGCCCCATCCTCTCCAGCACACAGTCCATGTTCCTTGCCGTACTCGCCAGCTCCACACCCAGTGAGTACAGTCTCTTATCATACAAGGTCTTACCCTCCGGAATGGCGGTCTTTAAGCCATAGATATTGTCAATCTCACCCTGTAGAATTCCTTTATATTGCTTTAACTCAGCCATTGTTTCATCATCCCCGAGATCTCCTCGGCTAGCTGCAATTCGGGTGCACATGCCGTCTTCTTCTGAGGCCTGGTTTTGAGCAATTGTGATACCCCAGGGCTGTGGGGTACTCGGTCTCGGGCCCCTGGTGTGCAGTGGGGTCAGTCGTGGTCGCAGCCCGGTACCGTCACCCAGAAAAGAAAGGGAAAAAAAATAATAAAAGTAAAAGGGAAAATAAAAAAAAAATAAATAAAAGAGTTCTCGTCTATGCCACTTGCGGTGTGTGGCCAGGTTATAGGGGCCACTGCTGCAGGTTTCTGCTGGGGCTGATGGAGTGGTGCAGCCTGGATGTTTGGAGCCCTCCGCAAGCAGGGACAGGCCCCAGCAGTGAATGATGGGGATAGTAGTGGGGAACCGTCTGTGTGAGTGCACGGGGTGTTCAAGAACACAGTCCACACCAGTATTTCAGTTTCCACTTGCCTTTACTTTACGGTGATACCTGAACCCGCGGGTGCCATTTCCAGGTGTACCCACTCCCCTTGTTCTCCATGCCAGCTGTGACCTGGGATGGCTGTCCTCCGTGCACACTTGTTGTGGTTGGACTCCCGTGGCCTGGAGCTACTTGGAAATCTCTTTTCTTTAGCCTTGGCCCTAATGCAGGCAGCTTGGACTATTTAAGGGGTTCAGTCCCTGGTCCCCTGTTTGCAGCTTGTGCTTCAGGCTTGTTTGGTTGGCGATGGACCCTGGAGATCTCGCCCGGCAGAGTTAACAGCTGACCATAAAGTGTCACACTGCTTGGGGTCTGTACCCCGACTTATGCTGAGTCCTGTGAGCCTTGGTTCAAGACTTCCACAGGCCTTCCACGGTTCCTGGAGTCTGACGCTTCCATAGGTAACCCACAGTGCCTGGAGTCCTGGTTCCGTACTCCACAGTCCCTCACTCCTGCTACAGCACTCCGGTGGTTCTTCAGGTCAGTTTCAGTGCTTTCCACTTTCTGCTTTCACCTCTCCTCACACTGCTGCTCCTCACACAGCTCACTTCATTTCCTCCTCCCTCTCTGTCTGTAGACTCCTGTCTCTCTTCCCTCCAGCTCCCAACTCACCACTCGCCCCTCCCCCCTCCCCCTCGCTGGGTCTCTCCCTCAAGGTTGGGTGGCTACTATCCAATCCGTGCCGTTTTTCCTGTTAGTTGGCAGTCTCCCAGTCTGGTGTTGGGGTTTGTGTGTGTGGCCTGAAGGTGCTGATGTACTTGCTGGCACGGGTATTCCGGGGTTTGGGTTGTCCATGGGTTACATTTGTGGCACCTGGTACCGCAGGGGTGCTACACAATGTCTCAGCATTCTTGAAGACTGATGGCTCCTGAGGAGTCATGGCTTTACCACTGGATCCACTGCTGATGGCAGGCTCCACAGCACATTTACTGCTGCCGACTGACTGGGACCTTGTGCGTCCTGATTGTGCCATGCTGGTCACCATGTCCTGCTGCTGCAGATTTTCCTGCAGTTTCTGCCTCTCCAGAAATGTTCTCCTTTGCCAGAGAGCTCAAGGGGGGAGCAGCACACCTCAGGCCGGTAATGGCAGCTGCGTCACCTGCTGTACACATGTTGAATTTTGATTTCTACCCTTTAGGTTTCCAATAGAAGATTCCCTTTGGGAGTGACTTGCTTTTCCTGCAGACTGTTTGCCTTGTATGACCGGATGTTCCACTTCACATTTTTTCACAACACAGACAGCTTATACTTCTTCTTGTACTTTACTCACTTTCATTAGATTCTCTTCATTCTTGGTGCCAACTTTACATCCATTGTTCTTTACTTTGCTTCAAAGTGACTTTGGGATTTGAATCCCCAGAAGTAGAAGCCTGGGAGCTGTGTCCCAGTGTAGGCCGAGAAGCCTGGGCCTTGGTTGGGGAACTTCCCTGCCCTGTGCTTGCTCCAGACATCAGGAGAGCTACTCAGACATGTCCTTACAGCTAGGAGGCAGTATTATAGTAGTTATATTCTTGTATATAGGAGGCAGTATTATAGTAGTTATATTGTTGTACATAGAGGCAGTATTATAGTAGTTATATTCTTGTACATAAAGGCAGTATTATAGTAGTTATATTCTTGTATATAGGAGGCAGTATTATAGTAGTTATATTCTTGTACATAGAGGCAGTATTATAGTAGTTATATTCTTGTATATAGGAGCAGTATTGTAGTGTTATATTCTTGTACATAGAGGCAGTATTATAGTAGCTATATTCGTGTACATAGGGGCAGTATTATAGTAGTTATATTCTTGTACATAGAGGCAGTATTATAGTAGTTATATTCTTGTACATAGGGGCAGTATTATAGTAGTTATATTCTTGTACATAGAGGCAGTATTATAGTAGCTATATTCTTGTACATAGGAGCAGTATTATAGTAGTTATATTCTTGTACATAGGGGCAGTATTATAGTAGTTATATTCTTGTACATAGGGACAGTATTATTAATAGTTATATTCTTGTACATAGGAGCAGTATTATATTAGTTACATTTTTGTATATGGGGCAATTTTTATTATAAAACAAACAAATACAATTATAATAAACAAAAATCTTCCATTAATACAAAACACAAAAACTTAGGTTCTATATACACAAGCACTAAAAATCAGGTCATATACATAAATAAATTAGAGTCCACACCTGTGGGGAAAAAGATGAAAAAAAACCAAAAAAATTCATCATATTTCCTAACTGAATTTTACGTTCCTCCATATCTTTACATTACTCTGACTCCTTCCAATTTCTAGTGATCTTATCCAGCAGAGTTCGGAATAACCTAAATGGCTGCAGCGGTGTGATCGAACGGCTCACCGTGTAGAGACAGCCGGGTTCTCATGTGCCAGTGATAGTACTTGATGACACTGATTATTATGTACATTGTCTCACTGTCAATGTTACTGACAGTGGAGGGGACACCATAGATGATGTCCGGATACTTCAAGGTCAGAGTCTTGGGATTTGTAGATTCGCTGACACTTCCTCCCAGATCCTTCTCCCTCCCCAGCAATTACATATAAAGTGATCCATTATCTCCTCCTGCTGACAACCAAGGGGACAGTTCCGGTCAGAGACACTCAGATATTTCAGGTTCCCTCTGACAAAGAGTCAAATATGGAGAAATAGCCAAATGATATCAAATAGTTTTTGTGGAAGTCGTCTCCTATTTAGGAACCTGATACTTTCCTGCAAGGTGGTCGTGACACAGTCCCTCAGGGCCAGTGGAGAGTAGAAGAAAGTCCTCCACACACGAGCATACAGGTCTCTTGTCGTATTGTTCTCAATGTAAGACTTCTCCAGTCTCCACCTCCTAACGCACTTCAGACCATAGTCCAAATACTGGGGGAGGTGGACACCTGACCATCTCCTCCTCTTGAGACTGCCGCCTCGCCCCCAAGACTCTGCAAAAGGCAATATCCAGTACCTGATACTATTCACCCACATGGAGCTGTTGTTTGAGTCCATGTTCCCAAAATTCACTTTTAGAAACAAGGAGTCAAAGAAAACCCTTGGATTTTACATATCTAGCCCACCCTCTCTTCCCCCTCTTTATTAGGTTCAGCTGATTCCCCCACAAGAGCTGGAAGAACAGGCTAAAAAGCCTCATTGAGAAAGACTCTGGCAAAGGAAGATGACAGAGACATACAAGAAAACAGGAACCAAGTAAGTCTTCAACATTGTGACCCTTTCTCTGTAGGTCAGTCTCCAGTTCTTCCATCGCTAAACCTTTGGATTTCCGGTTGACAATTTCTCTTCCCAATTTAGCCTGGCATTATCATCCCTCCCGAGTTTAACCCCAAGGATCTTAATTTGGGTGGAGGCTTTAGCAAACTGCGTCAGATCAAAGCCGGGATCAGTGTCTAATGTTCACAAAGCTTCACTCTTCTCAAGGTTGACCGGAGACCCGGAGGCCTCTGAGTAGCTTCTGATTGCCACAGACAACATATGCACCTCACAAGGATTGGATATCACTAATGTTACATCATCCGCATAGGCAACAACTTTCAGTGGCAATCAGTGAGAGACCGGCACCCCCTAAAAATCACAACCCTGCAGTGACCTCAGAAACATGTCTAAGGCAAAAACATACAGGAGCGGACTTAGTGGGCAATCCTGTCTCACCCCCGCCTCAACTCCAAAAGTATCACCCTACCAACCATTGATCAGAGGAAAGCTCACCGCCTCTCTGTACAAGGCCTTCACAATCCACAAATTGTCCCGGAATACCATACTTTGACAAAGTAGCCCACAGATAGTCATGATCAACCCTGTCAAAGGCTTTAGCCTGGGCCAGACTGACAACATATTTCCCACACCGCAGAGCTTTACATCTCTCAAACATCTCCCATATTGAGATGACTGCTCCAGAGATGTTCCACCCTTTTACCATGCCAAACTGAAAGCCTACCAACAGTGCTGGGGACAAACAGCAGTGCTTTTTTGCGGCGGTACGTGCCAGTATGGCATACCACAAAATCTGAAGAGCGCTGACGGCCAGCACCTCTGGCTCTGTCCACGTGGCTAATTTGTAAACTATACAAATTAGCCATGTGTGGAGCAGAGGCACAAGCAGAGCAGCTACTGGATCTGCAAGACCTGCGATGATGTCACGTACATGTGACTCGGGTGAGCGGACCCATGGAGTTTTGCCCAGCGGGAAAAAAGATGAAGGAGTGCAGGGTATGTGAGAGAGGGGTGCAGAGGGCGGCAGGCTGTGCAGGGGGAAGAAGGATGCAGGGGGGATAGCGTGAGATCAGGTGTGTCACAAACCACCGGGGGGGTCACTCAGAAATCCCCCGCGCTGGCTACCAGTACGTCACAATCGGGGGGTAACAAGTGGGGGTCACCCCTCCTTTATACCTCCCGACCGACCGACAGAGCACGTGACGCGCTCTCTAGCGCCCCTCTTATAGTCAGGCCAATTATGGAATTGCCCGACAATAAGCAAGGAGGCCGCTATACTACTTATGCCGATTATTGAAGGGTCCCCGGTGAGAGTAAGGTATATATTCCCCCGACCTCCGCGGGCGGAATATATAAAATCTCCCCGAATCTCACTGGCCTCCCCACAATAATCCTTGGCACAATTCGCTGCCACCAACCGATTTACGGTAACTATTAGCCGAACACACAGACGTGGGATTCAAGATCGAGATAACAGAACAGCCCAAGATTAATTATATAATTTAATCAGCCTAAAGCACACTAGAAACTACAATATATACAATAGGGAATCTACAGAATATACATATGTCAGAGTACAGTTACAATCAAAGCATGGGTTACAAACAGGCATACACAGTTCCAGCAGTTACCTTGTTGCGTCTGGCCACAGGGGGGCGCTGTAGACCAGGTTTCCAGGAACTCCCACAGATGTTTCCTACACGTGACCCCCAGCGAAAGAACCTTGGAAAATGGCCGAAGTAGGGTTATCAACCTGGGCAGATCCAGGTCCCCTCCTACCTTCGTGACCTCAGAGGGAGCACTGCTCCACCCCTGGCTGGAGTTATGGACAAAATCCACAACATGGAATATGGCCATAACTTTGCCTGGGAGCGTCGTAGGCGGACGCCAATGCTCTCATTGTGACACTTATGAATTTAGCTACAGAACGAGGGGACTCATGACCTGTCTGCCAGTTCCCCATTGGCTGATATCACGCCTGGGGCATTTCCCAATGTCCTGCTCCCATAAAAAGGGTGTGCCGGCATCGTCCGCATGCAGAGACACCATTTTTATGGTTGCCATATTTATCGGAAATATGGCTTGCGAGATATGAACCATTTTTTACTGGAGTCGTTCTGTCTGGCTATTTCCATAGCCTTGCTAACTAGCTAGCAGCTCCTACTACAGGGTGACGGCAGGGAGTCATCCTGTGTCCATTGTTCCCACACCACCTAATTTCCATATCACAGGACATGGCCATGGAGGTGTAAGTGGAACACTGAGAACAAGAAGGGAGGGGGCACTGCCAGGGAGTGATGAGGGATTATGACTGGAGTCATAATTCATCTTCATATCCCGGGATTTGCCTCACACCTCCCCCCTTTTGAGGGCGCTAGGGGGCAGCACACTCCGGTGTTCCCCCGTGCGCCCGTCCGCGACCTCTCCTTGTCGGGACAGCCCGTCTGCGTTACCGTGGTCACGGCCCCTTTTGTGGCGAATGGTGAAGTTGTATTGCTGGAGCGCAAGGCTCCATCGCAACAATCGCCCATTCGTCCCAGAGACGGTGTGCAACCAGCTGAGGGGATTGTGGTCCGTCTCCACGATGAAGTGGCGCCCGTATAGATAGGGTTGCAGACGCTGCAGGGCCCACACTATGGCCAGGCACTCCTTCTCCATCGTGGAATAGGCAACTTCCCTTGGTAACAGCTTCCTGCTCAGGTACAAGACTGGGTGCTCTTGGCTCGCAGAGTCCACCTGGCTGAGCACCGCACCGAGGCCGAAGTCACTGGCGTCGGTCTGTACTACAAACGGCCGCGTGAAGTCGGCTGCCTGTAGCACGGGCGGGCTGGACAGGGCGTCCTTTAGGGCCTGGAAGGCTGTCTCGCAGTCCATTGTCCAATCGACTGCAGAGGGCAGCTTCTTCTTGGTGAGGTCCGTCAAGGGCTTTGCCAGGCTACTATAGCGTGGAACAAACCTCCTATAGTACCCGGCGGTCCCCAAGAAGGACATCACCTGCTTCTTGGTCCTGGGGGTGGGCCAGGATGCGATGGCTTCCACTTTCTCAGGCTCGGGCTTCAGTGTTCCCCCGCCTACCCGGTGACCGAGGTACTGGACCTCGCTCATGGCCAGCTGACACTTGCCCGGCTTGATGGTCAAACCTGCCCGGTGGACCCGCCTGAGCACCTGTGCTAGATGCTCTAGGTGATCTTCCCAGGTGGGACTGAAGACGGCAATGTCATCCAGGTACGCGGCCGCGTACCCTTCAAGTCCCTTGAGCAGGGTGTTGACCATCCGCTGGAAAGTGGCAGGGGCATTCCTCATCCCGAATGGCATCACCGTGGACTCGTACAGTCCAAATGGGGTAATAAAGGCAGAGCGTTCCCTGGCCTTGCGAGTCAGGGGGATCTGCCAATATCCCCGGCTCAGGTCCATGATGGTCAGGTACTGAGCCCCGGCCAACTGATCGAGCAGGTCATCGATGCGTGGCATTGGGTACGCATCGGCGACCGTGACAGCATTGAGCCCCCTGTAGTCCACGCAGAACCGAGTGGTTCTGTCCTTCTTAGGGACGAGGACTACAGGCGAGGCCCAAGCGCTGTTGGATGCCTGGATCACCCCCAGCTTCAGCATCTCGTCAATCTCCTGGCGCATGTGTTGCTGCACCTCCAGGGAGACCCGATATGCTGAACGCCGGATCGGGGGATGATCCCCAGTGTCCACGTGATGGACAGCCAAGTCAGTCCTTCCGGGCTGGTTGGTAAACAACCCCCGGAAGGGGAGGAGGGTGGCCCACAGCTGGGACCGTTGGTCCTCCAAGAGCTGGTGGCCAACCTCCACATCCTCAATGGATCCGCCTGCCCTAACCTGGGCTAGCATATCCAAGAGGGTTTCCGCTTCTCCCTCCTCGGGCAGGTTGCACACGGGGAGCGCACATGCCTCCCGCTCATGATGTGCCTTCATCATGTTCACATGGAAGGGCTTCCGCCTTCCACGGGCAGGGTCCAGGGTGACCAGGTACGTTACAGGGTTGAGCTGCTGGTACACGAGGTATGGGCCTTCCCAGGCTGCCTGAAGCTTGTCCTGTGGTACGGGGACCAGTACCCACACCTTTTGACCCACTTGGTAGGTCCTCTCACAAGCGTTCTGGTCGTACCAACGCTTCTGATCGGCCTGGGCTTGAGCCATATTGTCGTGTACCAGTTGCGTCAAGGCCTGCATTTTGTCCCGGAAGCGCATGACATACTCGATAACCGACACTCCAGGGGTAACCAAATCCCCTTCCCAAGCCTCTTTCACCAGAGCCAGGGGGCCCCGCACACGTCGCCCGTACAGGAGCTCAAACGGTGAGAATCCTGTTGAGGCCTGTGGAACCTCCCGGTAAGCAAATAACAGGTGTGGGAGATACCGCTCCCAGTCACGCCCATGGGAGTCGACCAACATCTTAAGCATCTGCTTTAAGGTGCCATTGAACCGCTCGCACAGGCCATTAGTCTGTGGATGGTACGGGCTGGCCACCAGATGTCGCACCTGGACTTGCTTACAGAGGGCCTCCATCAGCTGGGACATGAATTGGGTCCCCCGGTCAGTGAGCATTTCCTGGGGAAAACCCACTCGGGAGAAAATCTCCAGCAATGTGGTGGCCACCTTGTCAGCCCGAATGGACGACAAGGCCACTGCTTCTGGGTACCGGGTGGCATAGTCCACTACCGTCAGTATGAAGCGTTTCCCGGAGCTGCTGGGGATGGCCAGCGGGCCGACCAGATCCACAGCCACCCTCCTGAAAGGCTCATCGATGATGGGCAGAGATACCAGTGGGGCTTTGGGGCGTGGCCCCGCCTTCCCCACTCTCTGACAGGTTTCACACGAACGGCAGTAGGCAGCCACATCGGCCCCCATTTTTGGCCAGTAGAAATGCTGGTTTAACCTGGCCTTGGTCTTAGCGATCCCTAGGTGTCCGGCCATCGGAATCTCATGTGCGATCCGCAACAACTCCGTCCGGAACGGATAGGGTACCACCAACTGTCGGTCCCTGGGCCACGCCTCCGGTGAACCCTGCTGGACCGTGGCCCGGTACAGTCGTCCTTGGTCCCAGACCACTCGCTCCGGGTCCGAGTCCGAGGGAGGCTGTGCCGCCTGCTCCTTAAGAGCTTTCAGGCTGTCGTCAGCTTCTAACGCTGCCTGAAACCCCTGACTAGATGTGGCCAGAATCGACGAGACTGTCACATCTTCAGTCAGTACCCCGGGACCTGTGTCCTGGCCTCCACCTGACTCGGCTGCCACTTGGTCAGAAGGGGAAGAGCTATCGGACCTCCGGGAGGCCCCTTGGCTTCCAGCACTCCCACTGCGGGTGACAGCGGCCACAGCCGCTGCGACCGTGGGTCGTGCCTGCTCCTCCTCCGTTCCTGACCAAGTCGCCGGTTCAGGCAGACCTACCTGGCTTCCTGACACCCCGGTTGTGGGGGAACCATGCACCGAGATCTTACCTGGGAGCACTTCCGCTCCTGGACCGGCCCCAATCTCACCTGCCTGTTCCCCTCCTGCAGCAACAGAACCCCGCTGTGAAATCTCTGGGGACCCCACATTTGCTGTGGTAGCCCCCACCCCACACACTGGTCCTCCCCCTGCAGCACCCTGCTCTCTGCTTATCCCTGCAGAGGGCAACAGATCCCAGCTCACAGGCTGGTTACTTGTAGAGGCATTGTCACACCTTTCTCTGACCCCCTCCCCTGTCACAGCTGCAGCTGAGTGTGTGTCTATGGTGTCTATGCAAGCAGAAATATCAGAGTTCACTCCCTCCTCCCTTACATCATTCATAGATAACACATTAACATTGTCCGGAGGCATGTCAGTACTGGCTGAAGGTTCAGCCCTTGGTTGGGGCCCAAACTGGGAGGTTATCTGCCCCAAATCTGTCCCAAGTAGCACGTTTGCAGGGATCCGATCAGTTACCCCCACCTCCCTCACCCCTCGCCCTGCGCCCCAGTCCACATAAATGTCAGCAACAGGCAGCGCCGGGTCAATGCCTCCAATCCCGGAGACAGCGAGGGTTTTTCCAGGGATCAAGTCTTGGGGGGACACCATCTCAGGCCGCACCAGAGTCACCTCCGAGGCGCTGTCTCGCAGTCCTATGGTCACAGACCGGCCGACGGTGACAGGTTGGAAGCTGTCCAGGGACCTACCACCACCCCCACCCACACAATACACCTTGGGCGGCCCTTGGGACGGGGACGGAGCCGGGGCCTTGGGACGCTGAGGGCACATGGCCTTGAAGTGTCCAGGTAGGTTGCACTGGTGGCACCGTCTTGGCTCTGCCACGGGCCTGGAGAGGGGAGTTGAGGGGGACACCCCCTGCAGTCTAGGGGCAGGTGGGGCAGTCGCAGAGTTCATCTTACCCCCTCTCCAGGTGCTGCTGGTGGCCGCTCTCCTGGCCTCAGGGGCCCGGTTGTTGGTGTAGTCATCGGCAAGGGCAGCTGTAGCCGTGGACCCCTTTGGCTTCTGGTCTCGGATGAACTGGCGGAGATCCTCAGGGCAGTTCCACAAGAGTTGCTCCGTGATGAACAAGTCCAGGATCTCCGGTCCGGTGGAAAGCTGCAGGCCTTGGGTCCAGTGGTCGGCAGCTCGGGCAAGTGCCCGCCGGTGGTCAGCCCAGGAGTCCTTTGGTCCCTTTTGCAGGGTCCGGAACTTCTTGCGGTAGGACTCCGGAGTGAGGTTGTACTGTTGGATCAGGGCCCGCTTGATGGTGTCGTAGCCCTGATCTGCCTCAGCAGGCAAGTCCCCAAGGATATCCAGGGCCTTACCCCTTAGACGGGGGGTCAGGTATTTGGCCCACTGATCCTTGTCCAGATGGTGCTGCAAGCAAGTCCGTTCAAAAGCAGTCAAGAAAGAGTCCAAGTCTCCATCCTTCTCCAGCACTGGGAAGTCCTCAACACGGACCTTTGGAAGTTTGGTGTCTCGAAGGTCACATGTGGCTGATGAGGGCCGGAGCTGAGCTAGCTGCAGCTGGTAGTCACGGTCTGCCTGTCGCTCTCGCTCTTCACGCGCTGCCTGCCGCTCTCGCTCCGCAGCCTCACGCTCTGCGTGCCGCTCCGCAGCCTCAGCGTCACGCGCTGCCTGCCGCTCTGCCCTGCGCTCTGCCAGGAGTTCCTTGTAGCCCTTCTGGTCTCCAGCCTGGAGAAGGGCCATAGCCATTTGAAGAAGGCTATCCGAGCCTCCCAGGCTCGGTGGAATGGCACGTGGTGATCTGCGGCACGCTGCAGAGCTAGGCGATTCACTGTCCCTTTCAGAGCGGAGGGCTGGCATCTGGCTCGTTGAGGAACCTTGGGTGAGCTCCTCCTCATCTTGTCCAGCAGTGCCAGGTTGCGCAATGTCCTCGGCAGAACGGTTTTCTGGCGTCGAGCTCCTGGAGGACTCGTGGGCAACCTCCTCATTGCTGTCCACAGCACCGTCCTCCCTCTCTTCGGCTCCTGCCTTAGCATTGGCCAGTTGCATAGCTCTGCTCCTGGTGCCATCAGCCATTCTTGCAGACTTTTGGTCACTGACACAGAACTGACACCTGATGCCTCCACACACCTTACAGTATCTGCACTCTGACACTCTAGTGTTGAGCTAGTCTGAAGACCCCAGCAGCCACAGCTGCTGCAGGCAGTCTTTAGTGTCTGGGAGTATGGGTCTCACACTCACACACACTATTATCTCGATCCCACCGCTATGCCACCAATATGTCACAAACCACCGGGGGGGTCACTCAGAAATCCCCCGCGCTGGCTACCAGTACGTCACAATCGGGGGGTAACAAGTGGGGGTCACCCCTCCTTTATACCTCCCGACCGACCGACAGAGCACGTGACGCGCTCTCTAGCGCCCCTCTTATAGTCAGGCCAATTATGGAATTGCCCGACAATAAGCAAGGAGGCCGCTATACTACTTATGCCGATTATTGAAGGGTCCCCGGTGAGAGTAAGGTATATATTCCCCCGACCTCCGCGGGCGGAATATATAAAATCTCCCCGAATCTCACTGGCCTCCCCACAATAATCCTTGGCACAATTCGCTGCCACCAACCGATTTACGGTAACTATTAGCCGAACACACAGACGTGGGATTCAAGATCGAGATAACAGAACAGCCCAAGATTAATTATATAATTTAATCAGCCTAAAGCACACTAGAAACTACAATATATACAATAGGGAATCTACAGAATATACATATGTCAGAGTACAGTTACAATCAAAGCATGGGTTACAAACAGGCATACACAGTTCCAGCAGTTACCTTGTTGCGTCTGGCCACAGGGGGGCGCTGTAGACCAGGTTTCCAGGAACTCCCACAGATGTTTCCTACACGTGACCCCCAGCGAAAGAACCTTGGAAAATGGCCGAAGTAGGGTTATCAACCTGGGCAGATCCAGGTCCCCTCCTACCTTCGTGACCTCAGAGGGAGCACTGCTCCACCCCTGGCTGGAGTTATGGACAAAATCCACAACATGGAATATGGCCATAACTTTGCCTGGGAGCGTCGTAGGCGGACGCCAATGCTCTCATTGTGACAGTTATGAATTTAGCTACAGAACGAGGGGACTCATGACCTGTCTGCCAGTTCCCCATTGGCTGATATCACGCCTGGGGCATTTCCCAATGTCCTGCTCCCATAAAAAGGGTGTGCCGGCATCGTCCGCATGCAGAGACACCATTTTTATGGTTGCCATATTTATCGGAAATATGGCTTGCGAGATATGAACCATTTTTTACTGGAGTCGTTCTGTCTGGCTATTTCCATAGCCTTGCTAACTAGCTAGCAGCTCCTACTACAGGGTGACGGCAGGGAGTCATCCTGTGTCCATTGTTCCCACACCACCTAATTTCCATATCACAGGACATGGCCATGGAGGTGTAAGTGGAACACTGAGAACAAGAAGGGAGGGGGCACTGCCAGGGAGTGATGAGGGATTATGACTGGAGTCATAATTCATCTTCATATCCCGGGATTTGCCTCACAAGGTGTATGGAGAATTGAGAGACATGGAGGATGGAGAGATCAGGGGGATCGAGGATGGAAGGAGCAGGAGGATGGAGAGATCAGGGGGATGGAGAATGGAGGGAGCAGAGGGATGGAGGGAGCAGGGTTCATTGAGTTTTGTTTTATCAAAGTTGTCTTAGATGGATAAAATAACGCACTATTTCTCAGTCGGTGCGGCTCCGGCACGCAAAAGACCCCGAACAGACGTGGAGACAGAAACAAATGGATACTTCGAGGTCGGCGATCAGCCATTGCCAGAAACAGTAAAGAACGAACTCAAGACGTCGTGGCTGATTAAAATTTGGTTGAAATTTTGCGTTTCTTATAGAATACAGCCTAGGTAAGTCGAAAACCATATTTTGCAAGTGAAAAAAAAACGATTATACAGTAGTAGTCATTTTTTATTTTTATTTTGAAATCTGAATTACATAGTTTTTTATTGAAATTAGCGTACAGACTACAAAAGTGAATAATGAGAAACAGGTCCGCACCGTCCATTGGGCAAATTGAGCAGTTTGCTCAGGCGGCACTATATTCAGGGGGGTGGCAATCCGGCCGGGGGGTGGGACTGCCGTTTTCCGCCACCCAGTGCCTCAACAGGTAAACTGTACACAGGGATCTTCCGGCCGCCCGACAGCATCCCAGCACCCACTCCCCGCTCCTCAATATCGGCCGCCGGCTGACAGTTACACCCCTCAATCTTGGCCGCCGGCGCCTGACAGCACCCCACCCTCGCTCCTCGCCTCAGAGATGCTTACCGGCAAATATTTTTTACAAAAAAAGCACTGACAAACAGACTAACCTAGAAAATAGGATCTTTGCCAGAATCTTCCTGTCTACATTCAAGAGGACAATCGGACTTCAGTTCTTGATGTCGCTCGGCTCTTTACCTTTAGACAGCAGAATTAACGAGGACTCTCTCATGTATGGAGGCATCCGGTGATTTTCTAGACAATTTCTATACACATCCATGAGGATTGGAGCCAGGAGGTCTCTAAAGTTCTTATAAAATTTTGCTGTTATACCATCTGGACCTGGTGCCTTCTTCAGATATAATGTATCATTAGCCACCTTGACTTCGTCCACCGTTAATTCTGCTGTCAAAGGAGAAAAGTCCAGATCATTAGTATCAGGCACTGGAGTTGCCTCCAAGAATTGAGCCATCTTACCTTTATCCAAAACTTTCCTCTGAAACAAGTCAGCATAGTAAGATCTCACCACACCCAGGATACCCTCCCGGGAATCCTGCAAAACACCCTGAGAGTCAGTGAGACATGTGACCATTTTCTGCACCACCCTCTCCCTGCAATTCTCAAAGGGATCAGGGGCCCCTAAGGACCCATAATCCCGTTCAAGAAACAGGGAGGTATACCTACTGTACTGATACTGCCTTATCTCAGATTTCAGCCGGTCGATCTTCACTTTGTCGTCCCCGCCCGCCAAATCCAGTGACTCCAATTCTTTACGCAGCTTTATGTACTGGCTGTACTTATTCCTCCCTTATTCCTCTCTTTAAGAGGGATCTGATATCCTCCTTAGTGTTCTTCCACCAGTTGGTCATGTTGTCATAGAAGTCAACCCTGTCTAGATGAAGCTGAATAAGGAAGTGGACACGACTCTGGACATAGGCATCATCCAGGAGACTGGAATTAAGCCTCCACAACCCTCTACCAATGTACAGACGGTTAGAGGTCCCTAGACAGAGACACAATGCGAAGTGATCAGAGTAAGAGATGACCTTCTTACTCAGGGTGCTAATAAGTTCCACAGGACTCACAAAAACAAAATCTATCCTACTGCTCCTGTTGGAACACGAATACGTGAATTCTGGCTGCCGACATCCTTGTGTGAAAGCATTAGTCAGTCCCGCCTGCATTATAATGTTATGTAGGACCTTCCCGTCTCTGGTCACTGTCCTGCTAGAGGAGCTGTCACCTGATGTCAGTATAGCATTAAGTAAGCATTAAGTCCCTCGCCATCACCACTAGAAGAGAAGTGAAGAGGTAAGGCTTGACGTCATTAAAGAGCTGGATCCTGTCAGTCACCGTCTGTGGCCCATAGATGTTAATAAGCCGGAGTTGCCTACCATGGATAGTGACTTCCAAGACCAGACACCTTCCCATAACCACCTCCATCATCCTATGTACAGTCACATCATTGGTGTTAAACGGAACAGAAACCCCGGCGTAAGGTTCCACAGCCAGTGACCAGAAAGATGGACCGGACCGCCATTCCCTCTCAGCCTCTCTCATAAGCCCATCTCATAAGAGATGTCAGTCACGTCTCCTGCAGGTATATGATATCTGCGTCCTGGTACCTGAGATGTTCATACACCACATGTCTTAATGCTATTCACATTACTCGATGTCATTGATAACAAAAACCCAGCCATCACAAGAGAATATAGAAGGAGCAGAGTAACAGCCATCATCATGAGTCAGGGATGTTCTGACCACCACCGGTGTCCTTGGCAGACTCTACCTCAGGGTCTACAGATAAGGGCTTCCTCTTTGGCAGGGGATTGTCCTCTACGTCCTTGTCACACACTGCTTCAATTTTCCTCAACTCTTTCTCATAATCGTCATCACTGGACTCAGACAAAGCCCCATATTTGTTGGACACAACCATCACACCTGCAGAGCTCTGGACCTTCTTACTAGCCTTGTTACCAATGTCATATTCTTCTTCAGGTTTACGGGAGGACGTGTTCTTCTTCCTTTTATTAAGGTTAATGCTCCAGTCATCAGATACCAACAGTGATGCTGAAGGGGGGCTACCTAAGGCTGATGGAGCTGAGGGACGACCTCCATGTTCTTCTCCGCACCCTCAGTAGCCTGCTGCTCTGGTGTTACATGAGATGACTCCCGGGGACATATGAGCTAGTCAGTACCCCTCCTGACATTAAATCCCCATCCTCCTGTGCTCCTGCCACTACCTCCTGAGCCTCTGCCACTACCTCCTTATCCTCTGTCCCTGCCATCACATCCTCATTAGGGAAGACTCTACAGATGTTGTGCCAGGCGTCTGGACAGTCCCTGTGAGGGTGGCCCATCTTACCACAAAGGTTGCACCTCACGTCCTGGCAGTCTGCAGTGACATGGCCGATTTACCCACACAGGCTGCACTTCACCACAGTACAGGCATTGGCCAGATGACCTGTGTTACCACTTCTGAAGCACTTTCGGGGCTACCCGGGATAGTAGCATCTTCCCTTCTCCCTCCCAATGAAGAAGGAGTTGGGTATGTGTGCAGTGATGTTATTATACTGCCGCAGTTTCACCAGGACCTTCCATCCCACTGTCCAGATACCGTCCTCATCTCTGTCCTTGGTGAGTCCAGAAACGAGGTTACAATGTCTCCGGAGCCACACCTCGATGTCCTGTGGTGGAACGGCCTCATTCCAGAAGGTGATATGCAACATGACCGTATGCACAGTTTCCGGACCAGTCTAGGTATCTCATCTACTGGCTGCAGCTCGGGTACACGCAGTGTATCCACAGGTTCAGGCTTTTTAAAAACAGATTTTTCTTTAGCTTTTACCACAGATGATTTTGTGGCTTCTTGGCTGGGTCCAGGCTCCACAGCAGGTTTATCGCTGCCACCTGATTGCGACCTCATATGTCCCGAGCGCGCCATGCTGCCATGTTGTTCCAGGGTCTCCTGAAGCGTATGTCTTCCTAAAGACGTCCTCCTTTGCCTGTAAGCAGAAGAGGCGATCTCACCATGTGTACCAGGCAGGAGCTGCTTCATGACTGGGGAGTTACAGGACTTTCCATCTTGCTGTCTTCCATGGGTGTACCCAGGAGCAAAACTAGGGGGGGGGGGGGACAAGCCATGGTCGTTCAGGTTGTAAAATATTGGAACGGAAAAGGTGAATGAAATGAAAATTTTAAGAGAATTAAATGTAATTATAGCAGTGCTTTATTGGTTATTACAATTATTTGCTTGCAAATAAATTTAGATTTTTATTCTGATTACATGACTTATACTAATATAATTTTTCTTAGGTTTGAAGAAAACTTGTTCAAAACTTTTGTTTCAATCCAGTCCCGATTTTCCTTGAATTTCCGATGGACGCTCATCAAGCACAACCCAGTCAGTCTGTCCTCTCCCATTGTACTTCTGATCCAGTTCTTTACCCTTCAAAGGGTACTAAAAGATAGTTTAACAGTAGCTGTCTCTCATATACATCTCATATACAGCCCCCCATAGGGCTCCCATCTCATATACAGCCCCCCATAGGGCTCCCATCTCATATACAGCCCCCCCATTGGACTCCCATCTCATATACAGCCCCCCCATTGGACTCCCATCTCATATACAGCCCCCCATAGGACTCCCATCTCATATACAGCCCCCCCATTGGACTGCCATCTCATATACAGCCCCCCATAGGGCTCCCATCTCATATACAACCCCCCATTGGACTCCCATCTCATATGCAGCCCCCCATTGGACTCCCATCTCATATGCAGCCCCCCAAAGGTTTCTCATCTCATATACAGCACCCTCACAGGGCTCCCAAATCATATACAGCCCCTCCATAGGGCTCACATGATAGGAGCCCTATGGGGGGCTGTATCTCATATAGGGCTCCCATATTCAGCCCCCCCCATCATATACATCCCCAGACTGTCTGGTTTAATATTTACATTTTTTTTACTTGTGGCAGCAGCTCAGCCTCCCAGCAGTCTCCCCAGCTTGTGACTGTGCCGGCCGCTCTGCACTGCAGGACTCGACACAACGGGGTGCAGAGTGATGATGTCAATGTCATCACTCCAGTCCAGTCCCTGCTGTGCTTATTTGCAGTGCAGAGCGGCCAGCAGGCACTGAGGACGGGATTTTACAGCTCCTACTAGGAGCAGCTGCCCTGCGGTACTAGTGGGTGGTGGGTGCCGATGCACCATGCCGCCCTGTCCTCTCCTCACCACTTGCGCTGCCTGATGCACCCGCTACCTGACAGAGACAGGTCATAATAGGTGCGTGCCCCTGCTTCTAGGGGGGAGGGGCAGCTGGGTATGCCCATGCTGTTTTCCATCACTCACTGACAGTTTTCCTTCACTCTTCTGTGCTGTGCTTGGAGCTGGTTTTCCTCCCAAAACCTTAAGGGGGCTTTACACGGTAGCGATATCGCTAGCAATTTGTAGCGATAGCGAGCGTGTAAGTACCCGCCCCCGTCGCGCATGCGATTGTTTGTGATCGCTGCCGTAGCGAACATTATCACTACAGCGGCGTCACACATACTTACCTGGTCGGCGTCGGCGCTGTGACTGCCGAACAATCCCTCCTTCAAGGGGGAGGGACGTTCGGCATCACAGCGACGTCACCGCAACGTCACTAAGCGGCCGGCCAATCAAAGCGGAGGGGCAGAGATGAGCAGGACGTAACATCCCGCCCACCTCCTTCCTTCCGCATTGGGGCCGGCGGCAGGTAAGGAGACGTTCCTCGCTCCTGCGGTGTCACACATAGCGATGTGTGCTGCCGCATGAGCGATGAACCACCTGGATAACCAACCATTTTTGAGGTCGCTTAAGGTCGCTGGTCAGTGTCACACGCTGTGATATCGTTAATGACGCCGGATGTGCGTCACTAACAACTTGACCCCGACGACAAACCATTAACGATATCGTAGCATGTAAAGCCCCCTTTACTCACAGCTTTTCCTTCTTTCATAGAACTTGTGGCTGAAGTCACAGGTCTCACAGTGACTCTGGGTTTAATAATCCCACTAGAAGAGGCCTGGGAGCCTTGTCCCAGTGTAAGCCGGGAAGCCAGGGCCTTGCCTGGGGAGCCTCCCCGCTCAGGGAGTCCCCGCCCTGGGCTTGCTCCAGACATCAGGAGAACTGCTCAAACACAACCTCACAGCTTGGGGGCAGTATTATAGTAGTTATATTCTTGTACATAGGAGCAGTATTATAGTAGTTATATTCTTGTACATAGGGGCAGTATTAAAGTAGTTATATTCTTGTACATAGGGGGCAATTTTTATTAGAAAAAACAAACATAAATACATGTATAAGGAACAAAAACTCCCATTAATACAAGTCACAAAACACAGAGGTTACATAAACACCAGGACTAAATAATCAGATCAAATATAGAAATAAATTAACGAGTCCACACCTGTGGGGGGAATGAAGCATCAATGAGAATCAGCAATCACCATACAATATATAGAAGGAGCAGAGTGATACTCATCATCCCGAGTCAGGGACATTCTGTCCACCACCGGTGTCCATGGCAGATTCTACCTGAGGGTCTACAGATAGGGGCTTCCGCTTTGATGGGGGATGTTCCTCTATGTCCCTGTCATAATCAAGTGTCCCCAATTCCCTCTCAAAATCATCATCATCATGGGACAAAGCCCCATACTTGTTGGACACGACCATCACACCGACAGAGCTCTGGACCTTCTTACTAGCCCTGTCACATGCAGCCTCAGGTCTACGGGAGGACGTGTCCTTCTTCTTCCTTTTATTCTGACTAATGGTCCAGTCATCAGATACAGATGCCAAAGGGGGGGCCACCTGAGACTGCTGGACGTGAGGGACGACCTCCATGTTCCCCTCCGCACCATCCTGCTCTGGTATTACCTGAGCGGACACCCGGGGGACATTGGAGATGGGCAGTACCTCTCCTGATGTTAAAACCTCCTCCTGGGCCTCTGCCACCACCTCCTGAGCCTCTGCCCCTGCCATCACATCCTCATTAGGGAACACTCTGCAGATGTTGTGCCAGGCGTCTGGACAGTCCCTGTGAGGGTGGCCCATCCTACCACAGAGGTTGCACCTGACGTCCCGGCAGTCTGCAGCGACATGACCGATTTCCCCACACAGGCTGCACTTCACCACGGTACAGGCATTGGCCAGATGACCAGTTTTACCACATTTGAAGCACTTTCGGGGCTGCCCGGGATAGTAACATCTCCCCTTCTCCCTCCCAATGAAGAAGGAGTTGGGTAGGTGGGCAGTGATATTATATTGCCTCAGCTTCACCAGGACCTTCCACCCCATAGTCCAAATACCGTCCTCATCTCTGACCTTGGTGAGTCCAGAGACGAGGTCACAATGCCTTCGGAGCCACACCTCGATGTCCTGTGGGGGAACGGCCTCATTCCAGAAGGTGACATTCACAGTGACAGTGTCTGGCCTGGAAATAGGGACCAACAAAAAATCATTCCAGTCCTCAGTGTCCCGGAACTTGGGGTAATCGGCCCAGAATCTGTCCAGGTCAGACATGAGCTTAAAGCTGACATCATAGCCCTGCCCGTCCTGCAGATTAGAGACCACCAGTATTTCACGCGGCACAAACCCCATCTGGCGGCACAGCAGCTCTCTCACCACATACCTGCACTGCGGCAGAACCTCCTTGGGACCTATGTACTTAAAACGCACAAGATTAATATGCTTGAAAGTCTGCCCGGTATATTGGGCGCCGGAGGTGAAGGATGGGGCGCCGCGGCTCTAGGCATTTCTAGGGGGTCACCTGCCGGGTCACCCTGGGCTGACTAATAGGATGAGGGTCTGTAGCAGGGGGGGCTGGCACACCTTGCGGGTTAGATAGCAAAGGGGGAAAGTCACATATCTCATGCACATCATCATCATCACATGGTGCAATGTCAATCACAGACTGCGAATCCCCTCCAGCCCCCGACCCCACAGGCACAGCATCACTATCCCCAGCCTGTGCACCGGCCTCAGCAGCACAGACAGTCACACATGGAAGGTCCTGCTCCTGTGCGGGGCACTCTAGGACTTGTAGTGCCTCCACTGTCTGAGGTGTAAGCTCCTGTAGCTGCAGTTGTGTCCCATCCTGAAAGCAGAATCTGGCAGCCTGTATCACCGGTCGCGTCTGCTGTTGGGGGGTCTCGTCCCGAGCGGCCTCTGACTGCACATCAGGGGGCCTGGTCTCCACAGCACAGTCCTGCGTATGGGAGGCCAAACATTCCTGGGTCATATAGGTCTCCTTCAGGGGCCCCATACTCTCCAGCAGAGTTAATGTCCTGCACCACACTCGCCAGCTCCAAACCCTTTTTGTTCAGTCTCTGGTCACACACAAAGGTCAGGTCAGGATCTAAAGTGGCCTTCAGATTATAGAGAAAGTCTATCTCCACCTGCAGCATGCCTTTCATCGACTGTAACTCACCCAGTCTTCTGACTAGTCCGGGCATCTCATCCGCCAGCTGCGGCTCGGGTACACACACCGTCTCCACAGCTTCAGGCTTGACCACAGGTACAGGGACTTTGAATACAGGCCCGTCACAGGCCTCCACCACAGATGATTTCATGGTGGTCTTGCTGGACCCAGGCACTGGGACTTGCTTACCGCTGGCACCGGACTGTGACCTGGTGCGGCCTGAGCTCGCCATGCCGGACACCACATGCTGCTGCTGGAGATTTTCTTGCAGGGTCTGCTTCTCCAAAGATGTCCGCTGTCTGAGGGCCGGAGAGCTGAGCTGCACACCTGATGATGATGGAGGCTGAGCTGCCGGCTGGAGCTGTGCACTGACCGGGGGTTCTCTGGAGGAATCACAAGACTTCACACTTTGCTGCTTTTCTTTACAAACTTCTGGCTTCTTTGCTGCACTTGGAGTTGGTTTTCCTCCCAAAACATTACACACAGATTCTTTATCTTCTCCTTTCTTGCTGGAGCTTTGTGCTACAGTCACAGGTCTCACAGCGACTCTGGGGTGGTATTCCCAATAGAAGAGGCCTGGGAATCGTGTCCCAGTGTAGGCCGGGAAGCCTGGGCCTTGCCTGGGGAGCTTCCCCGCCCAGGGGGGCCCCGCCCTGGGCTTGCTCCAGACATCAGGAGAACTGCTCAACACAACCTCCCAGCTTGGGGGCAGTATTATAGTAGTTATATTCTTGTACATAAGGGGCAATTTTTATTATAAAACAAACAAATACAATTATAAAAACACAAAATTGCCTGAAGAAAACACAAATCACTGCATTCTGCAGTCACATATACAAAAGCACTAAATAATCACATTACATGCATAAATAAATGATAAAGTCCACCCTTAGCAGAGAGAGGGGGAGAGAGAACAAAAAAAAAACAAAACACAAAACTCATCTCTCCTAACTGAACCTCACATTCCTCCATAATGTTGCGTTCCTCTGACGCCTTCCAATTTCTATGGCTTTTATCCACCGGAGCTCCGACATAACCTGATCGGCCGCAGCGGTGTGATCAAATGGCTCATTGTGCAGCGATACCCGGGTCCTCATGTGCCAGTGGTAGTATTTGATGAAACTAATTATAATATACATGGTCTCTCTGTCGATATTACTGACATTAGAGGGGACACCGTACACTATGTCAGGATACTTTAGGGTCCGCAGTCTGGGGATTTGGAGACGGATCGGACACTTCTCCCGGATCTTCCTTCCTCCCCAGCAATCACATATAAAGTGATCCATAGTCTCCTCCTGCCGACAACCAAGGGGACAGGTCCGATCAGAGACGCTCAGAAACTTCAGATTCCCCCTGACAAAGAGCCGACTATGGAGCGAAAGCCAAGTAATATCGAACAGTTTGGAAGGAAGTCGTCTCCCGTTTAGGAACCTGAGACTGTCCTGAAGGGTGGTCGTGACACAGTCCCTCAGGGCCAGTGGAGAATGGAAGAAAGTCCCACATATCCGAGCATACAGGTCTCTTCTCGTGTTGCTCTTAATGTAAGACCTCTCCAGTCCCCACTTCCTGACACACTTCAGACCATAGTCCAGATACTGGGGGAGGTGGTCACCTGTCCATCTCCTCCTCTTGAGACTGCCGCCTCGCACCCAAGACTCTGCAAAAGGCAATATCCAGTACCTGATACTATTCACCCACAGGGAGCTACTGTTTGAGTCCATGTTCCCAAAATTCACCTTCAGAAACAAGGAGTCAAAGAAAACCCTTGGATTCAACATATCCAACCCACCCTCTCTCCGCTGTAAGTACGTTACTCCCCTCTTATTAGGTTCAGCCTATTCCCCCACACCCCACAAGAGCTGGAAGAACAGGCTGAAGAGCCTCGCTGAGAAAGGCTCTGGCAAAGGGAAAATGACAGAGACATACAAAAACACGGGGACCAGGTAAGTGTTCAACATAGTGACCCTTTCTCTGTAGGTCAGCCTCCAGTTCTTCCATCGCTGAACCTTTACATTTCCGGTTTCCAATTTCTCCTCCCAATTTAGCCTGGCATTATCATCCCTCCTGAATTTAACCCCTAGGATCTTAATATGGGTGGAGGCATTGGCAAACTGCGGCAGATCAAAGCCGGGATCAGTGTCTAATGTCCACAGAGCTTGACTCTTCTCAAGGTTGACCAGAGACCCGGAGGCCTCTGAGTAGCTTCTGATGGACACAGATAACATCTGCACCTCATGAGGATTGGAGATCACCAACGTCACATCATCCGCATAGGCAACAACATTCAGAGGCAAGCAGTGGGGGACCGACACCCCCTGAAAATCGCACTCCTGCAGTAACCTCTGAAACGGGTCCAGGGCAAAAACATACAGGAGTGGACTCAATGGGCAGCCCTGTCTCACCCCTGCCTCAACTCCAAAAGTGTCACCCTGCCAACCATTAATCAGAGGAAAGCTCACCGCCTCTCTGTACAGTGTCTTCAGCCAATCCACAAATTTTCCCGGAATACCGTACTTTGACAAAGTCGCCCACAGATAGTCATGATCAACCCTGTCAAAGGCTTTAGCCTGGTCCAGACTCACAACATATCTCCCACACCGCTGAGCTTTACATCTCTCGAACATCTCCCGTATCGAGATGACTGCTCCAGAGATGTTCCGCCCTTTTACTGTGCCAAACTAAGAGCCTGCCAACAGTGCCGGAGACAAACAGACTAATCTAGAAAAGAGGATCTTTGCCAGAATCTTCCTGTCCACATTCAATAGGGCAATCGGCCTCCAGTTCTTGATGTCGCTCGGCTCTTTACCTTTAGACAGCAGAATTAACGAGGAGACTCTCATGGATGGAGGCATCAGGTGAGTTTCTAGGCAATTGCTATACACATCCACAAGGATTGGAGCCAGGAGGTCTCTAAATTTCTTATAAAACTCTGCTGTAATGCCATCTGGACCTGGTGCCTTCTTCAGACATAATTTATCAATAGCCTCCTTAACTTCCTCCACCGTTAATTCCGCTGTCAAAGGAGAAAAGTCCAGATCATAAGTTTCAGGCACTGGAGTTGCCTCCAAGAATTGAGCCATCTTATCTCTATCCAAAACCTTCCTCTGAAACAAGTCGGCATAGTAAGATCTCACCACCCCAAGGATACCCTCCCGTGAATCCTGCAATACACCCTGGGAATCAGTGAGACCTGTGACCATTTTGTTGGCCACCCTCTCCCTGCAATTCTCAAACGGATCAGGGACCCCTAAGGACCCATAATCTCGTTCAAGAACCAGGGAGGTGTACCTACTGTACTGATACTGCCTTATCTCAGATTTCAGCCGGTTAATCCTTACTTTGTCATCCCCACCCGCCGAATACAATGACTCCAATTCTTTACGCAGTCTTAAGGCCCCGTCACACTAAGCAACATCGCTAGCAACATCGCTGCTAACGAACAACTTTTGTGACGTTGCTAGCGATGTTGCTGTGTGTGACATCCAGCAACAACCCGGCCCCTGCTGTGAGGTCGTTGGTTGTTGCTGAATGTCCTGGGCCATTTTTTAGTTGTTGCTGTCCCGCTGTGAAGCACAGATCGCTGTGTGTGACAGCGAGACAGCAACAACTAAATGTGCAGGCAGCAGGAGCCGGCTTCTGCGGAGGCTGGTAACCAATGTAAACATCGGGTAACCAAGAA
This sequence comes from Anomaloglossus baeobatrachus, assembly GCF_048569485.1. Classification (NCBI taxonomy): domain Eukaryota; kingdom Metazoa; phylum Chordata; class Amphibia; order Anura; family Aromobatidae; genus Anomaloglossus; species Anomaloglossus baeobatrachus. The sequence continues at coordinate 36,032,818 of NC_134354.1, read as the reverse complement.
GCCCTGTCCTTGGTTACCCGATATTTACCTTTGATACCAGCCTCAGCCGCTCTCACTGTCAGTGCCGGCTCCTGCTCTGTGCACATGTAGCTGCAGGACACATCGGGTTAATTAACCCGATGTGTGCTGTAGCCAGGAGAGCAGGGAGCCAGCGCTAAGCATTGTGCACTGCTCCCTGCTCTGTGCACATTTAGCTGCAGCACACATCGGGTAATTAACCCGATGTGTGCTGTACTAGGAGAGCAGGGAGCCAGCGCTCAGTGTGCGCTGCTCCCTGCTCTCTGCACGTGTGGCTGGTCACTGGTTGCTGGTGATCTCACCAGCAACTCGTGTAGCGACGCTCCAGCGATCCCTGCCAGGTCAGGTTGCTGGTGGGATCGCTGGAGCGTCGCAGTGTGACATCTCACCAGCAACCTCCTAGCAACTTACCAGCGATCCCTATCGTTGTTGGGATCGCTGGTAAGTTGCTTAGTGTGACTGGACCTTTAGGTACTGGCTGTACTTATTCCTCCCTTTATTAACTGACAGTCTCTGCAAGAGGGATCTGATATCCTCCTTGACATCCTCCCACCAGTCGGTCATGTTGTCATAGAAGTCAGCCCTGTCAAGATGAAGCTCCATAAGGGAGTGGACACGACTCTGGACATAAACATCATCCAGGAGACCGGAATTAAGCCTCCACAACCCTCTACCAACGTCCGGACGGATAGAGACCCCTAGGCACAAGCACAAAGCGAGGTGATCAGAGTAAGGGACGACCTTCTCACTCAGGGCGCCGACAGCCTCAGTAGGACTCACAAACACAAAATCTATCCTACTGCTTCTGTTGGAACAAGAATATGTGAACTTAGGCTGCCGACCTCCCTGTGTGAAAGCGTCAGTCAGTCCTGCCTGTGTTATGATCTTCCGTAGGACCTTACCATCCCTGGTCACTGTCCTGCCTGAGGAACTGTCACCGGATGTCAGTATCGCATTAAAGTCCCCTGCCATCACCACTGGAAGAGAAGTGAAGAGGTAAGGCTTGATGTCATTATAAAGCTGGATCCTGTCAGTCACCGTCTGTGGCCCATAGATGTTAATAAGCCGGAGTCGCCTACCATGGATAGTGACTTCCAGAACCAGACACCTCCCCATGACCACCTCCGTCATCCTATGTACAGTCACGTCATTGGTGCTAAACAGGACAGCGACCCCGGCGTAAGGCTCCACAGACAGTGACCAGAATGGTGGACCGGACCGCCATTCCCTCTCAGCCTCCTTCATAAGCCCCAGAGATGTCAGTCGCGTCTCCTGCAGGAAGATGACATCAGTGCCCAGGTATCTGAGATGTTCATATACCGTATGTCTCGTCCTCCTCACCTTAATGCTATTCACATTACTCGAGGTTACTGTTAATGAGAACCCGGCCATCACAACACAGTATAAAAGGAGCAGAGTAACAGCCATCATCATGAATCAAAGATGTTCTGTCCACCACTGGTGTCCATGTCAGTCTCTACCTGAGGGTCTACAGAAATGGGCTTCCTTTTCGGCAGGGGATGGTCCTCTACGTCCCTGTCACATTCAGCATCAATTTTCCTCAACTCGTTGTCATAGTCCTCATCATTAGACTCTAATAACACCCCATACCTGTCGGACACGACCATCACTTCAGCAGAACCCTGGACCTTCTTGCTAGCACTCTGACCAGAGTCATATTCTGCCTCAGGTTTACGAGAGGACGCGTTTTTTTTCTTCCTCTTATTGTGCTTAACACTCCAGTCCTCAGACACAAAGAGTAATGCGGAAGAGGGGCCTACCTGAGGCTGCTGGACCTGAGGGACAACCTCCATGTTCCCCTTTGTACCCTGCTGCTCCGGCATCACATCGGTGGACTCCTGGTGGGCATCTGAGTTGGTCGGTATCTCTCCTGATATTACATCCTCCTCCTCCTGAGCCTCTGCCCCCAGCTCAACTACCTCCTGAGCCTCTGCCACCAGCTCAACTACTTCCTGAGCCTCAGCCCCTGCCATCACATCCTCATCCGGTAACTCTCTGCAGATGTTGTGCCAGGCGTCTGGACAGTCCCTGTGAGGATGGCCCATCTTACCACAGAGGTTGCACCGGACGTCCCGATAGTCTGCAGCAACATGGCCAATTTCCCCACACAGGCTGTACTTCACCACAGCACAGGCATTAGCCAGATGACCCTTTCCTCCACATTTGAAGCATTTTCTGGGCTGCCCGGGATAGTAACATCTCACCTTCTCTCTCAAAATGAGGAAGGAGTTGGGTAGGTGGGCAGTGATGTTGTTATATTGCCTCAGCTTCACCTGTACCTTCCACCCCATTGTCCAGATACCATCCTCATCTCTGACCTTGGTGAGCCCAGAGACGAGGTCACAATGTCTCCGGAGCCACACCTCGATGTCCTGTGGGGGGGAACGGCCTCATTCCAGAAGGTAATATTTATTGTAACAGTATCTGGCCTGGAAATGGGAACCAACAAGAACTTATTCCAGCCCTCGGTGTCCCTGAACTTGGGGTAATTGGCCCAGAATCTGTCCAGATCACCAACGAGCTTGAAACTGACCTCATAGCCCTGCCTGTCCTGCAGATTAGACACTGCCAGTATCTCATGCACCACAAACCCCATCTGGCGGCACAGTAGCTCTCTCACCACATATCTGCGCTGCGGCAGATCCTCCTTGGCAGCCATGTACTTAAAACGCACAACATTTATACGTTTAAATGTCTGGCCGGTATATCTGGCACTAGAGGTGAAGGATGGGGCACCGCTGCTCCAGGCATTCCTGGGGGGCACCTGCTGGGTCACAATGGGCTGACTGACAGGGAGAGGATCTGCAGCAAGGGGGGCTGTCACACCTTGCGGATCAGATGGTAAAGGGGGAAAGTCACATATGTCATGTACATGGTAGCACAAGGCATACATAAAACTAAACGTTTACCCAAAAATTAAATAATGACACGTAGGCAGTGTGTGGATGAAAAGTGGCCGTGATGGTTTATTAAGAGTTACCAATAAATTATAATTAATTCCAAGTATACTAATAAAATTGTAGAAAATTCATTAAAACAGACACATATAATAATAGTCCATTATAACCAACTAAGAAACTTCAACCAAATCCACCCAGAAGACCTGGGTGATTTTTCCCTCTAATAAAACATCACGACAAAATACAATACAAAGGGGCGGGCGGGTGGGTGCTTCTTCAATCTTCATCAGCTGGACTGACAGCTGACTGCTCTGACAGCCTTAAATACTCTTTATTCCCGCATAAATTATTAAAATAACCAATCACATTAGAGAAAAAAGAGCGTGCAACAGCTGGAAAAAAACGGCTCACACCAGCTGTTCGCATTACCTCATACAGCCTGAAACTATTCAAAACATTAACTCTTTCCTAACCACCCTATATCAAATAAATTCATTATGATGCCTGTGCGACCATGTCAAACCCCGCTAATCGCTATAGGGTTTTTTTTCATGGTAGCACAAGGCATACATAAAACTAAACGTTTACCCAAAAATTAAATAATGACACGTAGGCAGTGTGTGGATGAAAAGTGGCCGTGATGGTTTATTAAGAGTTACCAATAAATTATAATTAATTCCAAGTATACTAATAAAATTGTAGAAAATTCATTAAAACAGACACATATAATAATAGTCCATTATAACCAACTAAGAAACTTCAACCAAATCCACCCAGAAGACCTGGGTGATTTTTCCACCAGGGCACGACTAGCCAGTCGTGACCCCCCCCAAACCCACCAGCCACTTCTCAATCACAGACTGCAAACCTAAATGAAATATATCCAAGCCTATTTCAGACAGATGGATCCCATCATGCCGAAATAAACCAGGAGAAAAATCTTCTAGATCCACATGACGATATGAAAAACCATTTAAGCTGCTTAAAAATTTTTCTAACTCCCTATTAATCCTTTTTCTTATTTTATTCATGAAAACAAACCCATCCATGTTCCAAATAAGACGAGGCACCATTTCTGAATAAACTAGCATACAATCTGGAAACTGATTTCTTATATGTAACCAATCCCTGCGCATCTGAAATAACATATGAAGTGTGTTCAATTTACCAATGTCATTACCTCCCAAGTGGATGATGATTAAGTCCGGAGGAGGTGCTACCAACAACAACTCGTTCAATACGTCCACCAAACTTAACCATCTCAGACCTCTATACCCAAACCAAAATATTTGAAGCAACTCCTGGTGAAATGATAAATTCTCTGTGTAGATTCTGCGCTCGGCTCTCTTCCGAGCCCAATAAATGAAGGAATGGCCTACTATCCAGACTGTTAATAGTCCTAAAATAAAAAATGATTAAAACAATAAATTAGGACGAATATAAGACTTAAACCTCTTTGACTCCCAGCGTCCAATGTACTTTATTTTGTCATCACCTAGCCCGAGCATAGCCGCCTCCGTGGCAGCTCCAATCCTAAAAGAGTGGGAAGAAATTTGCATCGGACCAATATTCAATATAGCAAGACATTTCTTTAACACACTGTTAAATTGAAATATAGTAACTGGTTCCCCATTAGCATGAACCAAAAAGGAACCAGGCACCATAGGCCGATATTGTAACCAATTGACTACATTATTAAATGGACACAGGCACGAATCCATAATTTTATTCAATGTAATGAGACAACCTTTTCCGAGTTGATCGGTCTTAGACCTATTTAAAGTGATCAGTAGTTGATGATGTAATAAAACTACATCACCGACAGATAAACCTGACCGCTGATTTTTGCTAATGCTCACCAACTCACTAATCCTTAACGCAGCGAAAAACATAAGGGTAAAAGCCGTTCTAAATAAACACGTCTCAAACTGGTCAAAGCACACTAATGGTAATGCATTCCATAGTTTTTCCAATAAATTAAAAGATATAGGACACCTCCTATCAGAATGATAGCTAGCCCTCTTTAAACCCTTTAAAGCCTGTTTTACAGGAAAAAAGCTATTCAGTGGGGGATTAACATATAATTTCATAAAAAATGAAACTCCTGCAATAACTCTTGCTAAAGAAGCATAGCTGATCCTTTCTTTCAATAATTCCTGTACAAATAACAACGCTGAATCCCTTTTTGTTTCAAGAAAATTCACGTTTTTACTCACACAGAAATCACACCATTTTTTCCATGCGACTGAATAACCAGCCCATGTTCTACTAGCCAATGAGTCCTTAATGACACCAGTCAATAATCCCATAGAATGTCCCATAGATGAGGAGGGCAAGGGGCGTTGTTCCGGTCGGCATCGGGTAATAGAAGCCGAAACTTCTCCGACTGCTGACAAGAAAGAGAACCAGCTAAATTGTTATTTCTTCCATTAATGTAAGATGCTTTTAACCAGATGTTAAACCTCAAAGACATTAAAACAAGATGTCTCAGAATTTTAGATGCCCAAAAGCATTTTGACGACAAGGTGTTAATACAAAAAACTACCCCTTGACTATCTGACAGAAAAACTATCCTTTTATTTGCTAAGAGATGACCCCAGACAACAATGGCAACTAAAATGGGAAAAAGTTCTAGGACTACCAGGTTCTTCAGGACCTTGTTGCGTACCCAAGACTCAGGCCAACTCCCAGCAGACCAATGGCTATTCAAAACTACACCGTAGCCCATTGGACTAACCACATCGACATGCAGACCCACCGATTCAGAAGATCTAAAATCCTCTTGCCAGCAAGAAATCCCGTTAAAATCACGTAAAAATTCTGACCAAACCGATAAATCATCCTTTATATTCCTCGTGAGCCTAATATGAGAACGGGGGGACTTGAATCCTTTTGTCGCATCATATAAACTCCTGGAAAATACTCTACCCATCGGGATAATCCTTAATGCAAAATTCAATGAACCTAATAAAGACTGTAAGTCTTTCAAACAAGTTTTTTCTTTTCCCATCATTTCTTCAATCAACCACCTAAGTTTTAACACTTTGTCTCCAGGTAATAAACACTCCATTTTCTCTGAGTCAATCACAATCCCCAAAAATTCCAACCTACAGCATGGAAACACTGTCTTCTCATCCGCTAATGGTACTCCAAATAAACAAGCTAAATCAACAAATTTTTTTAACAAATCCAAACAAACTGAAGAATTACAATCACCAATAAACAAAAAATCATCTAGATAATGAATAACACCCCCTACTGGAACCTCAAATTGCAGCACCCACTGCAAAAAAGATGAAAACGCCTCAAAATACAAGCATGACAGCGAAAACCCCATCGGCAAGCACATATCATAATAAAATTTTTCTTCAAAACAAAAACCTAAAGAGTTAAAACCAGACGGGATAACCGGCAGTAACCGGAAGGCGGCTTTAATGTCCACCTTAGCCAATAAAGCATTCTTACCAAAACGCCTAAGTAACGCTACCGCCATGTCAAAAGACGCATACTTCACTGACGTACTAGAAGCATCAATCTGATCATTAAGAGAACCTCCCGCAGGGTACGACAAATGATGAATAAGTCTGAAACTACCCTTCTCTTTTTTAGGTACTAAACCAAGCGGTGACACTCTAAAATTGACAAATGGCGGGGAGCTAAAAGGCCCGGCAACTCTGCCCGCTTCCACTTCCTTTAAAATTTTTTCCTTCACAATCAAAGGATGCTCCCTAACCGAAGCTAAATTTTCAAAAATACAACAACCAGAACCAGAAAACTCTGGGACAAAAAACCCATGTGTAAAACCCTCTCGAACCAGCTCACGTTTCTCCTTGTCTGGAAAAAGGTCGAGCCATGGCTGCATTTTTTCCACTCTCACTGGCGTCAGTACTTTTATTAAGCTGCTCTTTGAGGGAGGTCCCTTGGGAACTAGACTGAGCATTCTTTTTGAAACACTTTGACATAGGGTGAGTTCCTCCGCAAAATGAGCATTCATGCCGAAAGCGGCAATTATTTAACCATTTGCATGAACCCTCATTAAACGCAAAACACACCCCTTTTTTCATTACCTGGGAGTTAGGCCTTACTGAACTGTTCCTCTGAGGAAGCATTAGATTAAGCCAAAGGCCTACATCTTTCTCCCCCCATTTAATATGTGAATGCACTGATTTCTTTTGCCTAAATGATTCATCATATATCAACCATGCTGTGCCACCGAAATTACGGTAAGCCTCCAGTATGATATCCACATGCTGAAATAAACCACTGCATAAATTAGGTCTTTTTTCTCCAAGTACAGCAGCATAGATAGAAAAAGACTGAATCCAATTATTGAATGATCTAAATATTTTTCGTCTATCATCATTATCCTGCTTATCATCCTTCCTTTCCAATCTATGCTGCTGCACTGGAAGCAATGTAAACACATCAATAAACTCCCCATTCCAAATCTTTTCCTTAATAGAGGTGCTTAAGTGAAAACCTAAAGGCGATAATTCACAAGTAAGAGCCTCTTTAAGAAAAGAATCAGAAACCCCTGAAACCCTATTACTACCTGAACTAGTTGACAAAGGTAAATTAAAATTACCATTTTTAAAAACATCAAGCAATGTACTAACTACAACCTCCTTTACATCATTGGGGGAAATGTTGTGCACAGGGAAAGGGGTAGAAGATGTCTCACCCCTTGTGGCGTCCTGCCGACGAGAGCCTCCTCCAGATCCATCGTCGCTGAACCCAGCGCTGGCCACGTAAGGATCCTCTTCAGGGCAACTCTGGACTCCAGCCTCCTCTTCATGCCCAGTCTCTGGAGCGGGGATGTCGCTGACCCAGGCCCTGAGCGCCGCCGCTGCCCTAGAATTGCTCTTTTGCACGGGCAGCGGCTGAACACTCCGGCCTCTGCTGCGACCCCGTTCCCTGGGCGCCCCCATCTTCTTCCGGCTGCTCGGATCAGGTGACCTGCCGCGACTTCCTGTAGACAAGACGCCAGGCTCTTTCTGATGACGTTGCCGCTCTCGCGATGGTACCCCACGAGCTCCGGACACCGGCGTCTTCTTCCGCTCCGACCCTTTACTCCTCGTTGACGCTGCTGGCGGTGAGTAGATTTCCTTTCTCTTCCTTTTTCTTCGCAGGTTCTTCTCCACCGCCGCTGCCGCCGCTTCAGCTTCAGCTCCGGACTGTAACTCTTCTCCATGCCGCTCCTCCCGCGTAGTCACCGCTTCTTCACTTGCTTGTAGTGGTGGCGAACTGGCCGCCGCCAGGCAGGATCTAAGCCATTCTTCTCCGCCCCGCTCGCCGGCTCTCCTCAGCAGCTGCTCCAGAAGGTCGTTCATGCTTCTTCAATCTTCATCAGCTGGACTGACAGCTGACTGCTCTGACAGCCTTAAATACTCTTTATTCCCGCATAAATTATTAAAATAACCAATCACATTAGAGAAAAAAGAGCGCGCAACAGCTGGAAAAAACCGGCTCACACCAGCTGTTCGCATTACCTCATACAGCCTGAAACTATTCAAAACATTAACTCTTTCCTAACCACCCTATATCAAATAAATTCATTATGATGCCTGTGCGACCATGTCAAACCCCGCTAATCGCTATAGGGTTTTTTTTCATTATCCTGAGCAGCATCATTATCAGATAGTGCAACGTCCATCACAGATTGTGAATCCCCTCCAGCCCCCGACCCCACAGGCACAGCGCCACTATGCCCAGGCTGTGCACCGGCCTCATCAACACAATCAGTCTCCGACATACTGTCCTGCTCTAGTGAGGAGCATGCTGAGACTTGTGGTGCCTCTGCTGGAGTCTGAGGCGTATGCTCCTGTTCAGACCCTACAAGCTGTCCCTGCGGCTGCAGTGGTGCTCCCTCCTGGAAGCAGAAGCGTGCAGCCTGTACCACCGGCCGTGCCTGCTGCTGGGGGGTCTCGTCCTGAACAGTCTCTGACTTTATGTGGGGGGTCCTGGTCTCCACAGCACAGTCTTGTGAATAGGCGGCAAACCGCTCCCGATTCACGTAGGTCTCCTTCAGGGGCCCATCGCCTCCAAACAACAGTCCATATCTTGTACCACGCCTGCCAGCTCCACACCCAGCGCATTCAGCCTCATGTCATACGTGGCATTATCATCAGGGATACCGGTCTTCAGGTGGTAAATACAGTCTATTTCACTTTGCAGCATTTGTTTATGCGTCTGCAACTCACCCATCTTCCTTACCAGTCCAGATATCTCCTCCGCCAGCTGCAGCTCGGGCGCAAGCCCCGTCTCCACAGCTTCAGGCTTGGCCACAGGTGCAGGGACTTTGAACACAGGCTTGTCAGAGGCCTCCACCACAGATGTTTGCATGGTGGCCTTGCTGGACCCAGGCACTGGGACTTGCTTACCGCTGGCACTGTACTGCGACCTGGTGCGGCCTGAGCTCGCCATGCCGGACACCACATGCTGCTGCTGGAGATTTTCATGCAGAGTCTGTTTCTCCCAAGATGTCCTCTGTCTGCGGGCTGGAGAGCTGAGCTGCACAGCTGACTGTGATGGAAGCTGAGCTCCTGGCTGGAGCTGTGCACTGACCGGGGGTTCTCTGCAGGAATCATAAAACTTCACACTTTGCTGTATTTCTTTACACACTGCTGGCTTCATTACTGCACTTGGAGTTGGTTTGCCTCCCAAAACATGACACACCGATTCTTTATCTTCTCCTTTCCTGCTGGAGCTTTGTGCTACATTCACAGGTCTCACAGCGACTCTGGGGGTGGTATTCCCAATAGAAGAGGCCTGGGAGCCGTGTCCCAGTGTAGGCCGGGAAGCCTGGGCCTTGCCTGGGGAGCTTCCCCGCCCAGGGGGGCCCCGCCCTGGGCTTGCTCCAGACATCAGGAGAACTGCTCAACACAACCTCCCAGCTTGGGGGCAGTATTATAGTAGCTATATTCTTGTATATAGGGGCAGTATTATAGTAGTTATATTCTTGTACATAAGGGGCAGTATTATAGTAGTTATATTCTTGTACATAGGGGCAATATTATAGTAGCTATATTCTTGTATATAGGGGCAGTATTATAGTAGTTATATTCTTGTACATAGGGGCAGTATTATAGTAGTTATATTCTTGCACATAGGGGCAGTATTATAGTAGTTATATTCTTTTACATCGGGGTAGTATTATAGTAGTTATATTCTTGTACATAGGGGGCAGTATTTTAGTAGTTATATTCTTGTATATTGGAGCAGTATTATAGTAGTTATATTCTTGTACATAGGGGCAGTATTTTAGTAGTTATATTCTTGTATATTGGAGCAGTATTATAGTAGTTATATTCTTGTACATAGGGGCAGTATTTTAGTAGTTATATTCTTGTATATAGGAGCAGTATTATAGTAGTTATATTCTTGTACATAGGGGCAGTATTTTAGTAGTTATATTCTTGTATATTGGAGCAGTATTATAGTAGTTATATTCTTCTACATTGGGGCAGCAGTATAATAGTAGTTAGATTGTTGAACATGGGGGCAGTATTATAGTAGTTATATTCTTCTATATTGGAGCAGTATTATAGTAGTTATATTCTTGAACATAAATAGTCACTAGTCTGACTAAATTTTCTGTAATAGTTGCAGTTACAGTTTTTCTATATTTTAATTGTTAAAAAAACTCTGAACTTCGTAGAGAAAAATAAATGTTTTTCATTTTCCAACAGCATATTCAGGGTTTGTTTTTGTGCACTGGTTTGTAGTTTTTTTTATTAATTCTAGTTCAAGTAAATACCACTTTTTGATCTATTTTTGTTGCCTCTTTTTTGGGTGGGGGGAGAACGGCCATGCAGCAACTGGAAAACAGCAATACTGATATGTTGATTTCTTTTTTTCCTTCGGCATATCATGTATGTGTTAAATAATTTTAGATTTTGACATATTGATCTCTCCGCAGGGGTGAGGCGGGCGAGGGAGACATTGGGTGCCGCCAGCTCTGATTGTTGGGTGGGATAGTCTCAGATCCACTCCCCTGCCCCCATCAGACATACTATTGTCAGGATAGGGTTAAATATCTTTAAATAATAGAAATAAAATGCAGAAATAGTTCTAAATTCGGGGAATTTACACAATATAAAGTTCATTTGTGTTTTATTCCGGAGAGGTATTAATCTTGCTGTCAGTGAATGGCTTAGAACTAATTTGTCATAGTCGTATATCTGATCTCCTGTGGTTTGCCGAGCTGGCGGCCGGGGTACATACTGGGCATCTTATTTTACCACACTTTGCAATGACTGATTGAGGCTTGCAGGATTCTGACATCTACCAAGAGCTGGATTTTCACAGGCTTTTGCTGCGGTGTTAAGCAGATTTTCACCTACAAGTGGTCTCCTTTTCTGATGGACCCAAACAAGCCTCTCCATTTTCCATAAGGATTAATTTAGACTTTCTATTTCAGGAATCCCGTCCTCGCATCGTGTGATCCACGCTCCTTTAGAAAAATCCCGGGTAAAACCAGTAAAGAGGCATCTGTGTCCTTAGCAGTTTTGAACAGAGGCTTTCAGATGAGATGAGAATGACTAATCTGTCCGGCAAACACTGTTAGTGGAGACGGGTAATCAGTCTGCGAGGCTGTCCACTGAATGAATGTGTCAATTTACCTCTGGGCAGCGATTTATGTGAAAAAGAAAAAAAAAACATTGGCAAAAGCGAAATTTCTCACAACCCGCTTTATACGTGCCCCTTCCCAGTGTTTTCATATTTAAATTTGCTTTCTATCGAATGGCTCGGTTATACAACACCACAATCAGAACTAACCGGCAAGTATTGAATTTTGATAGGACAAAAGGCTGAGAGTGATGTCATAGGAATCAGCAGCGGGCGCTACGTAGATGACCTCCCTGCGGCCGGACAATGATGAGCAGAGAATTGCATTAGATAATTAAAATCTTGGCATGCGTATCTTCTTGAGGTTTCCACCTTGATGCTACTTTATTTCTTAAATTTTCACACTGGGTGATGCTTCAGCTGATCAACCACAAGATTACTGTTATTTCAACTCTTATTTAGCCACCAGATAACATTTCCAAATCCTTATATCACATAAATTGTCAGCTTACTCCTGGCATTCATGTATTTAAAATGGGTAAATGAGAAAAATCTAATTTCCACATTACAGGAAATTTAGTCAGACTGGTGGACTATTTATGTACAAGAATATAACTACTATAATACTGCCCCCTATGTACAAGAATATAACTACTATAATACTGCCCCTATGTACAAGAATATAACTACTATAATACTGCCCCCTATGTACAAGAATAAAACTACTATAATACTGCTCCTATATACAAAAATAGAACTGCTATAATATTGTTCCAATGTACAAGAATACAATCTACTCGAATACTGTCCAGTATGTACAAGAAAATAACTACAATGATACTGTTCCTACATAGAAGAAAATAACTACTATAATACTGTCCTTATGTATAAGAAAATACCGTAACTACTATAATACTGCCCCTACATACAAGAATATAACTACTATAATACTGCTCCTACATACAAGAATATAATTACTATAATACTGCTCTAGTGTACAGAATATAACTGCTATAATATTGTTTTTATTTAGAAGAATATTACCACTATAATACTGTCCCCTATGTACAAGAATATAACTACTATAATACTCCCCCTATGTACAAGAATATAACTACTATAATATTGCTCCTATGCACAAGAATGTAACTACTATAATACTGCTCCTATGTACAAGAATATAACTACTATAATACTGCTCTTATGTACAAGAATATAACTACTATAATACTGCTCCTATGTACAAGAATATAACTACTATAATACTGCTCCTATATACAAAAATAGAACTGCTATAATATTGTTCCTATGTACAAGAATATAACTACTATAATACTGCCCCTATGTACAAGAATATAACTAATATAATACTGCCCCCATGTACAAGAATATAACTACTATAATACTGCACTTTATATACAAGAATATAACTACTATAATACTGCCCCTATGTACAAGAATATAACTACTATAATACTCCCCCTATGTACAAGAATATAACTACTATAATACTGCTCCTATGTACAAGAATGTAACTACTATAATACTGCTCCTATGTACAAGAATATAACTACTATAATACTACTCTTATGTACAAGAATATAACTAATATAATACTGCCCCCTATGTACAAGAATATAACTACTATAATACTGCCCTTATATAAAAAAAATAGAACTGCTATAATATTTTTCCTATGTACAAGAATACAATTTACTAGAATACTGTCAACTATGTACAAGAAAATAACTACAATGATACTGCTCCTACATAGAAGAAAATTACTATAATACTGTCCTTATGTATAAAAAAAATACCGTAACTACTATAATACTGCCCCTACATACAAGAATATAACTACTATAATACTGTTCCTATGTACAGAATATAACTGCTATAATATTGTTTTTATTTAGAAGAATATTACCACTATAATACTGCCCCTATGTACAAGACTATAACTACTATAATACTGCCCCTATGTACAAGAATATGTCTACTATAATACTGCTCCTATGTACAAGAATATAACTACTATATTACTGCCCCTATGTACAAGACTATAACTACTATAATACTGCCCCTATGTACAAGAATATATCTACTATAATACTGCTCCTATGTACAAGAATATAACTACTATAATACTGCCCCTATGTACAAGAATATAACTACTATAATAGTGCTCCTATGTAGAAGAATATAACTACTATAATACTGCCCTCTATATACAAGAATATAACTACTATAATACTGCCACTATATACAGTCATATGAAAAAGTTTGGGCACCCCTATTAATGTTAACCTTTTTTCTTCATAATAATTTGGGTTTTTGCAGCAGCTATTTCAGTTTCATATATCTAATAACTGATGGACTCAGTAATATTTCTGGATTGAAATGAGGTTTATTGTACTAACAGAAAATGTGCAATCCGCATTTAAACAAAATTTGACCGGTGCAAAAGTATGGGCACCTCAACATAAAAGTGACATTAATATTTTGTAGATCCTCCTTTTGCAAAAATAACAGCCTCTAGTCGCTTCCTGTAGCTTTTAATGAGTTCCTGGATCCTGGATGAAGGTATATTTGACCATTCCTGTTTACAGAACAATTCCAGTTCAGTTAAGTTTGATGGTCGCCGAGCATGGACAGCACGCTTCAAATCATCCCACAGATTTTCAATGATATTCAGGTCTGGGGACTGGGATGGCCATTCCAGAACATTGTAATCGTTCCTCTGCATGAATGCCTGAGTAGATTTGGAGCGGTGTTTTGGATCATTGTCTTGCTGAAATATCCATCCCCTGCGTAACTTCAACTTCATCACTGATTCTTGCACATTATTGTCAAGAATCTGCTGATACTGAGTTGAATCCATGAGACCCTAAACTTTAACAAGATTCCCGGTGCCGGCATTGGCCACACAGCCCCAAAGCATGATGGAACCTCCACCAAATTTTACTGTGGGTAGCAAGTGCTTTTCTAGGAATGTCGTGTTTTTTTGCCTCCATGCATAACGCCTATATATATGACCAAACAACTCAATCTTTGTTTCATCAGTCCACAGGACCGTCTTCCAAAATGCAACTGGCTTGTCCAAATGTGCTTTTGCATACCTCAGGCGACTCTGTTTGTGGCGTGCTTGCAGAAATGGCTTCTTTTCCATCACTCTCCCATACAGCTTCTCCTTGTGCAAAGTGCACTGTATTGTTGACCGATGCACATTGACACCATCTGCAGCAAGATGATGCTGCAGGTCTTTGGAGGTGGTCTGTGGATTGTCCTTGACTGTTCTCACCATTCTTCTTCTCTGCCTTTCTGATATTTTTTTCTTGGCCTGCCACTTCTGGGCTTAACAAGAACTGTACCTGTGTTCTTCCATTTCCTTACTATGTTCCTCACAGTGGAAACTGACAGTTTAAATCTCTGAGACAACTTTTTGTACCTTCCCCGGAACAACTATGTTAAATAATCTTTGTTTTCAGATCATTTGAGAGTTGTTTTGAGGAGCCCATGATGCCACTCTTCATAGGAGATTCAAATAGGAGAACAACTTGCAAGTGGCCACCTTAAATACCTTTTCTCATGATTGGATACACCTGCCTATGAAGTTCAAAGCTCAATGAGGTTACAAAACCAATTTAGTGCTTTACTAAGTCAGTAAAAAGTAGTTAGGAGTGTTCAAATCAAGAAATTGATTATTAATCAAGAAATTGATAAGGGTGCCCATACTTTTGCACCTGTCAAATTTTGGTTAAATGCGGATTGCACATTTTCTGTTAGTACAATAAACCTCATTTCAATCCAGAAATATTACTCAGTCCATCAGTTATTAGATATATGAAACTGAAATAGCTGTTGCAAACCCCCAAATTGTTATAAAGAAAAAAGGTTAACATTAACAGGGGTGCCCAAACTTTTTCATATGACTGTACAAGAATATAACTACTATAATGATCTTTTTATTTAAAATTGCCAACCAATTTTACAAAATATTTACATTTAGATCATAAAATACAAGAAAATACAAAGAATGTTGAAGTGACATCACCTTCACAAAACATTAGGTCTCAGTAATAAATCCTGACACATGAATGTTCCTCCAGTTCAGGTTCCCTATGTTGCTCTGTATATCCTTCTTATATACGGCCTTGAGACTTTCTAGGATCTTACACCTGACATTCTCACAGGACAGGATCTCCTTATTGATGAGCAGGCAGGACCGCGCACACCACAGATGGTAAATGGTCACCACATTTATGATATATATATGAAGTGAAACAATATGGCTTCATATGATCAAATAATTCCCTCTGCTCCTTTCTGGTCTGCGGAGCATAAATATTTAAGGCTCTATAATGGACGGAGTCCAGCGTAAAGTCCAGCATCAGACATCGGCCCGGACAGATCACCAAGACTCTGTTCACATGAACATCCATGGTATTAAAGAGGATCCCCACACCGTCATTTCTCTCTAGACCGAAGGACCACAATGACGGCCCAAGTCTACAGTCTTTCTTAGCTGCATACACATGGACATTACTCTTCAAATACGTCTCCTGTAAAAAGAAGACATCGGATCTCTCATCAGACAGACGCTGGTATATAGCCCGCCGCCGGTTACTGGTCCTCACACTGTTCACATTAATAGAGCTTATCCTCAGCCGCATCTAGATTACTTAGACTTCTTGGTCTTCTTCCTCCTTCCACTGCTGTCACCTGTAGTTCCACAATTTGGGGACACTGGGGAAACAGGATCCAATCCACCACATGAGATTCACTTTCAGGAACATATGAAGGACTATGCTCCATTTCTGATTCTTCTTCCTGTGCTCCTCCCAGTACACTATAACGTCCAGGACTTACTGATAATTCTGGAGGCTCATATGTTTTCTGTGCAGTTTTTTATTTTTCTGTAAGGATCCGCAACAGCATTCTTCCTGTTTACGGTAACGAAACCTTCTTCATCGACACTTGACGTAGTGGCCAGTCCAACTGATTCTGCAGAAGTGCTACGCTGAGGACTGGGTGGTTTGACATAAGGCTTTTTAGACACTTTAGGTTTTCCTTTAATGACTGACATTTTAGATTTAACTGTAGGATTTTTGTTTTTGCTTTAGTGACTGATGGCCGTTTAGCACCTTCTTTGTTAATTGATGGTAGTTTAGGAGTTGATGGTACCTTAGGTTTTTTTTTCAATGGCTGGTGGAACCTTAATCTTTTCTTCAGTGGCTAGTGGTACCTTAGGCTTTTCTTCAGTGGCTAGTGGTACCTTAGACTTTTCTTCAGTGGCTAGTGGAACCTTAGTCTTTTCTTCATTGGCTGGTGGTCCTTGCAGTACAGCTTTCTTTGGTGGTATCACAGACTGGAGCTGATTCAGTGACATTAAGACTTCTATCATGATCATTGTCGACTTCAGAGACAACATCAAGACCTCTGGCAACATCTACCTGACCTTCCTCCAAACGTACTGGGAAGATCTGATCATTATATTGATTATGTTCAGTGAATAGACATTCCCTGAATGTATGCCCTAATTCTGAGCACAGGTTACAGATGACAGGTCCTGTACACTCGGTCTTTACATGCCCCAACTGTCCACATAATGAGCACTTCACACGAGAACGGTTCATGGCAAGGTGACAGCTTCCACATCAATAGCATCAACGTGGCTGACCAGGGTAGTAGCATATCCCCCTCTCTGAGCCCAAATAGAAGGAGTGCGGCAGATGACAGGTCACACCATTCTGTTGTAGGAGCTGAATCTTCACCGTATATTCTCCATTCCACAACTGTTCTGTCCTGGACGTGTACCGCACCAGCAGCGGTCGAACCGCTCGGATCCGGGTGTCGCTACTCGTGGCTCGAGGGTCTCCGGACCCGGGGGCTTGGGGTCACTCCGAAATGTGATGGGGGGTTATTTACAGGGGAGTTAGGTAGTTTGTGATGCCACCTGTGGTGTGCAGTAATAGAGAGTACCACCGCTGCCGTTGGGAGTACACAAAGTAATGAAGTGGGGCAGCTAGATGACGTTACCCTCCACGGGTAGGGAAAGGCCACAGGACCCTGAATGTTGGGATTGATTGCAGGGGGAGCGCAGACTCGCTGGTAGCAGGGGTTAAGCAGGTACTCACTCAGAAGGAAAGCAGACGCTGACAACGTGGTAACCCAAGTCTCTGGGTGCCGCTGCCCTCTTGGGGAGCTCGTCCGGGTCCCGTCCCCTACAGCATGCCTGATGGTCTGATCCTGCCTCCGTGCACAGAATTTAGAAGTGTCCAAGTGGCCCATAAGCTTGAAGCTGTCTGGGCCCCGCTTCCTTCTATGAGTAGTAGAGGAGCTTGCTCTGAGGAGCTCACACTTGGGATTTCAGTGGGCGGCTTTGTTTAGAAAGCCCTATCCCCCTCGTTGCGCTAGTGCCCCCGATCTCTGAGCCTCATGGGAACAGTCCATAAAGGCCCTATCCTCCGCAGGTTAATTGCCGGATTCCTTGAAGCCTCTCCCCGACCTAGGGTCCAATACCCCGATGTGCTTATGGCCCCAGACCGGCTATTGGACTGCAGCTGCCGACCGTCCTCCTCGACTAGCCAGGCACCCAGTCCCAATATCCCGCGACCAGGTCTCCAACTGCTCCAGGTCCTGACCACCATCTGCAACCCAATCTGCTTCTCCCTTGGGAGCTCCAACACCCAGCTTCCTCCGAGCTCCTCACTGCTCGAGGGCGTCCACTGTTCTCTTTGTTACCCTGGAGCCGACTGACTTGTCACCTCCCACCTCCCTGCCTGACCCCTAGGTGGGCAGCCCTATTCCAGCTTAGCAGCCCACTGGTGTGCCTGACAAGGTGTGGTGTGAGGTGTGATTAGGATTTTTAGATGCTGGTGGAAGCAGTGCCGCAAGTTGGGAACCCAGAACCATGGGGGTTGAGCCCTGCACTGGGAGATAAAGAGCGTGTAGTACCCTGTGACGGCCTGACTAGTCCAGGGGCATCGCTCAGTTAACCCCTCATTTGCTGAAACACACTGTTCTGCAGCATTTAATGATGTCTTAGACCGCTCATATTGTGCACCGCGCTCCTCACCGGATTCCCCTGATTCACAATGTCCTACACAGTTTCATAATCTTTGTCCTTTGATTTAATGAAGGAATTTCTCTTTACGTTCTGGACACTGGATTCCGTTTGTTTTCCCATAGTCCGTGTCTCCACTCTGGTCACAGAGTTTAGGTTTTTGTCCAGTCTTTCTTTTGTGCCCGCTCACGTGTACAATCATCCAAGCGCTCACAGTTCATCAACTTCATCTTTGGATCACTCTCATTATTAATTTTACTTTTTACTGCTAATTTGCATTTCCAGCTTAAAAATACTTTTCCTTGTATCTTTGAAACTTAATCCAGAAATATTACGCTCAGGTTTAAAAGACTCACCAGCCACCATTTCCAGTTCTCCACCATTATCAGGTCCATGCTGCAGGCCACACTCCAGACTGTGGACTTCTCCTGGATCATCAGCCCAGCTCCCCTCCCCTCCACCTGGGTCTGAGGCCATGGCCTCCGCCCTGCCGAGAGCTCACAAACACACGTCTAGCCTCTCCTATGTACAAGAATATATCTATTATAATACTGCCCCATATGTACAAGACTATAACTACTATAATATTGCCCCTATGTACATGACTACAAGTACTAAAATACTGCCCCTATGTACAAGAATATAACTACTATAATACTGCCTCTATATACAAGAATATAACTACTATAATACTGCCCCCTATGTGCAAAAATATAATTACTATAATACTGCCCCTACGTTCAAGAATATAACTACTATAATAATGCCCCTATGTAAAAGAATATAACTACTATAATACTGCCCCTATGTACAAGAATATAACTACTATAATACTGCCCCCTATTTACAAGAATATAACTACTATAATACAGCACTTTATTTACAAATGTATAACTACTGTAATACTGCTTTTATCTACAAGAATATAACTACTATAATACTGCCCCATATACAAAGATAGAACTGCTATAGTATTGTTCTTATGTACAAGAATAAAATCTACTATAATACTGCTCCTACATAGAAGAATATAACTACTATAATACTGCCCCCGATGTATAAGAAAATAACTGCTATAATACTTCTCCTACATACAAGAATATACCTACTATAATACTGCCCGTATGGACAAGAATATAGAAAACAACTATTATAATACTGTCCCCTATGTACAAGAAAGTTACTATTATAGACACAGCTCCTACATACAAGAATATAACTACTATAAATCTGCCCCATGTACAGAATATAACTGCTATAATATTGTTTATACTTAGAATATTATTACTATAATACTGCCCTATGTACAAGAAGATAACTTACTATAATACTGTCCACTATGTACAAGAAAATAACTACAACGATACTGCTCCTACATAGAAAACTATAACTACTATACTACTGCCCATATACATAAGAGAATAACTACTATAATACTGCTCCTATGTACAAGAATATAACTACTATAATACTGTCCGTATGGACAAGAATATAACTATTATAATACTGCTCCTATATACAAGAATATAACTACTATATTACTGCTCCTACATACAAGAACATATAATACTGCCCCATGTACAGAATATAACTGCTATAATATTGTTTATATTTAGAAGAATATTACAACTGTAATACTGTTCCTATGTACAAGAATATAACTACTATAATACTGCCCCTATGTACAAGAATACAATTGCTATAATACCGCTCTCTATGTACAAGAATATAACCACTATAATACTGCCCCTACGTACAAGAATATAACTACTATAATAATGCCCCTATGTAAAAGAATATAACTACTATAATACTGTCCGTATGGACAAGAATATAACTATTATAATACTGCTCCTATATACAAGAATATAACTACTATATTACTGGTCCTACATACAAGAACATATAATACTGCCCCATGTACAGAATATAACTGCTATAATATTGTTTATATTTAGAAGAATATTACAACTATAATACTGCTCCTATGTACAAGAATATAACTACTATAATACTGCCCCGTATGTACAAGAATACAACTACTATAATACCGCTCTCTATGTACAAGAATATAACTACTATAATACTGCCCCTATGTACAAGACTATAACTACTATAATACTGCTCCTATGTACAAGAATATAACTACTATAATACTGCCCCTATGTACAAGAATATGACTACTATAATACTGCCCCTATGTACAAGAATATAACTACTATAATAATGCCCCTATGTAAAAGAATATAACTACTATAATACTGCCCCCTATGTACAAGAATATAACTACTATAATACTGCCCCCTATTTACAAGAATATATCTACTATAATACAGCACGTTATTTACAAAAGTATAACTACTGTAATACTGCTTTTATCTACAAGAATATAACTACTATAATACTGCTCCCTATGTACAAGAATATAACTACTATAATACTGCTCCCTATGTACAAGAATATAACAACTATAATACTGCCCCTATGTACAATAATATAACTACTATAATACTGACCCCTATGTACAAGAATATAACTACTATAATACTGACCCCTATGTACAAGAATATAACTACTATAATACTGCCCCTATGTACAAGAATACAACTACTATAATACTGACCCCTATGTACAAGAATATAACTACTATAATACTGACCCCTATGTACAAGAATATAACTACTATAATACTGACCCCTATGTACAAGAATATAACTACTATAATACTGACCCCTATGTACAAGAATATAACTACTATAATACTGCTCCCTATGTACAAGAATATAACAACTATAATACTGCCCCTATGTACAAGAATATAACTACTATAATACTGCCCCTATGTACAAGAATATAACTACTATAATACTGCCCCTATGTACAAGAATATAACTACTATAATACTGCTCCTATGTACAAGAATATAACTACTATAATACTGCTCTATATGCAAGAATATAACTACTATAATACTGCCCCTATGTACAAGAATATAACTACTATAATACTGCTCCCTATATACAAGAATATAACTACTATAATACTGCTCTATATGCAAGAATATAACTGCTACAATACTGCCCCCTATGTACAATAATATAGTTACTATAATACTGCTCTTATGTAGAAGAATTGTAAAAATATAAACAATTACATCTAAATTTGGTGCACCCATCAGTTGTATTTTGGCTCTAAAGTGAGACGACAGAAGATTTTTGTACAGTTCCTTCCTGCTGAGCTGCTTAACATCATCATACAGGATCTTCCATCTGATGATCTTACTTATTACATGGACACCATACCAAGACACGTTATTCTTTATGTGCCTGGAGATCCTCTTGATGGGGTCTCCTACCGACCATACCGACACAAACTGCTGAATCTGTCTCTTAAACAACCAATACCACGGCGTCTTCTCTGACTTTTTACAAAATGAGAAGTTTTTCATCAAAAACAAGAGATTAAAGAAGAGCTCGGGACATGGCATGGAGATGCCGCCCTCCTCATAGGGGAGATAGACAATATTTCTCCTGACCACATTCACTCGGTTACCCCATAAAAAGTGGAAGAAAACATTGGTGAGCCTAGGGAGTAACGTATCGGGCACCGAGAACACCGCATGGATATAGAGGAAGAGCAGGATCAGGAACGTCTTCAGCAGACGGATCTTCTCCTGATACGTCAAGCTCCAGTGCTTCCAGCTCTGCACCTTCTGCTCACACACCGACAACTTCTCTTCCCAGTTCACCTTCCCATCGTCTACAGCACCAAACACAACTCCCATAATCTTTATCTGACCCTGAGCTGTCCTAAAGGGCACAGAGAAGACATTCTGGTCATCCCCCAACCATAGAGCCTCGCTCTTCTCTGTGTTCACAGAGGAATTAGACACATGGGAGAAAGCTGCAATCTCCTGCTGTAGAGCCGCACAGACTTCTCTAGAAGTCACCACGACCGATACATCATCCGCATAAGCGCAGAACTTCACATCCTCCACTTTACTCTGCAGGTGACACCTCAACCCTGTAAAATCTTTATGATTCTGCAACTTTCCAAGGAAAGGATCTAGACTAAAGACATACAGCAAAGGGCTGAGAGGACAGCCCTGCCTCACCCACGACATGATCCTGAAAGGCTCGGCCAAATGGCCATTAATCAGCGGCAGACTAATGGCCTCCTTATACAGGACCTGCAACCACGGCACAAACTGCTTGGGAAGACCATAATGTGACAACACCTCATACAAGTAGCCATGATGGACTCTATCAAAGGCTTTACTCTGGTCTAACCCCACAATATATGCTCCCATATTGTGCTGCTTAATATACGTCACGGCTTCTCTCACCAGCAGTAATGAGTCCTCTATAGTCCGACCCTTCACACCACACGTCTGGTTGGCGATGATGAGCTCACCCGCCACCTCACTCAGCCGATAATACAAGATCTTAGCCAGGATTTTATAATCCGTATTTAGTAAAGACAGGGGACGCCAGTTCTTTATATCTTTTAGATTTCCCTTCTTTGCCAGAAGGACCCGAACAGATTTATACTGGGACTGTGTAAGCTTCCCAGCAGAGAGACACTCATTATAGACCTGCACCAGGTCCGGAGCTAACATGTCCCTAAACCCTCTATAGAACTCGCTTGTCAGGCCATCCAGCCTCTGGCTCTTGTTGGCCTTCAAGGAGTCAATGCTCCTCTTTACCTCCTCCTGAATTATGGGCCTGGCCATACTCTCCGCCTGTACAGGGTCTAACGTCGTCCGAGATATCCCCTTCGGATAGGCTTTAATGCCATCCTCTGATCTGGGCCCCTTTATACAGATCTCTATAATAGTCCATAAATGATATTATGGACTTTCTCCTAATCTGATTGCTCCACCCCATTCTCATCTAACAAGCCGGTCATTAGCTTCTTACTGACTCTGTTCTTACAAGCTATAAAGGGGTCAGGAGTATAGACACCCCAACTATCAAACTGTCCCTCTGCCTTGAGAGACTTGAGGTGATCGTACTGTAACTCTCTCATCCTCCGCTTTATCTGGCTAACGTTCTGACTGTCCACCTCCTTTCCACCATTCATCCTGCTATATAGTCTGCTCAATTGTAGTCTCAAGGCCGAGTATCTCATATACTCCATATTACTTTGTCTTTTAGCTGCATGTATAATAAACTGCTTGATGTCACTTTTCATGATTTCCCACCAATCAGCTGTGTCCTCACACATACACTGCGTGGTCCTCCACTCATTATAATAGGTGGTGAAGGCTTCTCTAAACCATGGCTCCTGAATTACGGGGCTATTCATCTTCCAGTACCCCTTACCACAAACCCCAGTGCCGTCCGAATCCAGTGTCACGCTCACCATACAATGGTCTGTGTTACGAGGGGGACCCGGAGAAGCGTGCCAAGATGGTATATGGACAGCTTCCGCCGGTCAAGGTCCACTGTGCGGTGTAAGGGACCGCTGCTATGGTGGGAGAAGAGTGAGCGGGTTGCTGCTAGCGATCGTCTGGAATGTCACAGACGATCTGCGTACACCTGTCCGCCCTAACCCGTGAGGGTTGTATGGCACGGGGCTCACAACTCGGTGTACCTGTTGCACGGGGACGCACAGAGGTGCCTACGCACGTGTGCCAGCGGGAGTCACAGGAATATGGCACGAGGGTAGCACAGAGGTGCCCACGCACGTGTGCTTCAGAAACCAGGTGAGTCCGACAGAGATTCAAGGAGCTCACCTGGGACAGGAACACAGCCTGTTCAACGGAATACTGCCGGAGCAGCAAGGCAGGGGCGAGACCTGCAAAATACAATGACGTCTGTACAGTGGCGTGGCAGCACGCTGCCAGACATCCAAACATAGGACGGTCGCGCGCCGCCATGATGGCAGGAGGGGTTTTTAAGGAGATGTAGCTCCAGCCAAGGGCGGGCGCGAGACGGATGTGACCCAATCATGATCTGTGACGTCCTGGCCCGGCCAGTCAGGATTCAGCACATCACCAGCCTCGTTATCTGGCCGTGTGATACCAGTGAGCGAATCAGAAGACGTCACGTGGGGCACATGCTCAACCTCCTGCCTCTGGGTCATAAAGGCGGGATCTTCGGTTTCACAATGTGCAGAGCTAAGGGAAGTCTTGCTGCTTCCCTGAGCATCTATCCTTTGCACACTGTGCAACCACTCCGACCCTCTGTGATGCCGAGCAGGAGGGCACGTGGCAGGCAAGGGATGGGAGACCACTCCTTTCCTTACAAGGAGTAAACCACTAGGTGTCACCCTACTGCTGCATCTAGGAGGAGGAAACTTTTGGCGCTGCTGAGCAGGAGGGCTCGCGGCAGACAAGGAATGGGGGACCACCTCATTCCTTGCAAGAGGAGAGCCACGAGATGTAACAGGTCTGAGTACTCCAGAGGGCTGATCCTGTACTGCGCACATCTCACCTCTCTCTTTACATACACCCGGTCTATTCTACTGGCATTACCGGCCTTATAGTAAGTGAACGCCTTACTGGTATGATGGGTTCTAAAAGGGTCTACTAGATGGGCCTGCTAAAGTATACTAATAAGAAAGGTCTCATCATATCTCAGTCTCTTGTGACCACTGGTTCGGTCCACATTACATGACACATTATTAAATTCCCCACACAATAGGAATACTTTAGAAGTGAAACAATATGGCTTCATATGATCAAATAATTCCCTCTGCTCCTTTCTGGTCTGCGGAGCATAAATATTTAAGGCTCTATAATGGACGGAGTCCAGCGTAAAGTCCAGCATCAGACATCGGCCCAGACAGATCTCCAAGACTCTGTTCACATGAACATCCATGGTATTAAAGAGGATCCCCACACCATCATTCCTCTCTAGACCGAAGGACCAGAATGACGGCCCGAGTCTCCAGTCTTTCTTAGCTGCATACACATTGGCATTACCCTTCAAATATGTCTCCTGTAAAAAGAAGACATCGGATCTCTCATCAGACAGACGCTGGTATATAGCCTGCCGCCGGTTACTGGTCCTCACACTGTTCACATTAATAGAGCTTATCCTCAGACGCATTTAGATTACTTAGACTTCTTGGTCTTCTTCCTCCTTCCACTGCTGTCACCTATAGTTCCCCACCTCTTTGTGGACACTGGGGAAACAGGATCCAATCCACCTCATGAGAGTCACTTTCAGGAACATATGAAGGACTTTGCTCCATTTCTGTCTCTTCTTCCTGTCCTCCTCCCAGTACACTATAACGTCCAGGACTTACTGATAATTCTGGAGGCTCATATGTTTTCTGTGCAGTTTTTTATTTTTCTGTAAGGATCCGCAACAGCATTCTTCCTGTTTACGGTAACAAAACCTTCTTCATCGACACTGGACGTAGTGGCCAGTCCAACTGATTCTGCAGAAGTGCTACGCTGAGGACTGGGTGGTTTGACATAAGGCTTTTTAGACACTTTAGGTTTTCCTTTAATGACTGACATTTTAGATTTAACTGTAGGATTTTTGTTTTTGCTTTAGTGACTGATGGCCGTTTAGCACCTTTTTTGTTAATTGATGGTAGTTTAGGAGTTGATGGTACCTTAGGTTTTTTTTTCAATGGCTGGTGGTACCTTAGTCTTTTTTCAGTGGCTAGTGGTACCTTAGACTTTTCTTCAGTGGCTGGTGGAACCTTAGTCTTTTCTTCATTGGCTAGTGGTACCTTAGGCTTTTCTTCAGTGGCTAGTGGTACCTTACACTTTTCTTCAGTGGCTGGTGGAACCTTAGTCTTTTCTTCATTGGCTGGTGGTCCTTGCAGTACAGCTTTCTTTGGTGGTATCACAGACTGGAGCTGATTCAGTGACATTAAGACTTCTATCATGATCATTGTCGACTTCAGAGACAACATCAAGACCTCTGGCAACATCTACCTGACCTTCCTCCAAACGTACTGGGAAGATCTGATCATTATATTGATTATGTTCAGTGAATAGACATTCCCTGAATGTATGCCCTAATTCTGAGCACAGGTTACAGATGACAGGTCCTGTACACTCGCTCTTTACATGCCCCAACTGTCCACATAATGAGCACTTCACACGAGAACGGTTCATGGCAAGGTGACAGCTTCCACATCAATAGCATCAACGTGGCTGACCAGGGTAGTAGCATATCCCCCTCTCTGAGCCCAAATAGAAGGAGTGCGGCAGATGACAGGTCACACCATTCTGTTGTAGGAGCTGAATCTTCACCGTATATTCTCCATTCCACAACTGTTCTGTCCTGGACGTGTACCGCACCAGCAGCGGTCGAACCGCTCGGATCCGGGTGTCGCTACTCGTGGCTCGAGGGTCTCCGGACCCGGGGGCTTGGGGTCACTCCGAAATGTGATGGGGGGTTATTTACAGGGGAGTTAGGTAGTTTGTGACGCCACCTGTGGTGTGCAGTAATAGAGAGTACCACCGCTGCCGTTGGGAGTACACAAAATGATGAAGTGGGGCAGCTAGATGACGTTACCCTCCACGGGTAGGGAAAGGCCACAGGACCCTGAATGGTGGGATTGATTGCAGGGGGAGCGCAGACTCGCTGGTAGCAGGGGTTAAGCAGGTACTCACTCAGAAGGAAAGCAGACGCTGACAACGTGGTAACCCAAGTCTCTGGGTGCCGCTGCCCTCTTGGGGAGCTCGTCCGGGTTCCGTCCCCTACAGCATGCCTGATGGTCTGATCCTGCCTCCGTGCACAGAATTTAGAAGTGTCCAAGTGGCCCATAAGCTTGAAGCTGTCCGGGCCCCGCTTCCTACTATGAGTAGTAGAGGAGCTTGCTCTCAGGAGCTCACACTTGGGATTTCAGTGGGCGGCTTTGTTTGGAAAGCCCTATCCCCCTCGTTGCGCTAGTGCCCCCGATCTCTGAGCCTCATGGGAACAGTCCATAAAGGCCCTATCCTCCGCAGGTTAATTGCCGGATTCCTTGAAGCCTCTCCCCGACCTAGGGTCCAATACCCCGATGTGCTTTTGGCCCCAGACCGGCTATTGGACTGCAGCTGCCGACCGTCCTCCTCGACTAGCCAGGCACCCAGTCCCAATATCCCGCGACCAGGTCTCCAACTGCTCCAGGTCCTGACCACCATCTGCAACCCAATCTGCTTCTCCCCTGGGAGCTCCAACACCCAGCTTCCTCCGAGCTCCTCACTGCTCAAGGGCGTCCACTGTGCTCTTTGTTACCCTGGAGCCGACTGACTTGTCACCTCCCACCTCCCTGCCTGACCCCTAGGTGGGCAGCCCTATTCCAGCTTAGCAGCCCACTGGTGTGCCTGACAAGGTGTGGTGTGAGGTGTGATTAGGATTTTTAGATGCTGGTGGAGGCAGTGCCACAAGTTGGGAACCCAGAACCATTGGGGGTTGAGCCCTGCACTGGGAGATAAAGAGCGTGTAGTACCCTGTGACGGCCTGACTAGTCCAGGGGCATCGCTCAGTTAACCCCTCATTTGCTGAAACACACTGTTCTGCAGCATTTAATGATGTCTTAGACCGCTCATATTGTGCACCGCGCTCCTCACCGGATTCCCCTGATTCACAATGTCCTACACAGTTTCATAATCTTTGTCCTTTGATTTAATGAAGGAATTTCTCTTTACGTTCTGGACACTGGATTCCGTTTGTTTTCCCAGCTTAAAAATACTTTTCCTTGTATCTTTGAAACTTAATCCAGAAATATTACGCTCAGGTTTAAAAGACTCACCAGCCACCATTTCCAGTTCTCCACCATTATCAGGTCCATGCTGCAGGCCACACTCCAGACTGTGGACTTCTCCTGGATCATCAGCCCAGCTCCCCTCCCCTCCACCTGGGTCTGAGGCCATGGCCTCCGCCCTGCCGAGAGCTCACAAACACACGTCTAGCCTCTCCTATGTACAAGAATATATCTATTATAATACTGCCCCATATGTACAAGACTATAACTACTATAATATTGCCCCTATGTACATGACTACAAGTACTAAAACACTGCCCCTATGTACAAGATTATAACTACTATAATACTGCCTCTATATACAAGAATATAACTACTATAATACTGCCCCCTATGTGCAAGAATATAACTACTATAATACTGCCCCTACGTACAAGAATATAACTACTATAATACTGCCCCTATGTACAAGAATATAACTACTATAATACTGCCCCCTATTTACAAGAATATAACTACTATAATACAGCACTTTATTTACAAAAGTATAACTACTGTAATACTGCTTTTATCTACAAGAGTATAACTACTATAATACTGCCCCATATACAAAGATAGAACTGCTATAGTATTGTTCTTATGTACAAGAATAAAATCTACTATAATACTGCTCCTACATAGAAGAATATAACTACTATAATACTGCCCCGATGTATAAGAAAATAACTGCTATAATACTTCTCCTACATACAAGAATATACCTACTATAATACTGCCCGTATGGACAAGAATATAGAAAACAACTATTATAATACTGTCCCCTATGTACAAGAAAGTTACTATTATAGTACTGCTCCTACATACAAGAATATAACTACTATAAATCTGCCCCATGTACAGAATATAACTGCTATAATATTGTTTATACTTAGAATATTATTACTATAATACTGCCCTATGTACAAGAAGATAACTACTATAATACTGTCCACTATGTACAAGAAAATAACTACAACGATACTGCTCCTACATAGAAAACTATAACTACTATACTACTGCCCATATACATAAGAGAATAACTACTATAATACTGCTCCTATGTACAAGAATATAACTACTATAATAATGGCCGTATGGACAAGAATATAACTATTATAATACTGCTCCTATATACAAGAATATAACTACTATATTACTGCTCCTACATACAAGAACATATAATACTGCCCCATGTACAGAATATAACTGCTATAATATTGTTTATATTTAGAAGAATATTACAACTATAATACTGCTCCTATGTACAAGAATATAACTACTATAATACTGCCCCTATGTACAAGAATACAACTACTATAGTACCGCTCTCTATGTACAAGAATATAACTACTATAATACTGCCCCCTATGTGCAAGAATATAACTACTATAATACTGCCCCTACGTACAAGAATATAACTACTATAATAATGCCCCTATGTAAAAGAATATAACTACTATAATACTGCCCCTACGTACAAGAATATAACTACTATAATAATGCCCCTATGTAAAAGAATATAACTACTATAATACTGCCCCTATGTACAAGAATATAACTACTATAATACTGCCCCCTATTTACAAGAATATAACTACTATAATACAGCACTTTATTTACAAAAGTATAACTACTGTAATACTGCTTTTATCTACAAGAATATAACTACTATAATACTGCTCCCTATGTACAAGAATATAACTACTGTAATACTGCTCCCTATGTACAAGAATATAACAACTATAATACTGCCCCTATGTACAAGAATATAACTACTATAATACTGCCCCCTATGTACAAGAATATAACTACTATAATACTGCCCCCTATGTACAAGAATACAACTACTATACTATTGCTCCCTATGTACAAGAATATAACAACTATAATACTGCCCCTATGTACAAGAATATAACTACTATAATACTGCTCTATATGCAAGAATATAACTACTATAATACTGCCCCTATGTACAAGAATATAACTACTATAATACTGCTCCCTATATACAAGAATATAACTACTATAATACTGCTCTATATGCAAGAATATAACTGCTACAATACTGCCCCCTATGTACAATAATATAGCTACTATAATACTGCTCTTATGTAGAAGAATTGTAAAAATATAAACAATTAGAAAAACTCTTCCATTTTAACGCACAGATGAAGTCAGTAGATCTACATTTTACTTAATTTCGATTTTGTTTTTACCTAGAAGAAATATAAAAAATGTACAAATAGAGATGTACCGTTTCACATATTCAGCACAAAAAAAGTGGAGCCAGGCAGTAGGTGTGTAATATAATCTTTATGTATTTTTAATTGAATGATCATAAAGGATGAGATAATCTTGCCCTTAATCGTCTGGCCATCGTCCAGAAACTTTAACTCTCCAGAAGTTTGGAGTGTTGTGTCAGCAAAATAATAAATGTTAATGGATATTTAATACCTTTTGTATAACATATCCCATCAACAATGGGATTCTGGGGACACCACCTCTCCGTCTGCCATTGACTGGCTGATGACAAATGCTTTTGTAGACTTTGGATTGCGGGCATCATGTCCTAAGCCTTTCCCTTTTTTTTATTGAAGAATGCATCCTGCAAACACGTGAGGGATGACGCCTGACTCGTCCTGCTGCAGAGCGGCTGTGTCTTTCATATGTTCGTGTAACACTGGTTATTTTGGAAATATAACAAATGTATTTTGATTGTGAATATGTATGAAGGGCTAACAGTTATCTTAGTAAATTTTACCCCTTCTCTGCTGTACACAGAAAACCCCGCTAATCTTTTTAGAATACAGTGTATGACTTCTCCTGTCTCCTTTTACTGTGCCCTCTGGAACTCCCAGTCAGTCTGTAACAAATTCACCTACTGTCACATGGCGTTTTGCACAAACTTCGATGACTGTCATGGTGGCAGCGGGTTCTGTCCACATTGCAGAATCTGACTCTCCACCAGATGGTTTTTCTGGTGTCTGGAATCAACCCATGCAGACTCGGGCATCAACCTGTTGTGTGCTGACTCACAGGCACGCTATCGGAAGTTCATCTCTGCTTTTCTGCTTTTTAGGTTCCTTTGATCACATGTGGTGGGGAGGCCAATCACATCTACTCCCCTCCTATTTATTTTGATGGGATCCTTCTACCCATGCCAGCTATAGATTCTATGTTTGTCTGAGAGGTG
Organism: Anomaloglossus baeobatrachus; assembly: GCF_048569485.1. Classification (NCBI taxonomy): domain Eukaryota; kingdom Metazoa; phylum Chordata; class Amphibia; order Anura; family Aromobatidae; genus Anomaloglossus; species Anomaloglossus baeobatrachus. The sequence goes on along the minus strand of NC_134354.1, from coordinate 36,001,356 downwards.
TGGTATCCCAGATTTTTTGGTGAAAACTGTGCTAGTTGCTTGTTGCAGTTGTATAGTTCAACCCTGTTTTATAGCTTTCATCCTCCTTGTGTGTTTCTTCCTTAATCTCGTATTGTTTTTACCTATGTGGGTACACACTGTGTGACAGAGTTTTGTTTTTTAACCTTGTCTGTCTATATTTGGGACTTTCATTGCACTCCTGTCATGTCCCATCCTGGGGGGAGGAGGAATCAGATCAGTACTTGCAGGAGCAGGGCCAGGAAGGAGACTCAAGCATCCCCACCATTAGGGGTATCTCTGTGAATAGCGATAGCATAAGGCCTCCTAGCTTGAGGAACAGCTTAGGAGCCCTGGTTCCCCACTACCCCAGAGTCATCGTGACACCTACATCCACAACTTCTTCCTTTCAAACATTTTTAATTTTATGACTTTTACTAAAACCCGGAATCTGTGTGAGACAACTCTACTGCAATCCTCTCATTTAGTGGCCTACATTTTCGCATTACCCCTAGACCTGAGAACAAAAAAGCTGGAGCTGTTGGTTTGCTTTTCTCTATCGCTTTCATTGGGGGACACAGGACCATGGGTGTATGCTGCTGTGACTAGGAGGCTGACACTAAGTAGACATAAAAAGAGTTAACTCCTCCCTGGCAGTGTACACCCCGAGCCGGAGGCGGATCTATGCCAGTTTTTTGCTTAGTGTCGTAGGAGGCTGAAGTGGGCCCATATCTCTGTGGGCCAACCTCAGCCTAGGCTATTCCTTTTTTTCCGTTTTTTTCCTTTTTTTTCGTGCCATACGGCGCCGCTCAGCCTTCTCATCTCTTCTAGGCTTTTGTCTCTTCTGCAGGGTTAAAGACCCAGCATCAGAGAGAACCCTCGCCTTCTCCTTCTCTACGGGGTACCGTCCCCAGGGTCGCTTGAGGCGACCCCAGGCCCTATCCCCCTTGGGCCCCATGGTACCACCCCAGGGGCTGCTTGGGGTTGAACATTTTTATTTTTTAAGGGCACACTCCCCGTCGACCCCTATGGTACCATCCCAAGGGGTGCTTCTGGTGGAGCCGGCGAGGAATTATGTGCACCCGGTGTCAGGATCGCAGGCTCTGCAGCGCATTAGCGCTCACAGCACCAGGCCTACCCCCAGCGTTCTTTCCTGGTACCCTGGGCCCAGGCAGAGGATCTGTTCGCTGCAGCGCAGGAGCGCTCTGCAGTCTCCCGCACAGCTCCCCAGCCCCCCCCTGATGCCTTCCAGAAGCAGATTCACTCACCGGGGGCTGCAGCAGTCAAGGATGGGACCCGTGGATCTGAGCGACGCGCAGGGACGCAGGTAAGATCTGCTGCGCTCCCGGCGGCCGCCGCTCACTAATTTAGTCCCCGGCTTGGGGCCTACCTCGGGCCGGAGCGCTCCACCCCCCTGTTTGCGCACGCACACGCTTTTCCGGCCACGCCCCCCTCTTCTTCTGCCCGGAGACAGCCAGCTCAGCCTGCAGCACGCCCCCATTCCTCCCAGCGTCCCCTACTACACAGGACCCAGGGAGAGGATCACAGCTGCAGCGCAGGAGCGCTCTGCATCACCAGGCCTCCCCAGCGCTCACTTCTTCTCTGGACCCAGGCAGGGGATCGTGGTCACACATCTCCCCAGGCAACTCTCCGGCAGGCAGGATGGGACCGAGGATCACAGCGACGCCGGCAGAACGCAGGTAAGATTTCTCTGCGCTCAGCGCTCCGCTCCCGGGGGCCGCCCACTACTCTAGCCCCCTGCTTCGGCATACCTCAGGCTCCAGTCCTCTGCCTCACCGTTTGCGTGCGCGTGCTTTTTTCCCATGAAGCATAACCCCGGCAGTTCCTGCCTGGTCCCTCGACCAACCTCCCCTACTGTAAAAAAAAATAAATAAATAAATGAAGGGCTGCGTTTTTCTTCAGCAATGCTGTCCCCGCAGTTTTCTGAGAGCCCTGCTGACCTGGGTGGGACACAGGACCTGGGTGGGTGCTGCTCCTGCTTAGGAACAGACTATAGCTTCTTTCCCCTTTTTTATTATTTTTCTTAATTTTTTCTCCTGTCTCCCCCCTAGCGTCACTAGTGTTTTTTCCCTAAGCACCATGGCTAACCCTAGCTCCCCATCCAAACCGGGCCCCTTTATATCCTTTTTATGCTTGCAGAGCCTGCCAGGTAAAATTCTCCCAAGCCAGGCTACGCCCTCCGCTCGGCTTGCGCCACAGACCTCCTGTCACCGCCAGCACCCGACCTCCGCTGCGCCCCCTTACCCAGAGTGGTAGACCCCCTATCCCAGTCTGTGGACTCTCTTCCAAGGGCGTCTATGACCATCGCCTGCAGTCGCTCCCTACACCCGGCCATGCTCCCCCGGTCCAGCTGGCTCTGGACAACAGTCAGTCTGATCCAGACCCCACTGCCGGAGCGTAGAAGGGGACCTGTTGGGCCTCCTCTCAAGCCCTACCGGAGATCTCTCCTCATCTCCGAGACCGGCTGACCCCTTTTGTCAGGAGAAGAGTCGGATGCAGCCTCGATGCTGATTCCAGATCAGAGGGCTGATGTCAGAGGTAGGGTGGATAGTCCGGTCAAAGCGGTAAGTCGTACGCTAAAGCTCCAGACGTACTCTGTGGCTACCCAGTGTTTGCATGTCTCATTCAAACAGATTAAGCGGGCACAAAGGCAATTCGGTGACCAGCCAGAATTTGATGAAATTCTATACAAGCACAGACGACAACCGGTCAAGATATCCAACAATGGTAAGTCGTTTGATTTACTTTTCCCCTTCCCTGAGGCTCTCAGGAAGAAATGCGCAGGCTCGCCTAGGGTCGCCCTTCTCTTTTTCCGTCTGTCATCTTCCAATACTATCTCTCCCGCACGGGGCATCGCTCCGAGACGCCACGGATCAAAACACCGAGAGAGTTGCCCGTTCAGTTTTTTCTTCAGACGGCAGGCACGGTACTCCTACTGCCTTCGCCGCCATCTGGCTGGCAGCATCCATGATGTCCTGGGCCGCTAACCTCCACAACGGTCTTCGCGCGGGATCGAGCAATCTGGAGTTCTCAACATTTCTACACAGATCGCTCTGGCGGGTGAGTACATACTCATCGCATCTCTGTCACAGCCTACTGCGCAGTGCAAGTGGCTAGCAGCACGGGGGCCATCTGTCGGGCGATCCAGCTCAGAGCCTGGGATGCGGACGCGGCTTTTAGGATATCACTTACAGCCCTCCCCTTTACAGGAGGTCGTCTGTTTGGGGACTGGCTGGATCAGATTATCGACGAGATCACAGGAGCTTCGATTCCACACACACAAGATAACCAGGCCCCCACTGAGGAACAGGAAGTTTCTGTCCTTCAATACATGCCAGCCACGCCAGCCATCAAAGACGACGTCCGGATAACAGCGCTACCCCGCTAGATGACTCTTGGGTCGTTGCGCGCGGGCGCAGACCAGGTGAAGGGGGGGGGCCCTGTCTCATCTCAATCACGTCTGGCGGACTTGGATCACGGACGCCTGGGTCGGAGAGATGCTGGTCTCAGGGTACATAATAGAGTTTTCAGCAAGTCTATCGTCGGACATACAGGTCGCACCTAATTTGCCAACAGCACAGATGTTCCTGCGTCTCGCAATAGCAGACGATCATTTTTGGTGATTCCGTACCTGGACGCCTTGTTGATCAGGGGTTCTTCTTTTTGACGACTGTCTCCTAAGTGTTCAGGTCACCATCGATATCCTGTCCCGACTCGGCTAGCGCATCATTCGGAAGAGAGCCCTCTCTGACCCCGGCCAGCAGGATTACCTGTCTAGGCATGGAGTTCGATACCATCCAAGGACGCGTGTCACTCCAAAGAGACCTCCAGATCCTCCGTCACTCCAAGCCGGAGAGTCCTCAGTCGGATGGTGGCGGCAATAGAGGCGGTTCCGTTTGCCGCTTCCACCTTCGTCTCCTTCAGCTGACTTGGCCGAACAGATGGCACAATTCTCTATTCATCTTGAATCGCAGAATCCAATTGACTCCGGGAACCTGCCGCTCACTTTTTGGTGGACCAGCGGCCCTCATCGGTCCAGTGGAATGTCTTTCATACCAGTACACTGGCAGGCAGTCATCACTGATATCAGTTCTCTGACTGGAGAGCGGTGTTCCGAAACACACGGCTCACGGTTGGTGGCCCTCCCAGGAGAGCCGTCTGCCTATCAAATTTTTTTTAGGGATCAGAGTTTTTTCTCCGAGCTCTACAGATTTTTTTCAGCCCTTCATACAAGAATCGCCATCCAGAATCCAGTCGGACATCACCTGGGCGGAACAAGGAGCGGCATGGCGATGACATAGGTGAATAAGATCTTATAGTGGGCATAGCCTCTCCACTCCAGATTTTTGTCCGCAATCATTTTCCCCGCCGTGGAGAATTGGGCAGCAGACTATATCAGCAAGGTCTGGCGGCAGGCGAATGATCCCTCAACAGAGAGGCTCTCGAATGGATCGGCCTCAGATGAGATATTCCGAATGTGGACCTGATGGCTTCTAGATTCAACAATCAAGTCACAAGAGTCCTCAAGAAACTCAGAGCAGAGGGCATCCCAGTGACTCTCATTGCCATGGATTGACCCAGGCAAGCGTTGTTCGCAGAGCTCACGCAGCTCATCAGACACCCCATGGTGGCGTCCAGCTCGTCTGAACTTCTTGTTGCAAAAGTCCTCTTTTTCCATCAATATTCAGGGGTTCTCAATTTGACCGCATGGCTGTGGAACCAGGGCTACTAGCCCACGCAGGCTCTTTCCCACAGGTGTTACAGACCAGGGTCAGAACTCAGAAGCCTCCGTCTTCAAACATCTACTACCGCACCGGAAAGGCCTCCTTTCAAGGGTGTGAGGTCAACGTCAACTCATCTCCACTGGATCTGTTACCCCCAGTGTTACTGGCCTTCCTACAGTCAGGCTTACAGGCTGGTCTCTCGCCAGCAACCTTCGAAGGGCAGTTGTCGGCTCTATCTGTCTTTTCCAGAGAAATCTTGCATCTCGGCCGCAAGTCAGGACGTTCATCCAAGGAGTCGTCCATCTGGCACCGCTAGATCGTTCCCCGCTAGAGCCATGGGACCTCCAGCTGGCTCTAGGGTCTCTTCAATTAGCCCCGTTCGATTCTCAATCTTACGCCTACCCGGGAAGGTGGCTTTGTTGAGGGCAGTCACTTCAATCAGAGGAAGGTCTGCTCTGTAAGCCTTCTCATGCGGGTCACTTTTTCTTGTTTTTTTCACCAAGACGAGATTGTTCGGCACCCGTCTCAGATTTTTTCCTACCGGATGTAGTATCTGAATGAGGTGATGGTGGCTCCATGCTTCGGTCCAGCCTCCATTCGATCCTTGGAGAGGTCACAGCTTACACCGGATCTAGTGCGAGCTCGGAGGAGTTACGTTTCGAGATCCGCGCCCCTCTGCATCTTGGACGGCCTATTCGTCCTGTCTACTGGACCCAGGAGGGGCATGCCGGCGTCCAAGGCTACCACTGCAAGTTGGATCAGGGCGACCATATCAGAGGCCTACAGGATTAGAGTCAGTATTTTTCCGAGGGGTGTAAAAGCCTTTCCACCTGTGCAATTGGGGCGTCTAGGACAAACAGACGCCAGGCATCAGCCAAGCAAGTCTACAGAGCCGCCGCATAGTCAAGCTTTTCATACCTTTTCCAGGGTTTCCAGGATACAGCAAGCGGCTGTCGCACACCTATGATAAGCCGGTATACTTTTGCACCGAGCATTCTTACAGAGTTTTCGAAATGTTTTGAATCTGTATGATTACTCCTGTACCCACCCAGGGACTGCTTTTGGACGTCCCATGGTCCTGTGTCCCCCAATGAAAGCGATAGAGAAAGAAGGATTTTTGTGTACTCACCGTAAAATCTCTTTCTCTGAGTCTTCATTGGGGGACACAGCACCCACCCTGTTTGGATCTTGGGTTGCTCTTAGTTGCCGGATGTTACTGGTTCTTTATGGAAACACATTCTTCTGTACCCGGCTTAGTTATGTTCTTATATATATATATTTATATACAGTATAGGTGTTACGGTTGCTGCGAGCACTGGAGACTATGTCCAGATTTCTTGCTACTGCACATGTGCGAGCGCTGGAGACTAAGTCCAGATTTCTTGCTACTGCACATGTGCGAGCGCTGGAGACTAAGTCTAGATTTCTTGCTACTGCACATGTGCGAGCGCTGGAGACTAAGTCTAGATTTCTTGCTACTGCACATGTGCGAGCGCTAGAGACTAAGTCCAGATTTCTTGCTACTGCACATGTGCGAGCGCCAGAGACTAAGTCCAATCTTGGAGCCATTGCACATGTGCGGGTGACATCATCGCTGACACGAGGTCACATGTCTCTGACACCTTCTATGCCGATTGGTCGCTGGTCATGTGCTTGTGACGTCTTGCTCGGTGATAGGCCAGCATGACGTCACTCCTGTCGTTCTGGCAGCGGATTGGCTCTGGTGTCCTCCATCTTGGATGAGGCACAGAGTCTATATAAGACCCTGACACACGCCGCATGGTGCTCAGTCCTCTTGGTTCATGAATATGAGTAGACGCTCTGTGCGCGTTCCTCTAGGCATTCCTCTGTCTATGCTAGGTGAGCGCTACCGGCAGGGTAGCGTTCTTATACCTTACAGCTTCGGCTGCTGTCCGTATCCTTACCTCTTAGGGGAGCGGACATAGGCAGGTGCCTGAGGCACATGGTCTGGCTGGGCCTTGTGATTCTACTCGTAGGTGGACATTGCCGCTAGGGTAACGTTCCTTATACTGCGTCTGGCAGTTGTTCGTATCCTCGCACACTAGGGGAGCGAACAGAGGTAGGAGCTTTGTGCGGCTTACGCTGCTGTTCGTCTCTTTTGCACCACTAGAAGAGTGGACCTAGGCAGGTGCCATATCTAGTGGTTCGTGTCCTCGCACACTAGTGGAGCGAACGCAGGTAGGAGCTTTGTGCGGCTTACGCTGCTGTTCGTCTCTTTTGCACCACTAGAAGAGTGGACCTAGGTAGGTGCCATTTCGCACACATTGCCTTTGTCTCTGTGATTATTAACAGAGATCATTCCACACACCCTCCAAGTAAGGGAGGAATTGCTTTACTTACTTATTATATCCTTCTGTGAGTTAACAGAGGTATTGCACTCTGCCATAGTCTGCAGCAAAGTCTTTGCACGGTGGACCCTGACTGTCTGATACTCCTTTCAGTTATTATCAGACAGCCCCCCGTAACAATAGGTTTAGATAAGATACTGTGTGTTTCTTGTTATTACCTTGATTAGTTATGGTTGTTCAGGTTTCTCCTACTACTGCTTGTACACTAAACTGGCATAGATCCGCCTCCGGCTCGGGGTGTACACTGCTAGGGAGGAGCTAACTTTTTTTATGTCTACTTAGTGTCAGCCTCCTAGTCACAGCAGCATACACCCATGGTCCTGTGTCCCCCAATGAAGACTCAGAGAAAGAGATTTTACGGTGAGTACACAAAAATCCTTCTATTTCATCAAAATGTTCATTTCAGGGCATTTCCCTAGTACTCTCCTTTATGATCCCCTCTTTTGAGGTCCATACCATCAGACTTTTCCACCCCTTGTCCCTGCGCGTGGCGGTTATGTACCACTCTGATCAGTTTTTGTATCACTTTGACCCTTGACTTCCACACTTTCTATCCGGTGACATTCCCACTCTCATTATGGCGGATTTTAACATCCCCATTGATGATCCAACCTCACCATCTGCCACAATCTCGTCATCTTCTGTCTGCATGATCCCCTACAAGAAGAACAAACTGACATGGGTGAAAGCAACCTTGGCACTTGTTTTCTTCAGCGTTTCTCTAGATTTGCTAAACATCTGTGGACAAAATTTCTTATGCAAGAAATCTTCATCCATTAAAAGTTTATTCTCTAACTATATAACCCTTCATCTTGCTAAACAAGCCTACGTCACCATCCTCACTATACAGCACTCCAAAATAACGTCGACACTTTTCATTCTCTCCTCAGTCCGAAAGTGCAGCCTTTGCCCTACCAATGTGGCCATTTATTCCAAAGAAAAAATTTACCATATCTGCCGAAAAAATGTCTCCCAATTCCCTTATTGCATGGATTTTATTCCATCCCACACTTGGCAAGTTCACTTTCCATCCTTGAACCTGCACATTGCAATGGAGTAGTCTGGATTTTTTAATTTTTTTGGTTTTACACCAATTTTTTCCGTTTTCTGCCAACAATGCTTCGGTGTACAAAATGCCAAATTTTAACACTTGTTATCCCTTGTGTGGGGATCAGTCCAGTGACCATGTAGCATGTCCCTATTGTCAGGTATCGGTTCTAACAGAGGTCCAGGAAGAGGTTTGGGTTTTTTTAGACACATGACATGGTTTCCTGTGTCTTCATATGACCAATTTGTGTAGACAGTGGGCTTATTCATCATTTTAATAGCTAGACCAGCTCTCTTCTCTGTCTATATATCGACTATCATACAGAATGGTGCAAGATTTACTATTGAAATAGTTAGCCAGTCCCCTTCGAACACTATAGTCATGTGCCAACTAAGGAAACACTGCCACGCCAGGCCCAGGAGAGAAAGCAAAGCTGGCAGCATCAGGGATGGGGCGGGTACCTGATAATTGGGACACAGCATGAAAGGACTATATTGTTAACAGGAATTTGTCAACAGGATTTCTCAACCCAAAAGTAAGACCCTAAAAATAACCCAATGTAGGATTTTGTGGGATTTTTTGGGTATGCTTAAAATATAAGCCCTACTCCAAAAAAAAAGCTCTATGTGTGGTCCCATAAGGAAGTGTTCAAACAGCTAAAAAAGTTAGAGGATACAGCAAGACTCTTCATCAAAGAAAGCAGACATCCCAAAAAAAAAGACACCCTCCCCAAAAAAAATCGCACTAACCAGAGCCTAAACAATTAATGTTTTCAGGAGCCGATGGTGGATGGGCTCTCACACAGAGATCTGTGTAGCTGTCAGGTTCCTCACTGTTTCAGCTGTATTGCACTTCAGCTCTCACACACAGATCGGGTAACAGTATGATTGTGCGTGAGTGATACTGCTTCCAGCCACCAGGGAAACCTGACAGCAACGGAGATTTGTATGTGAGAGTCCATTCACTTGCCAAATCGAATTGTTTGGGGTCTGGTAAGTGCGATTTTTTTAGGGGGTGTCTGCTTTCTTTTGGGGTAAACTTAGCAGTACATAGAGAATAATACATTTAAGTAGGTAATTTAAACCTTTGTAAATATGGTCTGTGTCCATCACTATAGGACGGGTTCTGCACCATGAGAATAGCAGATCAGATAAGAAAGTGTCCATCTGAACCAGTAATAGGATGAACACAAAATGTTGATGTTCCAGAATATGATGATGATTAGATTTGAATAAATGCTGATTTTTTTTATCGAGAATAAATGTGGATTGTTGTTCATAGGAAAATATAAGACATTACCTCAAAATAAGCCCTAGCGCATCTTTCGGAGCAAAAAATAATATAAGGACCTGTCTTATTTTCAGAGAAACACGGCATTTATATGCACAGGTAACTGTTTCAAAGACAAGTCCAGCAATACCTTTACATGACTAGTCCGTTCCTTTGTTACTGAGAAATCAGGGTTTAAATCAATATTGTCACGGTCGTCGCTCTGCTTAGAGACTGGTGATAGTGTCTGGTTCAGAATCTCACTTAGCCTGGGGAGGTTCTGCAGATATAAATGTAGTTTCCTTTCTATCAACAGTCAGAGGGTTAATGACTGTATTCACTTCCAGCAACATTCACATCACCTTCTCAGGTGTTTCCAGTTTGGACCACTCCCAGTCCCTATATATACCCTCTGCTCCCTCTAGAGGGTGCCGGTTATTCTCTGGTCTCTTTCAGTTGGACGCTTGGCATGGAGGTGAAAGCAGCTGGAAGAGCCCTCTCTGCTACTTGCCGTGGTGGCTGCAGCATTCGTGTTACTGCTGTAGTCCGTGGTGTACTGGTGGTATGGATTGGAAGTTTCCCAGTAATCTGTATACTCCCCCCTTTTATGTTGTTTCCCCCTGTGCACGTTTAGTCGCTCGTTTGTGTGTGATTGCCATGCGTCCAAGTTGTCGTTTTCCCCTGTCTGTGTCTTGTTGTGGGGTTTGTGTTTACGGTCCCGGCTCACCCATCGGATGGAGGTGGGGGAGGGAAGTTACATCAGGGCTTGGACAGGAGTAAGGTCACACTGGGGGCTCGGACCTGGCTACCATCAAGCCTACCTCCGAGTTAACGGACAGCACAGGGTCTTGAGTCGGAGGGCCAGCCTAGGTGCCCCGGACTGATCTGTAATTTAGGTTGTAGACCTGAAGCCTCTGTCACTCCATCTCTTTTCCCCGCTCTGCACCACCTCATGATGCTTCACCTAAAATCTCACACCATAGTGACTGTCAGTGAAGTAGGAAGAGGAAGCGCTGGACGGGGAATAGAGCTGGAGTGGCGGAGGCTTCAGATCTACCATAGCTATTTACATATGAATTCAAATTCTGGTTCCTCAGTAACGGAGGAACGGACCGGCCATGTAAAGGTATTGCTGGATTTGTCTTTGAAAGAGCTACATGCACATATAAATAGTTCGAGGATTGAAATCCTGCTGATAGATTCCATTTAACCTATACAACTTAGTAGTTGAAGCTCAATTATTGATTTTATTTTTTTGCCCTGTAAGTAATAGATTTTAAGGTTAAAGTTCATAAATCGGAAAATAGAATTCTTCCACTTGCAAAATACATAAACAGGGTTTACTAAACTTGTCATAACTTCTGATTGCTCCTCGGGCCAGTAAGAAATATCCTATAGGAAGTTACAGTAGGCAAAAGCGAAAATAAACCACTTGTAAAACAAATACAAAAATGACATTTTAAAGGCAGCATTGTCTGGATCCACGGATACTACGGATGAAATCATGTTTTATATTTAAATCCCCTTCATACCCAGTTGCACTTTAATAGAGGCCTGTGTATTGAGCTTTGGCTACATACGTCTGTGGTATACTGATTTCCTTTTTGGCTGCAGACTTCAATACGACCAGGTACCCAAGAGACAAGCCTCTACGTTGTCTTTTGAAGCCCCCGGCCCCCATTTGCTGACTTTATGGTCTCTTCTTGGCCCAAACTTGCAAAACTACTTTACAAACCCGGAGACAGAACAATTGGCGATCTGCCTTCTGGCTCCGCATTATAATTGGAAGGCAAACCCTTGAGAAATGGAGGACGGGGATGGTTTGAGTTCATAGAATGACTGCAACCAGCCGCTTAATGTATGTGTATATTAGTCCTGATGTGAAAATAAATAGCATGAATATGGCATTTTGGGAACAAATAATAGAGAACAGTGGCGGATTATTGGGAGCTGATGGGCCGGTATAGACCTCTTGTTGTTAACGCTTCCAACTAACGCAGTCCAGTCATACATTCCTCTTTTATATGGCCGCCAACCCCGGAAGGGTATGAACTGCCGAGCGAGATAAATACACTGACACTCTACCAAATAAACACGTCAGGCCAGGTGACGCTTGATAAAAAATCCCTTCACACTCCCTACTTACTGACATTTAGATGCGGAGATAATTTGCAAAAAAACATGTAATATATGTTAGAGGAAGCAAAAAAAAATAAAAAGAAACATTCTTTATAGGAATTTGTTGACTTGGTAGTTATTATACTCACACAAAGCACAAATGCACAGTGTGTAGCCGGCAATTGCTTGTGGCTTGTGTGGCCCGGGTCCGGATGGGCAGACACACTGTCTACAGGCAAAATTTGTAGTTTCTGGACCGTAATACAAAATCTACACCATGGCCTACACATATACCGTGTGTTACTGATGGGTAATGGGGATTTATTTGGCCTTGTCAAGCCCCAGGACCTAGATCCAACTGATTCCTTTATACTCCCTACAGCTACACCCCTCGAGAATGGCCATAGGGCACAATACTCAACAGTAAAGAAACCTCAAGGAGTTGTGAATATACAGAGCAGTAGGCTGAGCAGGTGTCAGCTGTAACACACAGCTGACACTCCGCTGCAGAGGCCAGGCTCAGAGCTTACTCTGATTCTGGCTGTAGTTGTCATGTTTAATAACAACTGTGGCACCTAAGTGGTTTGACATAGGGAGATAACTTTCTATCACCCCATCAGTGCCCCAAGTTCATATTGCCACTGAAGGATGCCATTAGTTTCCTATTGTAGCCAGAGCCTAAGAGTTGGCCTCCAGGTTTGCATTATGGAAGCATATTAGCAGTGGCTTAACTAAAGCCCAACAGGCCCTGGTTCAAGATTTGGACTCATCCTCCTCCTTGCATGTAAGTCAGATGTATGGAACTCTGTGTTATCCCCCTTGCCATTATGTAGTAATGTCCTCCATCCTGTATTAAATTCCCACATCCTGGGCCCCTTCCAGGTTTATGTGACGCCCTGGCAAAACCAGGTAGTCACAAAAGAGTTAACCCTCCTTGTTACCACCAAAAACCCACACTCAGGTACAAAACACAGCCATTAAAGCCTAGCCACCCCCTCATGATAATAAGGACACACCAGTGGGCGGTATCAGGTGGATGAGAACCCCCACCTAGGGGTCCTGAGGTGTCAGGGGCGGGAAGAGAGTAGCGTAGTTTTGACAGTTGAAGGAGTCGGAGAACAGTACGGACAGTAGTCAGGGGTTGGAGCCCTTGGACTACCCGGCTAGGTGGCAGACAGTGAACAGGGCCACAGGCGACGGAGATCCGGTCACTGGAAACCTTAAGTGGACCGGGGCAGGGTCGTAGGCCGCCGGTTCCGACTGCGGGAATCGGGTCCGGAGGCCATGCACAGTCAGGGTTCCTGGACCCTAGGGCGAGGAAGGTTGCAAGCCCCTCTCCAATTATCCAGCCAGGGACAAGGTTCCAGACTTTGTTCCATTAACTGCCCAGAGAGAGCAAAATGGAAGCTCAACGCGGGAGATAGGGTGTCCGCCAGAACCCACAGAGATCCCAAGGGTCAGATTTCGCAGGCCACAGCTCCCAAATACACACAGAACTGGGAGTGGACTTCTCTGTTCCATGCAAAGCCATCCAACAGGAAAGACAAACACAGCGTGCAGGAGGAAGGGACACCAGTTCACTAACCTTGGTGTTTGACCCGAATACACCCTCCAACGGCAGCCGGTCACTGGCAAATTGGTTTACCTCTGGACATGTGTGAAATTACTCAACTGGAGTACACCATTGACCCCCGGTCCAATCCGGCGCGCCACCTCCAGCAGCTATCACTCCCGTGTTCAGACCGCGGGCCCCGAGACTACACCTCCCCTACCCGTGCAGGGGATCCCATCTTGCTGCCCCGCTCCATCAGCCTCGGGCGCCCCATCACCAAGCAGCGACGGTGTCACCATCCCTCACCGCAACCCACGGGTGGCGTCACCGACACAACACGTCCCCTGTAAATATCCCCTTTCCGACGGTTGTGAGGACGGATGGCCGTGTGAACCCGGGTTTGGTCACCACTCAAGCCACAGCAGCGAACCCGGATCCGAGCAGGCCCAGAGAAGCGGCAGCAGCCCGCGCCCGCAACATTTATATGTCCCCCTATCCTGGGCCAATCCTCATATATATGTCCCCCATCCTGGTATATATGACCAGCGTTCTGAACCCATCCTGATATATCTTCATGTACAGCACGATGGAATTAACAGTGCTCTAAAAATAAATAATAAGTTGTCCTCATCCTGGTATATACTGTATGTCTCAAATCCTGTTGAATACAGTCAGGGCCAGAAATATTTGGACAGTGACACAAGTTTTGTTATTTTAGCTGTTTACAAAAACATGTTCAGAAATACAATTCTATATATAATATGGGCTGAAAGTGCACACTCCCAGCTGCAATATGAGAGTTTTCACATCCAAATCGGAGAAAGGGTTTAGGAATCATAGCTCTGTAATGCATAGCCTCCTCTTTTTCAAGGGACCAAAAGTAATTGGACAAGGGACTCTAAGGGCTGCAATTAACTCTGAAGGCGTCTCCCTCGTTAACCTGTAATCAATGAAGTAGTTAAAAGGTCTGGGGTTGATTACAGGTGTGTGGTTTTGCATTTGGAAGCTGTTGCTGTGACCAGACAACATGCGGTCTAAGGAACTCTCAATTGAGGTGAAGCAGAACATCCTGAGGCTGAAAAAAAAGAAAAAATCCATCAGAGAGATAGCAGACATGCTTGGAGTAGCAAAATCAACAGTCGGGTACATTCTGAGAAAAAAGGAATTGACTGGTGAGCTTGGGAACTCAAAAAGGCCTGGGTGTCCACGGATGACAACAGTGGTGGATGATCGCCGCATACTTTCTTTGGTGAAGAAGAACCCGTTCACAACATCAACTGAAGTCCAGAACACTCTCAGTGAAGTAGGTGTATCTGTCTCTAAGTCAACAGTAAAGAGAAGACTCCATGAAAGTAAATACAAAGGGTTCACATCTAGATGCAAACCATTCATCAATTCCAAAAATAGACAGGCCAGAGTTAAATTTGCTGAAAAACACCTCATGAAGCCAGCTCAGTTCTGGAAAAGTATTCTATGGACAGATGAGACAAAGATCAACCTGTACCAGAATGATGGGAAGAAAAAAGTTTGGAAAAGAAAGGGAACGGCACATGATCCAAGGCACACCACATCCTCTGTAAAACATGGTGGAGGCAACGTGATGGCATGGGCATGCATGGCTTTCAATGGCACTGGGTCACTTGTGTTTATTGATGACATAACAGCAGACAAGAGTAGCCGGATGAATTCTGAAGTGTACCGGGATATACTTTCAGCCCAGATTCAGCCAAATGCCGCAAAGTTGATCGGACGGCGCTTCATAGTACAGATGGACAATGACCCCAAGCATACAGCCAAAGCTACCCAGGAGTTCATGAGTGCAAAAAAGTGGAACATTCTGCAATGGCCAAGTCAATCACCAGATCTTAACCCAATTGAGCATGCATTTCACTTGCTCAAATCCAGACTTAAGACGGAAAGACCCACAAACAAGCAAGACCTGAAGGCTGCGGCTGTAAAGGCCTGGCAAAGCATTAAGAAGGAGGAAACCCAGCGTTTGGTGATGTCCATGGGTTCCAGACTTAAGGCAGTGATTGCCTCCAAATTATTCGCAACAAAATATTGAAAATAAAAATATTTTGTTTGGGTTTGGTTTATTTGTCCAATTACTTTTGACCTCCTAAAATGTGGAGTGTTTGTAAAGAAATGTGTACAATTCCTACAATTTCTATCAGATATTTTTGTTCAAACCTTCAAATTAAACGTTACAATCTGCACTTGAATTCTGTTGTAGAGGTTTCATTTCAAATCCAATGTGGTGGCATGCAGAGCCCAACTCGCGAAAATTGTGTCACTGTCCAAATATTTCTGGACCTAACTGTATGTTCCCCATCCTGGTAAATATGTCTCCCATCCTGGTATATATGACCTAAATATTGGTATATATGGCCCTTATCCTGGTATATATGGCCCTTATCCTGGTATATATGTCCTCATCCTGGACCCATCCTGATAAATATGTATCCCATCCCGGTAAATATGTATCCCATCCTGTATATACTGTATGTCCTCATCCTGGGACCATTATGCTAAATATGTTTTCCATCCTGATATAAATGTCCCAAATCCTGGTATATATGGCCCTCATCCGGGTATATATGTCTCCATCTTAGTATATATGCCCTTCATCCCGGTATAGATGTGCTCCATCCTGGACCCATTCTCATATACAGTTAGGTCCAGAAATATTTGGACAGTGACACAATTTTGGCGAGTTGGGCTCTGCATGCCACCACATTGGATTTGAAATGAAACCTCTACAACAGAATTCAAGTGCAGATTGTAACGTTTAATTTGAAGGTTTGAACAAAAATATCTGATAGAAATTGTAGGAATTGTACACATTTCTTTACAAACACTCCACATTTTAGGAGGTCAAAAGTAATTGGACAAATAAACCAAACCCAAACAAAATATTTTTATTTTCAATATTTTGTTGCGAATCCTTTGGAGGCAATCACTGCCTTAAGTCTGGAACCCATGGACATCACCAAACGCTGGGTTTCCTCCTTCTTAATGCTTTGCCAGGCCTTTACAGCCGCAGCCTTCAGGTCTTGCTTGTTTGTGGGTCTTTCCGTCTTAAATCTGGATTTGAGCAAGTGAAATGCATGCTCAATTGGGTTAGGATCTGGTGATTGACTTGGCCATTGCAGAATGTTCCACTTTTTTGCACTCATGAACTCCTGGGTAGCTTTGGCTGTATGCTTGGGGTCATTGTCCATCTGTACTATGAAGCGCCGTCCGATCAACTTTGCGGCATTTGGCTGAATCTGGGCTGAAAGTATATCCCGGTACACTTCAGAATTCATCCGGCTACTCTTGTCTGCTGTTATGTCATCAATAAACACAAGTGACCCAGTGCCATTGAAAGCCATGCATGCCCATGCAATCACGTTGCCTCCACCATGTTTTACAGAGGATGTGGTGTGCCTTGGATCATGTGCCGTTCCCTTTCTTCTCCAAACTTTTTTCTTCCCAACATTCTGGTACAGGTTGATCTTTGTCTCATCTGTCCATAGAATACTTTTCCAGAACTGAGCTGGCTTCATGAGGTGTTTTTCAGCAAATTTAACTCTGGCCTGTCTATTTTTGGAATTGATGAATGGTTTGCATCTAGATGTGAACCCTTTGTATTTACTTTCATGGAGTTTTCTCTTTACTGTTGACTTAGAGACAGATACACCTACTTCACTGAGAGTGTTCTGGACTTCAGTTGATGTTGTGAAGGGGTTCTTCTTCACCAAAGAAGGTATGCGGCGATCATCCACCACTGTTGTCATCCGTGGACGCCCAGGCCTTTTTGAGTTCCCAAGCTCACCAGTCAATTCCTTTTTTCTCAGAATGTACCCGACTGTTGATTTTGCTACTCCAAGCATGTCTGCTATCTCTCTGATGGATTTTTTCTTTTTTTTCAGCCTCAGGATGTTCTGCTTCACCTCAATTGAGAGTTCCTTAGACCGCATGTTGTCTGGTCACAGCAACAGCTTCTAAATGCAAAACCACACACCTGTAATCAACCCCAGACCTTTTAACTACTTCATTGATTACAGGTTAACGAGGGAGACGCCTTCAGAGTTAATTGCAGCCCTTAGAGTCCCTTGTCCAATTACTTTTGGTCCCTTTAAAAAGAGGAGGCTATGCATTACAGAGCTATGATTCCTAAACCCTTTCTTCGATTTGGATGTGAAAACTCTCATATTGCAGTTGGGAGTGTGCACTTTCAGCCCATATTATATTTATAATTGTATTTCTGAACATGTTTTTGTAAACAGCTAAAATAACAAAACTTGTGTCACTGTCCAAATATTTCTGGACCTAACTGTATATGTCCCCCATCATGGTATGTATGACCAGCTTTCTTTACTCATCCTTTTGATATACCTATGTACAGCATGATATAATTAACTGTGCTTCAAAAATAACACACATTCAGCTGAAGTGGGCACTGGCGGTTGTGACCTCTGCGACCGCGATCATTATGCCCCTGCATATTAGGTCCTGCCAGAAGTTGCCTCTGTGTTTTACACTGTGTAACGCCCATGCCGGCATTCTCGCACTCTCCTTCTCCCCTCCCTCAGTGATGACGTCAGTTTCCTCACCTGTCCAGGTATCCTGCGGCGATGGTCCCATCCCATGCTGCTGATCTCCAGAGCATCTGTACTCCTAGCAGGCCCCCGGCCTCTGCCCATAGGGCATGCCAGCAGCCACGCCCCCTTTCTTAAAGGACCAGCATTCTCTTAACCCGGAAACACCTCCCAGGTCAGCTGGGAGGCCACAGTTACTTAAGGCACCACTACCCTATCAGTGGTGCCTGGGCAATGAGTCTTACACGTTGCTAGTTGTCAGGTTTCCTAGCACTGTGCTGCTGTCTCTACTGCTGCTGTTACTCTGTGCTAGTTCTGCTACTGATATCCAATTGTATTCTAGTGTGCTGCTGCCGTATTACCTCTCCTGCCACTGCTGCTACAAGCTGTCCACCTACCCATCTATCCATCCATCCAGGACGGGCCCTTGACTTCTGCTGCTGCTGTGATCTATATCAGAGACTGTCGCTCCCGTACCCCTGGGGCCAGCTGTCACAGTGCCAGTCTTCCCGAGTGGCACCCGGACTCGCACCTGCAGCGTAACACCCTCACAAGCAGGGGCTCTGGAGAAGACTAGGTGCAGGTTCGTCGTCCAGCCCCTCTGGGTTTTCTATGCAATGTGGCCCAATGGGGTTTACTAACATCTCAGCTCGCCCGGCGAGAATAACACACTGATTGGTACATTACCGTGTATTATACTAGTATTATACTAGTAATCACAGAATTGCACATTTAAATTTCCTTTTGGGACTAAAAAATGGTTCATAGAAAAAAAAGTATCAAAATCCATTATTATTGGAAGAAAAATAGAAAAAAATGCTATACATAATTTATATTGATGACTAAATAATGACCAAACACATCATTTATGCAAATAGTGAATACTGTTAAAAAGTAACTTTTTTTTTTTTAAATTATTCATCCTGCATACGCTGCAAAGTTATGATTTTTTTTTTTGTCACATACTTTTCTACTTTATTTTACCTCTTTCGCTCTCACTTTCTCAAATTCTTTTTACTTTTTAAGCTCCTTTTAACTGCTGCTTGTCAGTATTAATACACTATAGTCAAATAGAGTCTTCACCCTGTCTGATTTTGAGGTGAGGTGGGTTTCTCGATGCAATGACACAAAAACAAAAGTATTTGTAGATACCGTTCCTTTATTGTACAAAAGTAGTAAAACTTTAAAAGCAGTCAAAAAACCTTCACAAAGTTGGTATTTCCATAATTGTAACGACCAACTCAATAAGGTTATTGTTTTATTTATAACAATAATAAACAATTGGAGGATAGCAATGGATGAATTTTATTGTTTTCCATTATTCCCACAGACATATACATTATACGAATTCCAGAATGAGGCCATTAATGAAACAATCTTACAAGTTTGATGTAAAAATATAAAACCTTGGCTTTTTTTCCGTGGTTATTAGCAATGAGCAAAGATATTCATTTGGAATTTTACCAAAATCCGCATTCAAAAAAATGCAATTTTTTTTTAAATATATCTTGCGCAGATTCAGCAAAATGGCAGTCGC
This sequence comes from Anomaloglossus baeobatrachus, assembly GCF_048569485.1. Taxonomy (NCBI): domain Eukaryota; kingdom Metazoa; phylum Chordata; class Amphibia; order Anura; family Aromobatidae; genus Anomaloglossus; species Anomaloglossus baeobatrachus. The sequence continues at coordinate 35,982,138 of NC_134354.1, read as the reverse complement.
CATTTTTCTGAATCATAAATGGCCATCAAAATAAAAAAAATCCTTATATTCACCTCTCCAGCCTCCATGCTCCTCACCATTACCCGTCCAGTCCTCATCGTATCTTCATATTGCCACTCACGCTACAGCATTTCATGACCTTCTGCGCTTGCACAGAACTGTCCCCAAGAGGGGTATTCATACAAGCAGCAGGGATAAGAAAATGCAATGAGAACTTGACGGGTGACAATGAGGGGCCTTAGCAGTAAGGTGAGTATAAGGATTAAGTGAAACGTGCGTCGGGTCGTGTGAAAGACCTCCTTATGGGTGAGTTGTGCACTATATGGTCGTTTTTGGTGATGTATTCACATTGTTTAGTGCCTAGGACAATATACTGATTGGTCATTATTATTGAAATATCTACCTAGTTCACTTGGAACTCTCCTGACCTGCACTGTATGTTAAACATATCCTGTTGGTTGTGTTTGTTCCCCCATTTGGGGTATATCTATTTATTTACTCCTTGTGTGTTATATGTAATTTGAAAGATGTCCCGATAAAATATATAATATTATTTAATCTTTGGGTTATATGATCTGTTTTTCTGGCCACACATGTTTTTCTTTAGACTACTATTAAGCTCCAGGGTGTGAAAAGATGGTCTGGCTTCATCTACTTAAAGGGAACCTGTAAAGTGAAAAAACATTATTAACGTGCAGATATGGGGTTATTCTGCAGATTTATAGCAGTCTGAAGCTGTGTGGCCTCTGAATTGAGAGCCCAGCTGCTGGGAGGAAATGTTCTTTATTCCTCCAGGCAGCCTCTGGCTTTCAGTCATAGAGGCACAGCTAGCATGGCTACAGTCATCACATAGTGATCAGCATCGGTAACCACGCTGCGGCACTGTCTGACAGCCGGCTCGGCACTGATACACTGCTAAGCTGGCTGCCATTCAGTGCCAGGGAATGTTCACAGCTGCCGGTCACTTTGTTTGTACTGAGCCATGACTGAAGCCGTACTGGCCACACCTCTACAACTGAAAGCCGGCGGCTGCCTGGAGGAATAAGGAATGTTTCCTCCCAGCACCTGGGCTCTCAGGAGAGCGGCCTCACAGCTTTAGAACACTATTACCCTGCACACTAACCCCATTAACCCCATATCTACAGGTTAATAGCATTTGGGGACATAACAGGTTTGCTTTAAGAAAAAGTCCAGACCATATCCAATGACCAGGAATAATTAAAATTACCACAAAAGTGATGGAAAACTTCACCTATTCAAAAATTAGGATAGAGAATATCCAGAGGGAAAAAAATGTCTTAGATATATTGTACAATTCTGTCATGAATTTCAAAGACAAGGGTGGGGTTTGAAGGATTTCAGTCCTAATACCTAACCTGATTTGAACTGGGTGTAATGCGTTCTCTGCTCGTCAGCATGTGCCATGAACATTCATTTCACTGTAGCTTCTGCTGTAAAAACATCACTGAACAAAGGCAAAAAAATGCAGGTGGGAGGTATAATGTATCCAGTGATAAAAGCACATAAAATTACATCAAATAATAGAAAAATAAAATAAGGGCACAAAATATTTCGGCATCCATGTGTAAAAAAACAAACAAACAATGACACACACACATACAGTACAGAACAAAAGTTTGGACACACCTTATCTCTAGAACAACTGTTAAGAGGAGACTTTGTGCAGCAGGCCTTCATGGTAAAATAGCTGCTAGGAAACCACTGCTAAGGACAGATAACAAGCAGAAGAGGCTTTTTTGGGCTAAAGAACACAAGGAATGGACATTAGACCAGTGGAAATCTGTGCTTTGGTCTGATGAATCCAAATTTGAGATCTTTGGATCCAACCACCGTGTCTTTGTAGAAAAGGTGAACGGATGGACTCCACATGGCTGGTTCCCACCGTGAAGCATGGAGGAGGAGGTTTGATGGTGTAGGGGGGCTTTGCTGGTGACACTGTTGGGGATTTATTCAAAATTGAAGGCATGCAGAACCAGCATGGCTACCACAGCATCTTGCAGCGGCGTGCTATTCCATCCGGTTTGTGTTTAGTTGTACCATCATTTATTTTTCAACAGGACAATGACCCCAAACACACCTCCAGGCTGTGTAAGGGCTATTTGACTAAGAAGGAGAGTGATGGGGTGCTACGCCAGATGACCTGGCCTCCACAGTCACCAGACCTGAACCCAATCGAGATGGTTTGGGGTGAGCTGGACCACAGAGTGAAGGCAAAAGGGCCAACAAGTGCTAAGCATCTCTGGGAACTCCTTCAAGACTGTTGGAAGACCATTTCCAGTGATACCTCTTGAAGCTCATCAAGAGAATGCCAAGAGTGTGCAAAGTAGTAATGAAAGCAAAAAGTGGCTACTTTGAATAACCTAGGATAGAAGACATATTATCAGTTGTCTCACACTTTTTTAAGTATTTCATTCCACATGTTTTAATTCATAGTTTTGATGCCTTCAATGTGAATCTACAATTTTCAGAGTCATGAAAATAAAGAAAACTCATTGAATGAGAATGTGTGTCCAAACATTTGGTCTGTACTGTGTGTGTGTATATATATATATATATATATATATATATATATATACTGTATATACAGTACTGTGCAAATGTCTTATGTCGAAGTGTTAATAGTTTTAGTTATCAATTAACAAAATTCAAAGTGAATGTACTAAAAATAAATCTAAAAAAAATCATTATTTGGTGTGAACGCCTTCGTCAATTTGGCTAGATACATTTGTATGCAAGTTTTGAGGCACTTCAAAAAAAGGAAGGTTGTTCCAAACATCTTGGAGAACTGACACCAGATCTTCTGTGTATGAAGCTTGTATAAATCCCTCTGTCTACTCATGTGTTCCCAGACAGAATGATGTTTTTTATTTCATATGTTTAGAGAGGCAAACCCCCCACCCCCCACAATTTTCTTTTTCCTTATGGGGTTTGTTGTATGGTGTACTTAATTTTATATTTTGAGACATTAGACTTCTTTAGGGGGTGACAATGCCAAATATGGACATTTGTAGGGAGGAGCAGACCCCTGGATGTTTTGGTTCTCTGCGTTCGGACAAACTTTACTAAAACGTTTGGTTCGGGACCCAGACTTGACCCTGGATCCAATATAAGTCAATGGGGACCCAAACTTTTGGGTTGTAAAATGGCCATAGTAAGGCTAGGGGGCTGCAAAGGGAAGCAAATTGGGGCAATTGGCATGCAAAGAAATGTAAATAGGGAGTAATTAAATAATTTGAAAAAACAATAGCGTGGGGTACCTCTATTTTTGCTAACCAGCCGAGGTAAAACAGATCAACTTATGATTTTTGGATGTGCAGTCCGTGTGTTTTTCTACAGCTATGGTAATAAAGACATCTGGGGGCTTGTATTATTAGGCTGGGAGTCCCACAATTATTTGGCCCTTCCCAGCCTAAAAATTCCAGCCTGCAGCAATCCATTAGATGCGCCAATTCTGGAGCTTTACCTGGCTCTTCCAGATTGCCCTAGTGTAGTGGCTATCGGGGTAATATTTTTTTAGCTGATGCCAGCTGTAAATTGACATTTACAGGGGTAATGGAGAGGGGGTCTATCAGACACCAATATTACTAAACAGTAGTTGAAAAGTAATAAAACACACAGGAAAAAAGTTTATTTCAATACAAACTCCCCCATACTCCCTCGTTCATCAATTTATTAATTAAAAGAAATCCTTAAAGTTCCAACTTAATCCAATGGTGTAATATCCTGTGATGTCCATGGAATTCTATGAGAAATGACGTGCCTGCCGCTGACCGCATGTGACCTATGGAGCCTCGTTCTGGAGTCGATGGACGCCGTCGGACATTACACCATTGGATTATGTCATAACTTTGTCCATTTTTTTATATTAGTACATTGGTTGAACGAGGGGGTGTGGGGGGAGTCTTTAGTCAATTAAATGATTTCTTCTTGTGCAAATGTAAAAACTGGAAAGAATGCTTTTCTTATATTTGTTACAAATAAGAGCAAATTCTATGATAATTACCTGTGCAATAGAAACCATATGGACAAGATAAGCCGATGAAATCAGATAAGAAGAAGAGGAAATTGCTGATGAAACAGATAATCTGAGATAACGCAAGTTCAACATTTAATTCTACATCGCACTATACAAATAAATCCAAGTCATACAAATGTTATATGTTATTTTGCTCCTTTTGGACCTCAGAACGTCCATCTCTTTTTCCTTATGCACCATATTTGTCGGATTATAAAACGCACTTTTCCTCCCAAAAATTTGGAAGGATAATCAAGGGTGCGTTATATAATCCAAATGTCGGCTCAAGATCTCATCTGCGCACGCGCCGCCTCCGACTCATTGATCTCCCAGCAGCAGACTTAAGGAAAATACCGCTTGCGCATATAAGAGCTCGGCTTGTCATTGAGCCGATAGCTCAATCTGCGCATGCGGCAACTTTGGGCGCCATTTCTTTGAAGCTTTGAAGCTCGCAGCGCCTAAAGTTTCTGGATGTTTCCTGGCTCACAGCACCTGCAGCGGGCATTTGGGACACCCACCCGCAGCATCACCCTACTGCACCATCTTACCTGAGTACTGTGACCCCGCTCCACCACTGCTGCTGCCACCCCCCCCCCCCCCGGTAAGACACCACCGGATTATGAGATGGCCCCCTCATTTTACCTTTATTTTTCTCTAAATTTGGAATGCATCATATCATCCTGTGTGTCTTATAAACAACAATTATGGTAACTGTCCACAATGTCTGTAGATGACTTGTAATCTAAAATAAGAGAACTGACGGCACTTCCTAACAGACAAATGTGAAGAGGTGCAAACTGAACATGAAACATACCCTAACAAAATCACAGCTGCACTCTGAAACTCTAAGGCATGCAAACATTGAATACAGGAATTTGGATATGTATTACTGCTAAGGAATAAATATAAGAATTGAGACACGTAGCACATAAAAAGGTCAGTTTTATGTGAGCCCAGCAGCCAGTGTCAAAGCGTATCTCTTTTTGCTGGGTCCCTACCTAATGTCTTATGTACACTATATCAAAATTATTCTGTTAAATAAGTAACACATCTGTGCTAAAATTGTCCCATATTCCTTGCCGTGTAGCATGTGTGAAATGAAGACCAAAGTGGGTAGAAGCGCCACTGTCAAAAAGCAAAAAAATCCCATAAGACTAAAATATATTAAATATATAACAAACAGACCACTATTATGATCCTGATGCCGGTTTCAGAAATTATATTTTGACAAATAAAACTGAAACCATATATAGATATAGTGAATACGAAGAAAGAAGCAAAAGTTGCAAAATCCACAAAAAGCATGGAACAAAACATATAGGCGTTATGTTGAGATAGAGAACAATTAATGCCTTTACACTGTGCAGTGAATTCCATTTCACTTGGATACTGAAATGAAGCCCATAGAAGCATCCTATTTCTCGTTATGAGTACCGAGCATGGTAGTGCTCACTCATCATTAGTTACGAGTACTGAGCACCCGAGCAACTGAAACAAAAATCGCCAAGGACACTAAAATAAATCCCAAACTCTTTTGTAGATACATTAATGCCAAAAGGAAAACAAAGGATAGTCTCGGCCCCTTAAAATATAACAAGTTAGTTATAGAAGGCAAACAAAAGACTGAGATATTAAACAGGAACTTCTCATCAGTGTTCATGTTCACTAAGGAACTGACTGTTCCAGGGATCATTCAACAAGTGAAAAATCAAAGTTCACCACCAGATATAATTAATCACAAAAAGAAGTACGCCTGCGTCTGAGTAAATGATACATTGACAAATCCCCCAGGCCAGATGGCATTCATCAACGAATATTCAGAGAATAGAGCTCCGTAATCGACAAACTGCTGTATCTCATCTTCTTAGACTCGCTTGTAACAGGGTTGGTGCCTCAGGATTGGAGGATTGCTGATGAGGTTCTGATATTTAAGAAAGGTAAGAAGGTGGATCCAGCCAACTACCGTCCAGTAAGCCTGACATCAGTAGTATGCAAAGTTTTTGAGGGCATTTTAAGGAATGACATGCAAAAATATATTGCAGAAAATAATATAATAACTGACAGACAGCATGGATTCATGAAAGATAAGTCGCGTCTAACCAACCTGTTGGGGTTCTATGAGGGGGTAAGTGCAAATCTGGATATTGGTAATGCAGATGATGTGATTTATTTGGACTTTACAAAGGCATTTGATACTGTACCACATAATAGCCTTATACTAAAGCTCCAGAAGCAAGGACTAGGGGAAACTATATGCAACTGGGTAAGGAATTGGCTAAAAAGATAGGAAACAAAGAGTAGTCATAAATGATACATACTCTAAATGGGCTATAGTCAGCAGTGGGGTGCCGCAGGGATCTGTACTGGGAGCAGTGGGGTGCCACAGGGATCTGTGCTTGGACCGATTCTTTTTAATCTCTTTATTAATGACCTTGTGTATGGGATTGATAGTAAAATGTCAGTCTTTGCTGATGACACCAAACTATGTAGGATATTAAAAACTGACCTTGATAGTACAATATTACAATAAGATCTGGACAAGATGTCAGAATGGGCAGATACTTGGCAAATGAGATTTAATATTGATAAATGTAAAGTAATACACCTAGGACGGAGTAATCCTATAGCTGCGTATACATTAAATGGAAGTAAACTTGGGGCTACAGAACAGGAGAAGGACTTGGGTATTCCCATTACAAATAAGCTGCCCCAAAACCTAAAGAATAAGTAGACTTTGGATTTCTACAGTGAAGGTAGCTATCGTATCAGCAGAAGAATAGCTTTATGCCCGTACCTTTAGTTTATGAAACCTGATCCTGATGACAGTTTTCTTTAATGATAACTTTATACACAAATAGTAACAGAATGAGGTTTATAGCAGAAATAACATCGCTAGGAACATAAGGTGCAACTGTTAGTGTTAGCAGAGAGAAAGTGCACTCACCCCTGTTCAAGTGTCCAAAATAGAGATCATGAGAGCAGACAGATACTGGAGGGTCCACCTGGTAAAGAACACCAGAGAAGAACAAATCGCAGGCTTCCAATGAATCAAACATGTGGCATGTAGACAGGCATTGCAGGAACCAGGGGCCTCAGCCAGTGGCAGCACAGAGCTCAATAGTACGGAAAGTGAAGAGGACCGCACTTGCTGACGTGTTTCGGAATTTTTTCGCCGGAGTAGACTGCAAACACGCTGTATCAGACAGGTTAAATACCTGAAGTGAGTCCCAGAGCAGTTTTAACAAAAAATCAATACTAAAGCTTTGAAGCTGCTGAAGATTGCACATAATCCTTAATTTATTTATTTAATCGTATGAACGTATACCTTACCATCATCTAAAAATAAACAGATGAACCAGACAATAGACAATGATTGAAAAATATCAAAAGGATAAAAATCAAAGTCGAATATCAAGATTTTCTATATATGCAATAGCGTTATCATTTACAGTATAGAAATCATTCTTGTCACCATGGTAGGATCTCAGGGGGCACGCCTCAACAATGTGCTGGATAGTTTGACGATCTGCTCCACAGTCACAGGTCAGAGAGTCATATTTTCCCCACTTATACATAAAATCTGCACAGACGCCAAAGTTTGTTCTGATACGATTTAGAGTAACCCATCTTTTCCTTGGTAGATTGAAGCCTGGTGGAGGGTTTTGTAAGTTAGGGAACATTTGGGGATCACCATCTACTACACTGACCCAAAGTTCTCTCCATTTCTCCTTTCAATTGAAGTCTTGTTCATGCAAGGTGATTGCAGTTCGGATAGGTGGGTGTCTTGATTTCAATCGTTGTATTGTAACATCTCTGATATTTTGATGTATTGGAAGTTTTTCATTATTCACTACTTTAGTGTATTCTTTAAGAAGGAGCTTTTGTCTTCTTAGATTTGCAGGTGCGATATGACTCAGGGCAGGTAACCAGTGAACAGGTGTAGGTCTAATAGCACCAGATATTATACACTGAGTGTCAATTAGGTTTACATGACAGCTATTTAACCATGCTGGAGCACAGTATTCTGCAGCAGAGTACACCAGGGCAAGAGTAGATGTTCTCAAAACAGATGTTGCCGAGCCCCAGGAGGATCCACAAAGTTTCTGAATAATATTATTACGTGCTTTCAGTTTCTCTGCCAATTTATCCAAATGGCATTTAAAAGTTAGACTTCTATCAAACATTACACCTAAGTACTTAGGATTGAAATTGTGTTTAACAGATTGGCCTTCAAATTGTACTTTAAGTTCAGTCTTGGCACTTGCATTGTGTAAATGAAAGCAACAAACTTCCGTTTTTGATGGGTTGGGCTCTAATCTCCATTGTCGAAAGTACTTTCCCATTAAACTAAGATCTTTTGTAAGAACATCCTCTGCTTCCTCCATTGTTTTGCTTACTATAGTAAGTGCCCAGTCATCGGCATATCCAAATTTCCGTGACACTGTTTTAGGAATGTCAGCTAGGTACAGGGCAAACAGGAGAGGTGCCAGCACTGATCCCTGGGCCAGTCCGTTGTTTAAAGATTTCTTACAACCGGTTGAATCGCCCATAATAAGATGAAAGGTTCGATTTGCAATCATATTGTTCAAGAGGTACATCATTTTCTTACATGGAATCACCTTCAAAAATGTATATAAAAGTCCTTCCCTCCACACAGTATCATATGCTGCAGAGAGATCGATAAACGCCACTGAATCTTTCTTGTTCTTCTGGAATTCAGCTTTAGTGAGAGTTGTTAAAGCTAAAACTTGGTCACTACAGTTTCGAGCAGGTCTGAAGCCGGCTTGCTCTATAGGAATTGAGTCGAAAATCTTTAAACTGATCTTGTTATATATTAAGCGTTCTAAGAGCTTATATAAGCAACTCACCAAGGCAATGGGTCCATAGCTTGATGGATTATCTTCAGGCTTTCCAGGTTTTAACAATGCAATTATTTTGGCATGTTTTAATTTACTAGGGATGTGAGCATTGTCCATGATATCTGAGAAGAACTTTGCCATTCATTTTTTCGCAAAAGGTCCACAGTTTTTAAGAAATTCAGGATGAATCCCATCAGAGTTGGGAGCTTTGTTAATTTCAGTTTCAGCAAGGACAATGTCAATGTCACAGGTTGTAAAAGCACGTGAGTATTCTTCAGATGGCGCCACTGATGATTTTAGTAGCTTAAACTTATTTTTAACGTCTATGGTGTGAGCTTGGTCTCTTGGACTTCTTGAGATGTTCATAGTGTGTGCTCAGATTTGGTTTGGAGTTGTAGCATTCGTTTTCTGCTTTACTTTACGATTTCTTTCTAGTTTTCTTAAAAGAGACCATGCTTTTCTGCTGGACCTTTTAAAGTCCAAATTCTCAACTGTTTCCATCCATTTAATACAACGTGCTGCATTCAGTTTGTTCAACAATTCCTCACCGATTTCACCATCTTCACTGTCAAGAAATTGTCTGTACAGTTGTTCACATTCATCAGACCATCCTGGGACTTATTCTTTGCAAAAGCCACGTGGTATTGATTTCGTTGCAGGTGTAATAACTGCTTTACAAAACCGTTCATAGTTTTTACTGATTGGAGGTATCTAGCCGATACACTTATCAAGGTGATCTGCAAACTTCTTCCAGTTGGCTTTGGCAAGGTTCCATCGAGGACGCGGATACGACGTAATATAATCCTTAAAAAATTATACAATAAAATATGGGAAAATAAAAGCATAGATGCATTATCCATAAAAAATTAATAATTATATACAGTATGTCATAAAAGTGAGTACACCCCTCACATTTTTGTAACTATTTTATTATATTTTTCCATAGGACAACACTGGAGATCTGACCCTGTGATACAATGTACAGTGTCAGTGTGCTGCTTGTATAACAGGGTATATTTGGTGCCCTCTAAATAACTCCACACACAGCCATTAATGTCTAAACCACTGGCAACAAAAGTGGGTGCACCCCTAAGTGAAAATGGACAATTTCTGCCCAAAGTATCAATATTTTGTGTAGCCATCATTATTTTGAAACATTTCCTTATTGCTCTTGGATATAAGGTTTACTGGAGCTTCACAGGTGCCGCTGGATCCTCTTCCATCCTCCATGGCGACATCACAGAGCTGTTGGATGTTAGAGACCTTGCATTCCTCCACCTTCCGTTTGAGGAGGCCCCCTTAGATGCTCCATAGGGTTTAGGTCTGGAAACGCTTGGCCAGTCCTGCACCTTTACTCTCAGTTTCTATAGCGAGGCAGTGGTGGTCTTGTAGTTGTTTGCGGTCGTTATGTTGGAATACTGTCCTGCGACCAAGTTTTTGAGGCTTTGCTTCAGTATGTCACAGTATATGTTGGCATTCATGGTTCCCTCAGTGAACCTTAGCTCCCTACAGCCAGCAGCACTCATGCAGCCCCAAACTATGACACGCCCACAACCGTGCCTGACTGTAGGCAAGACACTCTTGTCTTTGTCCTCCTCCCCGGTTGCCACCACACACACTTGACACCATCTGAACCAAATAAGATTATTTTGGTCCTATCAGACCATAGGATGGTTCCTATAATCCATTTCCTTAGTCTGCTTGTCTTCAGCAAACTGTTTACGGCTTTCTTGAGCATCATCATTAGAAGAGTCTTCCTTCTGGGATGACAGATATGCAGACCAATGTGATGCAGTGTGCGGCGTATGGTCTTAGCACTGACTGGCAGACCCCCCACCACTGTAACCTCTGCAAAGTGCGGCATATCGTCTGAGCACTGACATCCAGATCCTCCACTACTGTAACCTCTGCAGTGTGCGGAGTATTATCTGAGCACTGACAGGTGGACCCCCCACCACTGTAACCTCTGCAGTGTGCGGTGTATGATCTGAGCAGTGACAGGTGGACCCTCCACCCCTGTAACCTCTGCAGCAATGCTGGCAGCACTCATATGTCTGTTTTGAAAAGACAACCTCTGGATATGACACTGAGCACATGCACTTAGCTTTTGTGGCCGACCATGGTGAGGCCTTGTCTGAGTGGATCCTGTTTTATTATACCGCTGTATGGTCTTGGCCACCGTGCTGCAGCTCAGTTTCAGGGTGCTGGAAATCTTCTTATAGCCTCGGCCATCTTTATGTAGAGCAACAATTCTATTTTTCAGATCCTCAGAGAATTCTTTGCCGTGAGGAGCCTGTTACGGGGGGCTGTCTGATAATAAAACCTAAAGGAATGTAAGACAGTCAGGGTCCACCGTGCAAAGACTCTGCTGCAGACTATGGCAGAGGATAAGGTGTATATAAGTGTGCCACTGTAAAAAATAATAGCACAAGTGCAGAGTGCAATACCTCTGTTAAACTCACAGAGGAATATAATTAGAAAATAAAGCAATTCCTCCCTTACTTGGAGGTGTGTGGAATGATCTCTGTTAAAGATCACAGAGACAAAAGCAGTGAGTGGGAAATGGCACCTACCTAGGTCCGTTCCTCTAGTGGTGCCAGGAGACGGACAGCAGCGTAAGCCGCACAAAGCTCCTACCTGCGTTCGCTCCACTAGCGTGCGAGGACACGAACCACTAGATATGGCACCTGCCTAGGTCCGCTCTTCTAGTGGTGCAAAAGAGACGGACAGCAGCATAAGCCGCACAAAGCTCCTACCTCTGTTCGCTCCCCTAGTGTGCGAGGATACGAACAACTGCCAGACGCAGTATAAGGAACGTTACCCTAGCGGCAACATCCACCTACGAGTAGAATCACAAGGCCCAGCCGGACCATGTGCCTCAGGCACCTGCCTATGTCCGCTCCACTAAGAGGTAAGGATACGGACTGCAGCCGAAGCTGTAAGGTATAAGAACGCTACCCTGCCAGTAGCGCTCACCTAACATAGACAGAGAGATGCCTAGAGGGACATGCACAGGGCGTCTACCCTCATGCATGAACCAAGAGGACTGAGCGCTGGGCGGCGTGCGTCAGGGTCTTTTATAGACTCTGTGCCTCATCCAAGATGGAGGACACCAGAGCCAATCCGCTGCCAGAATGACAGCAATGACGTCACGCTGGCCTATCACCGAGCAAAGCGTCACAAGCACATGACCAGCGACCAATCGGCATAGAAGGTGTCAGAGACATGTGACCACGTGTCACAAGCACATGTCCAGTGGCCAATCAGCTTAGAAGGTGTCAGCGACATGTGACCTCGTGTCAGCGATGATGTCACCCGCACATGTGCAATGGCTCCAAGATAGGACTTAGTCTCCAGCGCTTGCACATGTGCAGTAGCAAGAAATCCGGACATAGTCTCCAGAGCCACAGCAACCGTAACAGTACCTCCCCCTCAAGGGCCCCCCTCCCGGCGACGCAGGTAATCGGCAACTAAGTCGGGAGCATGGACAGCCTCCTCAGGCTCCCAAGAGCGATGTTCCGGGCCATAGCCCTCCCAATCTATCAAGAAGAACCTGCGCCATCTAACCATCTTAGAACCAACTATGGCTCGTACCTCATAGCTAGAGCGAGAGGAATCAGAGGCAGGAGAGTGCACTTCACGAGCGTGAGGTAAAATAGCCGGCTTTAGCAGTGAAACATGGAATTTGTCATGGATCCTAACATGGACGGGTAACTTCAATTGGTAGACTACAGGATTTACCTGTCGAAGAACCTCAAAAGGACCCAGGAAGCGAGGAGCAAATTTGACAGAGCTCACTCTAAGTTTCACGTGTTTTGCAGAGAGCCACACAAAATCCCCTGGAGAAAAGACAGGAGCCGGGCGACGAAACCGATCGGACACCGTCTTCATACGGTCCTTAGCTGCTTGGATCGACTCTTGAGTCCGATCCCAAACCTCTCTGGCATTAGTTGCCCAGTCGGCCACAAGAGGAGAAGATGCAGCAGCGGGAAACGGTACCGGTACCCTAGGGTGTTGCCCATTATTGAGTACGAATGGTGTCTGCCCAGTGGCCTCAGCCAGCGAATTGTTAAGGGCAAATTCTGCCCAGGGTAGGAGGGAGGACCAGTTATCGTGGTTCTCAGCAACAAAGTGTCGAAGGTATATAATCATGGATTGATTGGTACGCTCAACCAAACCATTGGTCTCCGGATGGTATGCCGAAGAAAGATTCAACTCAATTTGCAGAAGGCTACAAAGATCTCGCCAGAAACGGGAAGCAAATTGCGGGCCTCTATCACAAATGATACGATCTGGCATCCCGTGAAGCCTAAAGACATGCTTGAGGAATAGTTTGGCTAGTACCCTGGAAGACGGGATTCTCGATAACGGTACGAGATGAACCATCCGGGAGAAATGGTCCGTAATGACCCACACAAATCTATGTCCCTGTGAACACGGAAGATCACCCACAAAGTCCATGCCTACCACCTACCATGGTCTATCTGGCACTGGTAAAGGATGCAAGAGCCCAGCCGGTCTCTGCCGTAATGGACGGTTGCGAGCACACTAGTAGCAGGAACCGACATATCTCTTGACGTGGCTGGCTAAGTGTGGCCACCAATACCACCTCTCCAGTAACTCTCGTGTCCGCCTAATACCAAAATGCCCACCCACCTTTGAGGTGTGGGCCCACGACAGTATATCATTCTGTCGATCAGGCGGCACAAAGGTCTTGCCCGGTGGGATTTGGTCTAACGTCACAGGGGAGAGCGTATGAAAAACCCTGGAGGGAAGGATAAGACGAGGTTCGTCAATCTCTTCCTGGGTAGAAACCATAGAGCGAGACAGGGCGTCTGCCTTGTTATTCTTACTCCCAGACAGATAGTTGATGGAGAAGTGAAAGCGGGAGAAAAACAAGGACCAGCGGGCTTGGCGAGGATTCAGACGCTGAGCGGTTTGTAAGTACGTCAGATTCTTATGGTCTGTATAGACCTGGAAAGGATGTTTCGCTCCTTCCAGCAAGTGACGCCACTCCTCCAAGGCTAATCTCAGGGCGAGCAGTTCCCTATCCCCAATGGTATAGTTTCTCTCTGCCGGTGAAAAGGTTTTAGCAAAGAAGAAACACGACCTTTTTCTACCTGCACCGTTCTTTTGATACAAGACCACACCAGCACCCACTGAAGAGGCATCAACCTCCAAGAGGAAGGGCTTATTCTCATCGGGTCTTTGAAGAACGGGAGCAGTTGAAAAGTGTCTTTTTACTGCCTCAAAAGCCTGGGATGTCTCAGTAGACCAGACTTTTGGATTAGCACCTTTCTTAGTCAAGACCACCAAAGGGGCCACCAAAGTAGAGAAATGGGGTATGAACTGCCTGTAATAATTTATGAATCCTAAGAAGCGTTGCACCGCCTTCAAGGAATGAGGTTCGGACCATTCCAGGACAGCAGAGAGCTTCGCAGGATCCATAGCCAGACCCTCTTGTGAGATAATGTAGCCCAAAAAAGGCAAGGATGACTGCTCGAATACACATTTTTCGAGTTTAGCAAACAAAGAGTGCTCCCTTAAACGGGAAAGGACACGAACGACATCCTGACGATGAGTCTCCAGATCAGGAGAAAAAATCAGGATGTCGTCCAGATACACCACGACGGAGGATAACAGTAAATCCCTGAACACATCGTTTACGAAGTCCTGAAATACTGCGGGTGCATTACATAAACCAAAAGGCATGACGAGGTATTCATAGTGACCGTCTCGGGTGTTAAAAGCGGTCTTCCATTCGTCACCCTCTCGAATTCGTACCAAGTTATACGCACCCCGAAGATCCAACTTCGTAAAAACTTGAGCTCCCCTCAGTCTGTCAAAGAGCTCCGAAATTAAAGGTAACGGGTATTTGTTCTTTATTGTGATTGCGTTGAGACCCCTGTAATCTATGCAGGGACGCAAATCACCCTCTTTCTTCCGAACAAAGAAAAACCCAGCTCCCGCGGGAGAGACAGACTTACGAATGAACCCCTTCTCTAAACTCTCTCTTATATAGGTCGACATGGCCTCCGACTCAGGTATCGACAGGGGGTAAACCCTGCCCTTAGGTGGAACCGAACCTGGGATAAGGTCTATGGCACAGTCATACGGCCTATGGGGTGGAAGAACCTCAGCACCCTGTTTGGAGAACACGTCAGCGAAATCCAAATAGGGTGTAGGTATGGGAGAGAGATCAGTTGATGCAACCGCAACAACTTTAGGCGGTAAGGGAAGACATCAGGACTGACATTTCGAACCCCAACTAATAATGCTGTCGGACTCCCAGTCAATGTGAGGAGCATGAGTCCGAAGCCATGGGAGACCCAGAAGGACGTCGTCTATACCCTCAGGCAAAACAAGAAAAGAAATCTCCTCTATGTGACCCTGAGGCAGGGAAAGGTGCAAGGGAACTGTCCTCAATGTAATGGAGTCAGACAACATAGTCCCATTAACAACACGGACAGGAATAGGCGCCTCTAACATGATAGAGGGAATATTGTGTCTTTTTACAAATCCTGACGACACAAAAGTCCCGTCAGCTCCGGAATCCACAAAAGCCATAATAGGCCATGTATTCTCAGAGAATGAGAGCTGACCTGGGATACTACACTTAGAGGGTGCAGAAGACATCTCTAGTAACCCCCCTCTAATGGTTACTAGGCCTGGGAGTTTCCCTGACGACTAGAACACTTGTTGGCATAGTGCCCAGCCTGACGACATACGTAACAAATAGGAGGACCAGACTTGCGTAGTCTGGAGGACGTATGACCTAACTCCATAGGAGTGGGAGATGTTTCAGATGCTGAGGAAGATGGTAGTGGACCCTCAACAACTGGAATAGCCCGATGCTTAGGGCGTGAGGAAGAGACCTCGAGTCTACGTTCCTTACGGCGTACGTCGATCCTCGTTGCTACTGTGATCAAGTCTTCCAGAGAAGCAGGGACCTCACGAGTAGCAAGGGCATCCTTGACATAGCCTGCCAACCCTCTCCAGAAGATAAGAATCAACACCTTCTCTGGCCAATCTAGTTCTGCCACCAGAGTTCTAAAAGCAATGGCATAAGAACTAGTGGATAACGAACCCTGAGATAGATCTAAGAGTCTCAGGGCCGCATCATGGGTAACCTGCGGACCCATGAATACCGCTTTAAGAGCATCAAGAAAGTCTTGATGTCTCAGAGTAACCACATCAGAGCGCTCCCATAAGGGAGTTGCCCATTCTAAGGCTTTGTCCTGAAGTAAGGAGATGATAAAGCCTACTCTGGACCTCTCCGTAGAGAAGCAACAAGAGTTGACCTCTAGGTGTATCTGACACTGACTAATGAAGCCACGACATGATCTGGCATCGCCAGAATATCTGTTTGGCAGAGCAAGTCGAGGATCATGTGCAGATGTCACCATGGTCTGAGGTTTATCCTCAATAGTCTTGAGCCGCGACTCAAGTACTTGTATGTAACGGTGTAACTGCTGATATTCTGCCATAACTGCCAGACCCTTGGCTCAGTCCTAATGTTATGGGGGGCTGTCTGATAATAAAACCTAAAGGAATGTAAGACAGTCAGGGTCCACCGTGCAAAGACTCTGCTGCAGACTATGGCAGAGGATAAGGTGTATATAAGTGTGCCACTGTAAAAAATAATAGCACAAGTGCAGAGTGCAATACCTCTGTTAAACTCACAGAGGAATATAATTAGAAAATAAAGCAATTCCTCCCTTACTTGGAGGGCGTGTGGAATGGTCTCTGTTAAAGATCACAGAGACAAAAGCAGTGAGTGGGAAATGGCACCTACCTAGGTCCGTTCCTCTAGTGGTGCCAGGAGACGGACAGCAGCGTAAGCCGCACAAAGCTCCTACCTGCGTTCGCTCCACTAGTGTGCGAGGACACGAACCACTAGATATGGCACCTGCCTAGGTCCGCTCTTCTAGTGGTGCAAAAGAGAGGGACAGCAGCACAAGCCGCACAAAGCTCCTACCTCTGTTCGCTCCCCTAGTGTGCGAGGATACGAACAACTGCCAGACGCAGTATAAGGAACGTTACCCTAGCGGCAACATCCACCTACGAGTAGAATCACAAGGCCCAGCCGGACCATGTGCCTCAGGCACCTGCCTATGTCCGCTCCACTAAGAGGTAAGGATACGGATTGCAGCCGAAGCTGTAAGGTATAAGAACGCTACCCTGCTGGTAGCGCTCACCTAACATAGACAGAGAGATGCCTAGAGGGACGTGCACAGGGCATCTACCCTCATGCATGAACCAAGAGGACTGAGCGCCGGGCGGCGTGCGTCAGGTCTTATATAGACTCTGTGCCTCATCCAAGATGGAGGACACCAGAGCCAATCCGCTGCCAGAATGACAGCAATGACGTCACGCTGGCCTATCACCGAGCAAAGCGTCACAAGCACATGACCAACGACCAATCGGCATAGAAGGTGTCAGAGACATGTGACCACGTGTCACAAGCACATGACCAGTGGCCAATCAGCTTAGAAGGTGTCAGCGACATGTGACCTCGTGTCAGCGATGATGTCACCCGCACATGTGCAATGGCTCCAAGATAGGACTTAGTCTCCAGCGCTTGCACATGTGCAGTAGCAAGAAATCCGGACATAGTCTCCAGAGCCACAGCAACCGTAACAGAGCCATGCTGAACTTCCAGTGACCACTATGAGAGAGTGTGTGAGCGATAACCCCAAATGCAACACATCTGCTCCACATTCACACCTGAGACCTTGTAACACTAAAGAGTCACATGACACCGGGGAGGGAAAATGGATACTTGGGCACAAATTGGCTATTTTCATTCAGGGGTGTACTCACTTTTGTTGCCAGCGGTTTTGACATTAATGGCTGTATGATGAGTTATTTAGCGTTCTCCAAATTTACACTGTTATACAAGCTACACACTGACACTGTACATTGTATCACAGGGTCAGATCCTTAGTGTTATCCCATGAAAAGATAAAATATATTGTGTATACACTGGAGATCAAAATTAAAGAACAATGTCTGATCACTTGCTTTTTTTCAGAAATAATGTAATCTCCATTGATGAACATTTTGAAGGTTTTGTGTTAGGGGTGCACCATGCCACTAGAACAGGGTTTTACAAAAGATCCAAAGCTTATCAACATAAAACCTTTATTTTGCCCAAAACATGATGATCATAATTAGAGAACAGCAATGACTGTATCATAGAGAGAGATTATATAAGTAAATTTTCTGAAAGTAACAACAGTCAACAATCAGTAGGACGTGCACCGGCCGTCGCTGTGAATAACTTCAGCACATCTGCGGCCACAGGACATCACTAGTCTCTCACACTGCTCTGGTGGGATTTTGGACCACTCTTCTTCAGTCTTTTCCACAGTTCTTTGACTGTTGGGGGTTTCTTGGCCATAACTTTGTCACTAAGGATTTTCCAGAGGTTTTCTATAGGGTTTAGATCAGGACTCTGGGCAGCCATTTCATTGTTTCAAAGTTTTCTGTTTCAAGTGACTGCTTTCCCCGTTTTGCTGTGTGACATGGGCATTGTCCTGCATGAAAATTGCTGGATGAGTGATGAATGCAAGTAAAGAGCCACGTGTTATGAAGAAGGTTCTGATCCACATTTGCATTCACTCTGCCATGTAGCTTTATGAGAGGTCCAACTCCTTCTGCAGAAAACATTCCTCAAACCATGACACTTTCCACCGCGTTTCACTGACTTTTAACACACTTTGGGTTCAGTTTTTTCACAGTTTGCTCTTAAACGTTGTGACACTGTATAACGAGGCAGATCCTTACCCTGTTCAGTGCTGGACTGCCGAGCAATTCCAGCTGCAGTGGTGAAATGATTACCCATGGTGATTCTGTGCATTTGTCTTTCGAGGGCGACCAGCCTTCTTGGGGGACTTGAAAGAGTTTGTGATGTAAAGATGCAATATTCTCGAAATCACAGACTTTTAACAACCAACTTCTCTTGCTATGGCTGAAAGGGTCAGCCCTTTGGCCTTCATCTGTACAACCTGCCGCCAGAGGGTTTCAGTCACTTTGGAATGGCACACCATTTTTGCAAAGTCAGTGCAAACTGGAAAGTTAAGCGGGCTTTACACGCTACAACAAATCTAACAATGTGTCGGCGGGGTCACGTCGTAAGTGACGCACATCCGGCATCGTTAGTGTTGTTGTAGCGTGTGACGGCTACGTGCGATTCCGATTGAATGTAAAACCGTTCATTGCATACACGTCGTTCATTTCCATAAAATTGCACGTCAGGTTGTTCAATGTTCGCGAGGCAGCACACATCGCAGTGTGTGACACCCCGGGAACGATGAACAGATCTTACCTGCGTCCCGCGGCTCCCGACGGCAATCCGGAAGGAAGGAGGTGGGCGGGATGTTTACGTCCCGCTCATCTCCGCCCCTCCGCTTCTATTAGCCGGCTGCCGCGTGACGTCGCTGTGACGCCGAACGTCCCTCCCCACTCCAGGAAGTGGATGTTCACCGCCCACAGCGAGGTCGTATGGAAGGGTAAGTACGTGTGACGGCAATTGATCGTTTGTGCGACACGGTCAACAAATTGAACCTGTCGCACATACGATGGGGGCGTGTCACATCGCATACGATATCGTACGCAGAATTGAAAGGTGTTAAGCAGGCTTTAGGCTGCCAGTTACATAGGGTTTGTTAGATAATTAAGGAACTTAGCACCAGGTGCCAGATTAACACCAATAACTTGCAGGTATCTGAAAGTGTTCTCTAATTGTGAGCTGTTTTTACATTTATCTCATTTACATTTTTATTATGTGTTTTAGAAGAAAATCAATTTATGAAATAAGCTTAAAATACTGCGAGTTTCCTCATGTTAGGATATAATCGAATAGGACAACACAATGACCCGAATATTTAGGAAATTGTATGTTGTACTCTAATTTTGATCTCTTTTTAACCACAAATATCAATTTTCATGCTTTTTTATTTTTTTTTATTAAAATAAAAACCCAGAAGCTGAAGTGCACAGCTGAGTTTTAAGAATCTGATAGAAGATAATGACTCAGGTGACTTCTGATTCTAGGTGGAAATGCCATTTTAGGATTAGCTGTTGTCAAACTGTTGGAACGTTAATGGTCAATAAGTAGTTTTGTCCCCATGGATCCACCAGATATGTCTGAGCTCTTAATCCTTTTATATTTTTCCAAATTAGAGTTTTGTCCTTCCAAGGACCTAACCTATGTTTACGCCATCACCCTGCTGCATATCTAATACGAGTCCTCACAAGGGGGCAACCAAAACTTTTGATAGGATGAATGGGACATATGTCTACAGCTATTGATCGTAATGTCAAGAGCAACCAGAATTATAAATAAAACAGGTATTTCGTGCTCAGGACAGGACAGGGGATAAAGGAAAAGATGGAATGTTTGAGCAGAGTAATCTCCATCTCATCTGCTTATCAGGACAGGATGTGATTGACAAGGACGGCAAATATGAACAATGACGAGAACCATGGTAACCCCATGGGTCCTGACATTTGAATTAAATTGCCAGTTTCCAGTGACATCTTCATGCGGCTGCATATAATGACCTCTGTGTTTGTAGATTTAGAGCTCTGAAGTTTATTGTGGAAAAGTTAAGGGTCCAAAAACCTGCAAGGGCCGGGATTCTGTGCTCCGAACGATTCTCCTCAAAGTTCCACCCCCTAGGATACAGCTTATTCTGGCTTCGAATTCCCTGTATCAAGTTTTTTTTTTTTTTAAAGGTGCTTTTAATTTATATATTTTTATATATGTTTTCATTTTTGAAACATTCTAATTTATGTTTTAAACACTTTGTATGGAGTTTATTCATTTTTCTGATCTCCAGTATGCAAACTGCTTACGAGCTGTTTTGTTACGACCTCTCATCATTGAAAATAGCAACAAAAAGAGGACAATGTCCTCCAAAAATTAAGTATTACTCACAGCAAGTTGGGCTGCAGTGTGTACATCGCCCAGGCCAAAAGCTAATGCTCTACCAGGATACAGCTAAACCCCCACTAATTTTGGCCTGGGCAATGTACGCACTGCAGCCCAACTTGCTGACCTCTCATCATTGGAACAATTTATTAATACCTGTGAGTTCTCCCACTGGGATTTTTATTTTCAGATTTGGCAGATAAGGTAACATTACCAGTTGAGATGGACGGATCAATTTGTGGAACTCAGGTTCATTGATTAAGTCAATAGTCTCTGGACGGGAGGCTTCCAAATCTCTCATTGACAAGGTCAGAAGTCTTTGGCTGCTAAACGGGAGGCTTCCAAATCTCTCATTGACCAGGTCAGAAGTCTCTGGCTGCTGGATAGGAGGCTCACAAATCTCCACTGACCAGGTCAGAAGTTTCTGGGTGCTGGATGGAGGCTCGAAAATCTCTCATTGACCAGGTCAGAATTCTCTGGCCGCTGGGCGGGAGACTCACAAATCTCCATTGACCAGGTCAGATGTTTCTGGCTGTTGGATGGGAGGCTTGCAAATCTCTCATTGACCAGGTCAGAAATCTCTGTCTGCTGGACGGAGGCTCACAAATCTCTATTGACTAGGTCAGAAGTCTCTGTCTGCTGAACGGAGGCTCACAAATCTACATTGACCAGGTCAGAAGTCTCGGGCTGCTGGGCCGGAGGCTTGCAAATCTCTTACCTTTCTGGATCCCCGGTGAAGCTATTGATTAACCAGGCTGATGTAATGTTATCATTGTGGCAGGACGTCGTGCCTCCCGTCTAATCAAAATCCACACCATGGATTTCAAAGAGCAAAAGATTCAGAGAGCTCCCACTCATTGGTCACAGAGCTCTAACCTAGCCTATGGCCCGTGTCCTACAAATCGATCTACTCATGTCTTATTGCCAGCCATTGGCTTATGATTATCTCAACAGAATGAGGACAGGGATTACCCTCAAGTTTAAATTCAAGAAGTACCAGTTGAAGATACCCACCCGGTGAGCCTCACTAGCTATACTATTAAGGGTGAAGCTATCATAAGTCAACATCCTCCATGTATGTCGGGGCCTTATAATTATCTTGAAGCCCCCTGCAAGGACAACCTTCTGGTGGACCCGTGAAAGCACCCCTAGAGGTGCGAAACGGTACCGTCGTCCTTTGTGCTCCGTCCCCTCATTTTCCCTCTGTTGTCTCACCTGTTTGCATGTAGCAACATTAAACTCCTCACACCGCAGAGTGCTGCCAATCTTTTTTCTTGGATGGACGTTTCTACTGCTTGGCAATAGCACCTCGGTGGCTGTCAGCCTTCCTCTAGCCGTGTTACTCTAGGTGTGGGCTCAGTATAAACCTGCAGCAGGACAGCAAAAGTGCAAGCGGGTGTTACAATAAGGACAGATTCGACTAAGAAAACGCCGCCGTCAAGTTTTGATAGATGGTAAGCAGTGCCCAGATTTTTTCCTTATACTTGTTATACAACCTTCTATCTCATGAAAATGTATAGCTAGAACTTCATAAAGAGACACTTCTGTACCGCCCCCGTAGTCGCGGCCGAGCCGCTCGGATCCGGAACCGCGGTGGCTCGAGGGGTCTACGGACCCGGGGGTATGCGTGGACACTCAAATTAAAAGGAGTGGAGGAGTATGTACAAGGGATTAGGAAAGTTCATGACACCACCCACGGTGTGTGGTAAGGTGTAGGGTACCACCGCTGCTGTTGGGGGCACCCGGTGGCGGTGGTACGCCAGCAAGATGTTTTTAACCCCTCCGTGGGTAAGGGGTTTGTGCCCCGTGGCCCGGTGATGGTAGTGAAGGGGTGCCGTTGGGCAGGAAAGGTTTTCTGCGTACTCACTCAGTCCAGGAATAATGACACCGAGAGCTCCTAAACCAGAATTCTCAGTACCTCTGCAGCCAGGAGGGAGCACACTAAAATCCGTGTCTTTGGTGTTACTTGTTGGCCCGTGGCCTTTTCCTTGACACCTTTGTCACTGTTGGACCCTTTAGTATAGAAGTAGTCGGGTCCCGTTCACCCGTATGGCTAATGGAGTGAGCTTGTGGCTCGAGCGTTGGGCCGGATCCGGGGACTCGAGCGGCGCTCCTCGCCCGTGAGTGAAAGGGGAGTAGTTTGGTTTGGGGATTTGGTCTGTGACGCCACCCATGGGTTGTGGTGAGGTTGGACACCACCGCTGCTGTTGACGGGGATCCCGGGAGCAATGGCAGGGAGCAGCTGGGATGTTGTTTCCCCCTCCGTGGGTCCCGGCGGGGAGCTCACCCGGGCCGCAGTGTTCAAAGGCTACTCCTCCTCTGCCCCTCCAGAGCTTAGATGCCCCGGTGGCGGGCGCTCCCGTGCTCCAGTCCGAAGACGCCGCCATCTCTCCATCCGCACCCCCTTGGTCTTTTCTCAGCACCTCCTCTTCAGGGGCAGAGCTTCGGCTTTCGCGCCTCCACTGCTCGAGAAGACGCTCGAGCGGGAAAATCTTCGCGCCCAAGATGGTGGCTTCTGAAATTTTTCGTCCGGATACCGCCGGCGGGACACAAGGCGCACTTCTACCAGCCGGTAGAACGGTAAGATCCTGTTCGTGATGCCAAGTTGTCGCAGGCGCTGCTGCTGCTCGGTGGCTCGAGCGTTGGGACGGATCCGGGGACTCGAGCGGCGCTCCTCGCTCTTGAGTGAAAGGGGAGTAGTTTGGTTTGGGGATTTGGTCCGTGACGCCACCCACGGGTTGTGGTGAGGTTGGACACCACCGCTGCTGTTGACGGGGATCCCGGGAGCGATGGCAGGGAGCAGCTGGGATGTTGTTTTCCCCTCCGTGGGTAGGGGTTGGTGGTTCCGGTGCCCGGGGAGGCAGGGTTGGCAAGGTGCAGGGGGCGCTTGGACTGCGCAGCGCGGTGCCGGACGGCACGGTAGTACTCATTCAGCCACAAATGGATGCAAGTCTCTGGTAAAACAAACGGCTGGATGGACGGGTCCCGCAGCCGGCTGCTGTGGTTTCTCCCGGACGGTTGGTGGTGGCTGCCTTTCCCTGCACCTTTTGTGTGTCTTCGGCCCCGATGGCTTCCCACCGGTAACTCTCTCCCCAGCGTGGATATGTGCCGGAGGAGCCCTTTTGCCCGCAGGCTCTGGCCCTGGGAACTCTAGCTGTGGCGGTAGCTGTATTTCCCTTTTGCTGTTTGGACGGTTGCCTTCAATCGGGTCTTGGCTGTTTGGAAACCCCTGGGGTTCCGGTCACTAACGGATTTGACCTGTTTAACGGCGACTCCAAGCCTGGTCGGGGTCCGCAGGCCCTGCCGGTTTGTGCTGGCTTCACTTCGCTCCCCGGTTCGGTAACGGCGGGCCACCGCCCGTCCCCAGTCCTACGTTTCCGCGTTGATCTGCCTCTCCTGTAGACGGCCACCACCGTCTGCCAACCTTGCTTTTGGTACCCGGGCCACGTACCCGGACACAGTCAGTTTGCTCCTCTACTACCACTTTACTCCTCACTCTTTCATTTACTTAACTCATCTGACTTCCTTTCCTGCCTCCAGGACTGTGAACTCCTCAGTGGGTGGGGCCAACCGCCTGGCTCCACCCCACCTGGTGTGGTGATCAGCCCCTGGAGGGAGGCAACAAGGATTTTGTGTCTGACTGATGTGCCTATCTGGGGGTGGGGGTGTTGTGTTGTAGTACCTGTGATGACCTGGCTAGTCCAGGGCGCCACACTTGCTCTCAGGGTTCACACTCGGGATATTCTGGACTGTATGTGGGAAAGTCCTATCCCATCGGTGCGCTAGTACCCCAATTTTGGAGCGGGTAAGGGATGAATCTTGAAGGCTTCACCCCCTTCGGGTATATTACCAGGACGCTTGAAGCTACTTCCCAGACTAGGGTCCACGTACCCCCTTGCTCGTGCCCTGGCCCCTGCCCGGAGATGGCTCAAGGCTGCCGGCTGCCCTCCTCAGCAGATCCGTGCCCCTTGACACGATCCCCTGCGACCAGGGTTCCAGCTCCTACCAGGTCCAGACCAACGTCTGCCACCTAGGACTCAGGAGCCCAGTTCCCACCTGTGACCTCTCCTCTCAAGAGTCACCTTCCTACTGCTCTTTCTTGACACTTCTCACCTCCCCTTACCAACATCCCAAGTGGGTGGCCCTATTCCCTTCAGGCCTCCCAATGGTGTGTCTGGTGGGTGCGGTGTGAAGTGTTCCCAGGATTTTGATTGGCTTTGATCTCAGTAACACCAAAAAACAGGGATCCATAACCAAGGAGGATTGGATATCATGCTGAAGGGCAGATTGCACAATACCCTGTGACGACCTGATAGGCCAGAGTGTCACCCTTCCTATCCTACTTAGGTTAGAGACTATAAATGTTGATTGAGGACATCTAAAATCAGGCACTTATTCATTTATAATTTATTAGCCACAAAAGAATACACTGATCCATATCAAGAACAATTTATAATTTTTCAGCAGTCACCATATACAGTAATTAAACCAAAACTGACTCTGTTAGCATGTTTAGAAAATAACGGCGATGTGCCAAGAAAGTTTTTTTGCAAAAATACAAAATATTTTATTTTATTTGTAGAGCAATACGACACAGGAACACACAGAGGGGTGCAAATAGGTGAATTAAAACCAGTGCACCCCTCCCGATGAAGCGGAAGCGAAACACGTGTTGAGGTGCAGGGCAGCGTGTACAGCAGGGTGATCAAACGAGAATCATCGGCATTCATTGTAAGGGTCTTTTGTCTAAATATGTGACTTTGATATTATCTTCACTTATTGCTGTGATCCTTTTGAATGGGATATAATGTTACCTTGGTGTTAGTTGACTAATTTACATGCACAGTGTCTAATATAACTTGTCCCTGATTTATGCTGTGCAGCTGAACAATTGGGCTGCTATACATAACACTGCTGATGGCTCTTTCTATATTATTTGCTAATGTATCACAATGATACAATGATACTAATTCAACCATTTAGCAGTTCATGTGTGGCTTATATTCTATGGTATACTCTTATCACTAATATTATCGCAGAGTTAACCCCCCATTAACCCTGTAAATGTCGGTAATACAAATATGTGAGACTTTTAGTGGCTAGGCTTATTATTGATATTATTTGTAACAACTATAGAATTAAGCCACTATCTCACCCACGACAATGGGATGCAAAGTTACCTCTGCGATAGCTGATTAAATCCATATGCATATGTCTCATATAAAAATCACCGTCAGTTGCTGCTGTGCAGATAAATAATAGGATTGACATGTATATTGCTGACGGTAATTTTCTGCATATTATCTGTTAATGTATAATAGTGATATAAAAGATACAATTTTTTGCTATCAATGATAGTCTATACTGCATAGTATATTTCTATCATCATTAATTTCGCAGCTTTAACTCCGCATTAACCCTGTAATTGTCAATGATACAACTATATAAGATCCTTAGTGGCCAGGCTTATTATACTGTGATTACTTATAATTAATATACGACTAAGCCATTGCCCACTTTGACTACTCCTTTTTTGATCTCCCATCAACTATATTGATCATACAATTGTATATATGCATAATTCTGATATGTACCGCTGCCCTGTCTATTGTGCGTGTGTGCACTGGTTTTAATTCACCTATTTGCACCCCTCTGTGTGTTCCTGTGTCGTATTGCTCTACAAATAAAATAAAATATTTTGTATTTTTGCAAAAAAACTTTCTTGGCACATTGCCGTTATTTTCTAAACATGCTAACAGAGTCAGTTTTGGTTTACTTATTCATTTATAACTCAATAACTAACAGCATTGTACTATACAGTTCAGCCACAAGAGACCAGCAGTAGGACCCGTACCTCCACTCATTTTCTAGCTTTAAATACAACCACCAAATCCGTCATCTGGAGATTAAAGCCTGCAAATCTAGCCGCATCTGATTTAATACTGGTGACATTAATAGACACCACTATCAACAAAGAGGGTGATGCCATCATTTGTGATTAAGATAGATTTCTCTTCTCCCCCCAATCCTTGTTTTTATACTCTGCCTTTGAGGAGGAAACATTCCTACACTTTATCAACATGGATGTTTCCATGCAAACCTTTTTTTTTTTGGCCTAACACACAAATCAGCAGCTTCTGAATTTCGGACAATCTATCCCTCTGAGGACCTTGCACAGCCAGAGGAAGGACACCCAGTGTCCCCTGAATTTCCTGCAGACACCAGAGCCTCAAACTCTGAAGAAAAGATGTTTACAAGGCCTTGGAACAGGCTAGAAAGATCAACTACAAGGGAGTCAGGTTGGCATTATATTCTTCATCTGCTTACACTTGATCTCTATCCACAATCCTCATTCGGATTTTCATAATGAAGTTGCACTTTCCTCCCTTACGATTCCCTCAATCTCTTCATCCAACTCATCTTCCTTCTGGAAACCAGTAGGAAGACCGGTCCAACACAGAGGCCAGCCCAGCAATATCGGGGCTCGCCCAGCTCTTTCTTCTGTCTGCACTTATTTAGATACCTGGGCTGGGCAGGCGTCTTTTTCTAGCACAGTGGGAACTGCAGTATATCCAAGTGGAGTGCCACTAAAGTGCAAAAAAGATCTTATAATATAACGAAGCAAAGAGTCACCCAAATTTTAACTACTTTCCCTTGGTGCTGGAGAACATCCCTTTTGGACAATTTATGGATATTTGACCTGTAAGTCAGACCAGTGCATACTCCCTGCACCACACCCAGACCACAGACTGTCTCTCCTGGGTTTCTTATCGCTAATACAGAAGTTGTGAGCTGAAGTGAAACTTTTTCTATTTTTTTGTATATATATCTCTTGAACCTCCACCATTATTTATCTTTTCCTTCTTTAGGGTCTCTTGTAGATGTTGCCGCAATGTACCTTCTGGAGACAAGGAGGATGTCCTATTTTCCGTTGAGATTACGCACTTCCATCTGACCTTGACCCATCACTGGACAAAACACCACTATTCACTCCTGTAGGTGATGAGTTTGCATCACTTGCACCTGCAAACACAACCCAATCTATACTCACTTCCGAATCTGCTGGAGGGAGAGGACCCTGATGACAATAAGGGCTTACACTCTACAGGAGAGAGAGAAGACCAAACTGACCATAAGAGCTTACACTCCACAGGAGAGAGAGAGGACCCCGCTGGACATAAGAGCTTACACTCTACAGGAGAGACACAAGACAGGCAAGGAGAGAGGCGATCAATTGGTACAAAAATTATTTTTATTCACAATAATAGCATACAGGTGAAAGGATGGGAGGCAAAAAGCGATTTACATCACCACAGTGTAAGGTGATAATATTTAGTAATAAACTGGCTAACAAATGGTGCATAGAGGTATGTGTGTTAAGCCCATGCTGCCGTGTACAGCACCATATGTGTCTTTATCGTAGCGCCAGGTTATATTCTATGATCGGAATTATTGTGATCATGGAAAAATGAATAAATGCTTACATGGACATAGCAGCATGATACTGATATGAACATATGTGTTTGATTATTTGTTCGTGTATGGCATGTGTTGTGTTGACCCCATGTTGCTGATGTGACAACGATATGGATATAAAGGATATTGGTGCTGTACACGGCAGCATGGGCTTAACACACATACCTCTATGCACCATTTGTTAGCCAGTTTATTACTAAATATTATCACCTTACACTGTGGTGATGTAAATCGCTTTTTGCCTCCCATCCTTTCACCTGTATGCTATTATTGTGAATAAAAATAATTTTTGTACCAATTGATCGCCTCTCTCCTTGCCTGTCTTGTAACTTTTTAGCGATTTGGTCCATATTTAGTAGTCCTTATTTGCAATTTAGGATTTACATATATAATATATTGATATATCCTTATGAACATGCTGATGGTTATGCCGTTATTTATATTTTCTACAGGAGAGAGAAGACCCCGCTGCTCATAAGAGCTAACACTCTACATGAGAGAGAGGACCTCACTGACCATAAGAGCTTTCACTCTACAATAAACAGAGGACTCCACTGACCATAAGAACTTACACTCTACAGGAGAGAGAGGACCCCACTGACCATAAGAGCTTACATTCTACTGGAGAGAGAGAACCCCACTGACCATAAGAATCATCACTCTACAGAAAAAAGAGGACCCCGCTGATCATAAGAGTTTACTCTCTACAGGAGAGGACCCCATTGATCATAAGAGCTTACACGCTAAAGCGGAGAAGACCCCGCTGATCATAAGAGCTTACACTCTACAGCAGAGAGAAAGACAACCCTGCTGATCATAACAGCTTACTCTCTACAGGAGAGAGAGGACCTCGCTGACCATAAGAGCTGACCAGTGACAAAAGTGGATGACAACCCAGCTTCATTACCAGATACAAGGTACAAGGCCACCACCATGGAATGATCATCATGCCCACCCCTGGTCTTATTTGTGCCCTTAGCATTATCGGCATTAGTGGTCACCTTGCGATTTGTAGTATTTGACACTAAGCACCATAAAACACCTCTGATCCCTTATGTCAGAATCAGGATTATCTGCAATGTCAACACAAAATAACACATTTTTAGACTTTATAGGATCTTGAATGGCTGAAATAAGATCTACAGCCATGACAACCCCTTTACACTGATTATTTTTCTCTTTACTCCCACTTAGGAGCAAACCACAGTAATGGAGTCTGATCAAGTGCACGACTCTGGGTCTCCCTCACTGTGTTACCATGCTGTTGTGTTGTCCTTATGCCTTAGCACCAAGTGCAGCATAGAACCCTGGCTGGGCAGAGCACCATTGCTCAAAAAACAAACTAACCCTATGTTCAAGAGGCATAGATATAGTTCACAACCCCTTTGGCACCCGAACAGTAACATGGACTTCCCTGAGAAGTCCGTGTTTGGGGTCCATGTACGGACACAAGATGTCTAGTATGGACCCTGAACTTTATGGACCACTGCTCTCAGGGCCTCTGTAGCCCCAACCTTCTTCAGTTTTGTTTGTTTCTGCCCTAGGATTCTAGGGCCTTGATCACAGTCAGACTCAAGGGGATCCACGCTACTGGCATAGGGAACAGTACTCTACCTAGTACGGAAGGGACTCTAAGTGCTTAAACCCACAGGGACCCGCACTACAAAGGGCAGAAAGGGCCCATAGACTACCGCACCGGTTCTGACCTCCCACGGATCCGGGATCGGCTGGAGCCCATCACGGCGATGACCGGTACTCAGGGGCTGGCGACTGAAGTTGTGAGTAAAGACATCTTGAACCCGCAGAGACTGTGTCGACTTGTCCTTCCCGGCGTCGCCGTCCGGTGCTTAGGCGCCGAACGCCATTTATTTCCCTCATCATCCACCCGGGCCCCGCTCCACCTGTGGAGCGACACCATCCCGGCTGCCATAACACCTGCCCTGGCGAGGAATTCTGCAGCGGCGGCTACTCTCTGGCCACGTACCTCAGGTGGCATCACGACAAACTTTCCCCAATTCCCCAATCACCCCGCTTTCCCTTCATTTTCTGCATGCCTCGGGGCAACGGAACCGGGCAAGGCCACCCGTGACATCGCCTGACCCGACCTGCGACGACCTGGCAATGGGTAGGTTAACCACCTGCCCCGTGGGGCGCTGCAGATACCTTGTGACTTCTCTGGGTTTCCACAGGTCTGGGGCTAGGAGGTGATACATTACCCTGATTCTGGTATGCAGACCAGTCAATGATTTATCCTGCCAGCCTAATTTGCAGAAAATTAACCTGGGTCTTAGCTCCTTCACTCATATCCAGAGACTCTCTACCTTGCTAGAGAAGAAAGCAAGCCTGAAATTTGCAACCAAAAAGCAAGAACTACTTGTGAATACAGCCTTAGGCTGCTTTCACACCTCCGGCTTTTGCTATGCGGCACAATCCGGCACTTTGCAGGAAAACCGCAACCTTTTTTTTTGCTGCCGGTTGCGTTTTTCCTGCATAGACTTTAATTAGTGCCGCATTGTGCCGCATGGGCTTGCGTTTGGTCCGGCTTTTGCCACATGCGGCAGATTTAGCCGATGCGGCGGCCGGATGGAACGTTCCCTGGCACGTTTTTTGCTCCGGCAAAAAAAAACCGCATCACGCCGCATCCGGCCGATGCGGCGCTTTTCCCAATGCATCCCTATGGATGCCGGATGCGGCGCGATGCGGCAAAAACCGCATCCGGCCGCCGCATGCGGTTTTTGCCACTGCGCATGCTCAGTAGCATGCCGCAAGCGGCAAAAACCGGACCGACCGCATGTAAAAAACGTATGCAAAGGATGCGGTGTTTTCACCGCATCCGTTGCATAGGATTCACAGCCGGATTGAGCCGCAGAGCTCAAACCGGATGTGTGAAAGTAGCCTTATACGGTATTTCAGAGATGCATTCACAATTCAGCTGGTTGTCTTTAGAAACAGTAATCAAGCTTTTAGTTAAGCCCCCTACACAAGTCCGTCTTTTTCACAAATGCCACACATATCTAAAATAGCCTATGGTGCTGCTCACTTGTCTGTGTTTTCACACGGATCGTGTGTGTGTGACTAACATGGAGACATGTCTGTTTTTGTGGCACTTATGACGAGGACCAATACAATTCTAAACATGTACATGGAAAATAAGTATTTGATACTTTGCAAGTTTTTGCAATATTTTGCAAGTTTTTCTACAAAGAATGGAGAGGTCTGTAATTTTTATTGTAGGTAACTTAAACTGTGAGAGAATCCCCAAAATAATCCAGAAAATTCCATTGTATGATTTTTAAATAATTAATTTGCATTTTATTGCATGAAATACAGTATTTGAATTCTGGCTCTCACAGACATGTACATGTTTTTTGTTTGTTTTTTTTTAAGAAGCTCCTACTCTGGACTCATGATCTGATCTGTATTAATTGCACCTGTTTAAACCCATTACCATTATAAAAGACACCTGTTCATACACTCAATCACACTCCAACCTCTCCACCATTGCCAAGAACAAAGAGCTGTCTAAGGACACCAGGGACAAAATTATAGATCTGCACAAGGATGGGATGGGCTACAGGACAATAGGCAAGCAGGTTGGTGAGAAGGCAACAACTGTTGGTGCAATTATTAGAAATTGGAAGAAACACAAGATGACTGTGAATCTTAACCAGTCTCGGGCTCCATGCAGGATTTTGTCTTGTGGGGTAAGCATGATTTTGAGAAAGGTCAGGAATCAGTCCAGAACTACATGGGAGGACCTAGTCAGTAATCTGAAGAGAGCTGGGACCACAGTCTCAATATTTACCGTTAGTAACACACAATGGTGTCATGGCTTAAAATCCTGCAGGGCACGCAAGGTCCCTCTGCTCATGCCAGCACATGTCCTGAAAAGTTTCAAGTTCACCAATGACCATCTGGATGATAGAAAGGAGGCAGGCATGGGAGAAGGTCATGTGGTCAATGAGACCAAAATAGAACTTTTTGGTATAAACTCCACCCGCCATGTTTGGATTAAGAAGGTGGATGAGTACAACCCCAAGAACACCATCCCGACCATGAAGCATAGGGTGAAAACAGCATACTTTGGGGGGGGGGGCTTTTCTGCAAAGGAGACAGGATGACTACACCATATTGAAGGGAGGATGGATTGGGTCATATATCGCGAGATTTTGGCCAACAACCTCATTGAAGATGGGTTGTGGCTGGGTCTTCCAGCATGACAATGACCTGAAACATACAGCGAGGGCAACTAAAGAGTGGCTCCGTAAGAAGCATTTCAAGGTACTGGAGTGGCCTAGCCAGTCTCCAGACCTGAACCGAATAGAAAAACTTTGGCGGGAGCTAAAACTAATTGTTGCCCAACAACAGCCCTGCAACCTGAAAGATCTGGAGAAGATCTGTACGGAGGAGGGACCTCAAAGATCTGGAGAAGATCTGTGTGGAGGAGTCGCCAAAATCCCTGCTGCAGTGTCAGCAAATCTGGTCAAGCACTACGGGAAACATCTGATCTCTGTAACTGCAAACAAAGGTTTCTACCAAATATTAATTTCTGTTTTTCTATTGTATCGAATACTTATTTCATGCACGAAAATTCAAATTAAGTTTTTAAAAATCAAAAATGTGATTTTCTCGATTTTTTTTATTCTTTTCGTGACAGTTGAAGTTACCTACGATAAATATTACAGACCTCTCCATTCTTTGTAGGTTGAAATACTTGCAAAATTGGCAGAGGATCAAATACTTATTTTCCCCACTGTATGCATAGCTGCATTACAGAGGGTATATGGCTCTGTTACCGCAGATACAAGGTGTTCCTGTTGATACTTAGCAGTTTTGTCGAATTTCTGTTTGTATTACCTTGAATGGATAGGCTCCGATTCCTCCAGGGAGCTGGATAAGCTCTCCGTAGTAGCTGTTATTAGCAGCAATGACAGATTAATTGACCTTCAGTACTTCCAGGTGTGTGACACACTCTGAGGTCAAGGAGTGCAGTCGGCCACCATGTGTAGTCAATCACAGCTACAAAGTCTTGCAGACGACATGTTTGTTTTAATTATTTTTTTTCCAACCAATTAACCATATTTCAAATCAACAATTTCATACATAATTAAAAAATCCAGCAACGGTCTCCATGCCTGGATTATGCCCTCACGTAAGACCATTGCTCAGAATATGCCTCGTTTATTTAACTCCTTGAGAACCCTGGGTCTGCAGAGGAGCTGTCCCTCCCACCCCACTGTGGCGTTTTGTGATACAAGCTAAGGTCCATTTAAAGTGGTTGTGCCTAGAGGACTAATGGTTACATAATGTATATAGAGAACAGGTGATAAATTACTGATCACAGGTTGTCCTGCTGGGATCCCCACCGATCATGAGAATGGAGATCCCATTTCCCTATTTCAATGGATTCTCAGTCAAGCATTCATACTGCTGCTCCATCCAAAGTTCATAGAACTGATGGAAATAGTCTAATATTGTGTAGGTACCCTTTTGTCACCAAAACAACTTTGACCATCTAGGTATGGACAACACAACACCCCTGAAGATGTCCTGTGGTGTTCAGCACTAATATACTAGCCACAGAACATGTCTGTTGATCTGCCAGCTTTTTCCCATACTACATCCTTGAGCCCTCTATTCTAAGGTACGTAAAGCACACACACCTCATCATCCATATGTTGTGAAAAAAATGGGCGTTTTCAGTCCAGACCTTATCTAATTACTTAACTGGAAGCTCTCGTGATTTTGTAGAACAATGCCAATGTCATCTTTAAAAAGGACTTAGGGTACCTTCACACTTAGCGATGCAGCAGCGATCCGACCAGCGATCTGACCTGGTCAGGATCGCCGCTGCATCGCTACATGGTCGCTGGTGAGCTGTCAAACAGGCAGAACTCACCAGCGACCACTGAACAGCCCCCAGCCAGCAGCGACGTGCAAGCGACGCTGCGCTTGCACGGAGCCGCCGACTGGAAGCTGCGGAGACTGGTAACAAAGGTAAACATCGGGTATGGTTACCCGATGTTTACATTAGTTACCAGCGCACACCGCTTAGCTGTGTGTGCAGGGAGCAGGGAGCCGCGCACACTGAGCGCTGGCTCCTTGCTCTCCTAGCTGCTGTACACATCGGGTTAATTAACCCGATGTGTAATGCAGCTACATGTGCAGAGAGCAAGGAGCTGCGCACACTGCTTAGTGCTGGCTCCTTGCTCTCCTAGCTGCTGTACACATCGGGTTAATTAACCCGATGTGTACAGCAGCTACATGTGCAGAGAGCCGGAGCCGGCAGCACAGGCAGCGTGAGAGCTGCGGAGGCTGGTAACTAAGGTAAATATCGGGTAACCACCTTGGTTACCCGATGTTTATCTTGGTTACAGCTTACCTCAGCTGCCAGACGCCGGCTCCTGCTCCCTGCTCGCTTCATTTGTCGCTCTCTCGCTGTCACACACAGCGATCTGTGTGTCACAGTGGGAGAGCGCCTTTGAAGAAAACGAACCAGGGCTGTGTGTAACGAGCAGCGATCTCGCAGCAGGGGCCAGATCGCTGCTCAGTGTCACACACAGCGAGATCGCTAATGAGGTCACTGCTGCGTCACAAAAAGCGTGACTCAGCAGCGATCTCGGCAGCGAGCTCGCTGTGTGTGAAGCACCCCTTAAGGAGACCTTTCAGGATCAGTAAGTTTTATTGCTCTACCTTATCCTGTTATCTTGTTTTAAGCTCCATAGAATTTAGTGTGATATAGCAACTAGTCAAGCATATATAAATACAAACTGCATATTCACTGCTCCCTCCTCCCAACTCTCAGTACTGCCATCAGTGATAGTAAATCTGAATTGAATTTGCACTGCTGCCCCCACCCATACTCCCTCCCACCTCACAGCAGTGATAGTGAATGGCCTGGGAGGTGGATGGTGTCATGGTCTTTCCTCTGTTGCAGAGTTTTGTGACAGGTTCTGGGTCAGAATCTCACTTTATTTTGGGGGACTCTGCTGATTTAAATGCATTCTCTTTCCTTTGGGGAGGAGAGGGTTAATGTCAGTTTACCTTCCAGCAGCTCATGACTCCTGGTCAGGTGTTTCCAATTGGTTGGTTTCCCCTTGTGCCCTTTAGTGGCTCTTTTGTGTTTGGTTGCCATGTGCTCTGGTTGTTGTTACCCCTGTTTTGTCTTTACTTGTCGGTGGGGTTGTAGACTTCTGTTCTTGTCCCTTCCCCCCGGGTGGTGGGTTGTAGTGGTGGGCCTTACCATCAGGGACTAGGACAGGAGATAGGGCCTAGGTTGGGGACCCGGACCTCCATACATTCAAGGGTACCTCCGGGTGTTAGGGTGAGTGCAGTGGCACCAGCTTTAGGGCCACTATATATTTTTCCCTATGTCCCTTTGACAGATGGAAGGAGCAGTGATTATGCAAATTGTATTTTCATGCACTTGACTAAAGGCCACGTCTCACTAAGCAACATCGCTATCAACATCGCTGCTGAGGCACGACTTTTGTGTTGCTAGTGATGTCGCTGTGTGTGACATCCAGCAACAACCTGGCCCCTGCTGTGAGGTCGTTGGTTGTTGCTGAATGTCCTGGACCATATTTTAGTTGTTGCTCTCCCGCTGTGAAGAACACATCGCTATGTGTGACAGCGAGAGAGCAACAACTGAATGTGCAGGCAGCAGGGAGCCGGCTTCTGCAGACGCTGGTAACCAAGGTAAACATCGGGTAACCAAGAAGCCCTTCCCTTGGTTACCCGATATTTACCTTCTTTACCAGCGTCCGCCGCTCTCACGCTGTCAGTGCCGGCTCCCTGCTCTCTGCACACATAGCTGGTGTACACATCGGGTAACTAACTCGATGTGTACTCTGGCTAGGAGTGCAGGGAGCCAGCGCTAAGCGGTGTGCGCTGGTAACCAAAGTAAATATCGGGTTGGTTACCCGATATTTACCTTAGTTACCAAGTGCAGCATCGCTTCCACGCGTCGCTGCTGGCTGGGGGCTGCTCACTGGTTGCTGGTGAGATCTGCCTGTGTGACAGCTCACCAGTAACCCGTGTAGTGACGCTCCAGCGATCCCTGCCAGGTCAGGTTGCTGGTGGGATCGCTGGAGCGTCGCTTAGTGTGACGGTACCTTAACCTGCAAAACACTGAATTCTACTTACTGGAGCTTACAACAAGATAACAGGATAAGGTAGAACAATAAAACTTACTGATCCTGAAAGGTCTCCTAAAGCCCTATTTAAAGATAACATTAGTATTGTACAACAAAATCACCTGACAGATTCCCTTTAATGGTCCAATTTTGCTGCTCACTTGTACTTTGTAGGGATTTTCCATGATTTGCTGCTTTTGTTTTTGGACCACTTTTAGTAGGTATTGACCAGTCCATCAGAACCTTAAGGCCCCTTTATACACTGCAACATCGCAAACGACATCGCTGTAACGTCACCGGTTTTGTGACGTTACAGCGACCTCCCCAACGACATTGCAGTGTGTGACACACATCAGCGACCTGGCCCCTGCTGTGAAGTTGCTGATCACTACACATCTCTCAGGACCATTCCTAGGTCCTTTGTTTCCCGCTGTGCAGCATGATCGCTAAAAAGTCTCAGTGTGTAAAGGGGACTTTACAGCGACTTCGTTAGCGATTTCCCTTTCAAAAAGCTGCTTTACAACGTCCCCAATGACTAGCTAGGTCGTTCTGCAGGTCCGGATCGCTGTTGCGTCGTTGGCCAGGTCTGCCTGTTTGACAGCTCACCAGAGACTCACCAGAGACTTTGTAGCGATCCCGGCCAGGTTGGGATCGCTGGTGGGATCGCTAGAAAGTCTCAGTGTGTAAAGGGGCCTTTACACTTTTTTCAAGAATTTATTGTTCACTTGCAGCCTAATGTATCACACCCGATCACAAGTACACCGTTCAAGTGTTACATGGTAAAACTGCCCCCTAGGAATTGCCAACGTTTTTTCTTGTTCAGCACGCACCCAAGTGGGCGAGCATCCCTGTGACTGTAAGGTCTTTTGAAGATTGCCCTCCATCAGTGCTGCTGGGCCAGAAGTGACAATTGGTGCTAAGTAGGATAAGAAAGCACAAACAATAATAATAGTTGTGTGTTGAGTTATTTAGAGGACACCACATTTACATCGTTATACATGCTGCACACTGACACTGCAAATTGTATCACCGGGTCAGATCATCAGTGTTGTCCCAGGAAAAGATATAATG
The DNA here is from genome assembly GCF_048569485.1 of Anomaloglossus baeobatrachus. Classification (NCBI taxonomy): domain Eukaryota; kingdom Metazoa; phylum Chordata; class Amphibia; order Anura; family Aromobatidae; genus Anomaloglossus; species Anomaloglossus baeobatrachus. The sequence goes on along the minus strand of NC_134354.1, from coordinate 35,944,623 downwards.
AAATATATATAAAAACGTGAAGGGTGTACTCACTTTTGTGATATATTGTATATGGAAGATTTCAGCATACTCAATTTTGCTCAATATTAAGTGATAATATAAAATAATAAGTATAATTATTTTTTTTATTATTAGTATTATTATTATTATTATTATTATTGAGCAGAATTAATTTCAGCCTATTGGTTCAGCCCTGGTATATCATATAAGATCCAAATATAATACATTTAAGTTTTTGGATGTAACTTGAAAAAAATGTGGAAAAGTTCACAGAGTATGAATACTTTTTGAAGGCACTGAACATCCCTCATATACTGCTAGGTGTAATCATACCTCTCAACTATTGAAGAAAGGAAAGAGGGACAAAGTCAGCGGCACGCCGCTGCAAATTTTGACCACACCCTAGCCACACCCCTAGCCGCACCCATTTGTCAGTAAGGGTCCTTCAGCAGATGCCCTGGACTGTTCGTTCATAGTCATAACAGCCAGAATTTTGTTATATTTATATATATCACTGTATGACATGTTGCTTATTTGTCTATAAGGCCGTGTTCACACGTTGCATAAATTCTGTTTGTTTCTGCCGCTGTCTGCACCAAACTACACAATAACAATCTCCTCTCATTATTCCATCTTCGCTGCATTTTTTCTGCCTTTTCTCCATTATTTAATGCTTTTTGGTTCAGATGTGAATCTGCGTTTTTAAGTGTTTTTATTGTACAGAGAAGTTTTTTTCCTGCGTTTTTTTTAAGCTCCACATAAAAACCTGGAGAGAAAAAAAAAACACCAAAACCGCAGAGTTCAGCGGCGTCTTCTCATGGAATCCACTTTACTTGTACACAACTTAGGCTAAGTTCACATTTCCGCTAAAATGTATCAGTCACAATCCGCTGCTCTTGTAAACAACGGAATCCGTTTAGTGGATTCCGTTGCTCCCATAGACTTGTATGAGCAGCGGATTGTGACTGATGATGCTGCGTTGCACCCTCCGCCCGACTGATCAGTCGTGGAACGACTGACCGCCGGGCGGGAGGAACGCAGCATGTAACGTTTTTTTGAGCAGCGCGATCCGTCGGATTTCACTGCGCATGCTCTCTGGCTCCCTGCACACGTCACCAGCTTTGGTTGGTTACCCGATATTTACCCTGGTTATGGTGCAAGGAGCCAGCGCTAAGCGGTGTAGGCCCGTAACCAAGGTAAATATCGGGTAACCAAGGTAAACATCGGGTGCTTTGCTGTTACCAGATATTTAGTCTGGTTACGTGTGCAGGGAGGCCGACACTTCCCCGCTCGGCCCCGCCCCCTCCCGCACTCCGCACATGTATGTACACACACACCTGTCCCCAGCCATGCAGACAAGCACTGCCACTGACACCCTCGTCTGGCCCCGCCCCCCGCTCGGCTCCGCCCCCTCCCGCACTTCGCATGTACACACACACACACACACTCACACACACACTCACTCACTCACTCACACATACACTCACCTGTCCCCAGCCATGCAGACCGCAGCACTGCCACTGACATCCTCAGCGCCTGGCCCCGCCCCCTGCTCGGCTCCGCCCCCTCCCGCATTCAGCATGTGTATACACACACACACACACAGACACAGACACACACACACTCACCTGTCCTGCAGTCCCTGCGGCACTGACGTCCTCAGTGCCACGGCCCCGCTCGGCTCCGCCCCCCGCACACAACGGAATTCAACAAAGAATTCTGTTCTTTGTCATCCGTTGTACAGCGCATCAGTCACATGCGTCAAGCGACGCATGTGACTGATACAAAACAACGGAAATGTGAACTTAGCCTAAAACACAGCAGAATATATGTGTGAAAAAACAGCAGAAAAATGCAACATTTACACTACATGTGAACACGGACTAATTGTGCAAGCAGAGTGGATGAGACGTCATGAAATCTCGGACCCTGGTGCGTCTGAAGACGCCGTTGAACGGTGCGGATTTGGTGGCTTTTTTTCTTTATAAGCTTCAGGATTCACATCTGCAACACACTTGTATCAAATAAAGAGGACAAAGCATAAAAAATACCGCAAACACGCAATAATCAGAGAAGAACGTTATTGCGCTCGTGGTGCGGAAACCTGCAGAAAAAAAACGCAGCATTTACGCTACGTGTGAACACGGCCTCAACAATACATTTTTATTACATTTATTATGGGTTTTAAAAAAGAAAAATAATAAATTGCGCCCTTTTTTTTTTTTACTCCATTTACCGATCCCCATCAATAATCTGATTGCTGCATTGTTCGGGTCATTACAATTACAGGGACCTCAAATATGTACATGTTATTTGCAAATTTGTGATGTTTATTATTTTATGAAAAAGCGCAATCAAAATGATATTCTATTTTTTTTATTATTTTTAGTAATTTTATTAAAATAAATCTCTTTTCCTCTCCCTGTAGAACACAGAACACAGAGATGCTGCTCTGTGCAACGGAGGTCTGTGTCCTGTGTGAGAGGCTGCATTGTAGGTTCATCTATGTAAAATCCTCCCTCTGACATCATAATTCCTTGTGCTTCAATAGCTAGGACAGCTAGAAAAGTTAGGAGGGCTGCTGGACACGTATTTGAAAGTTGCTGGTTTCAATCCAAGAGGGGAAAATAAAGAACATTTTTTATATACATATTTGTATTTTTTTTCCTCATTTCTTTATAGTAGTTTTATGGGGTCAAATGAATCTCTTTCTGTCACCTACAAAAAGAAGCAGTATCTATCTACAGTGGAACCTTGGTTAACGAGAACAATCCGTTCTGGGTGTGTGCTTGTTAACCAAGTTACTTGTTCAGCAAAGCAAGATTTCCCATAGGAAATCATTACAATGCAGACAATTCATTCCACAACTTGTTAAATGTCCCATCCTGGTCCCCTATTGTGCCATTCCAGACATGCACAAACACACACAAACTCACACAAGCACGCACGCACATATTATGCTCACCTTACCTTCCGTTCCATCGCCGGTCTCTTGGGACTTGCTGTTCGCTAGTACGGGCTGTGTATCTGGTAACCATCGCGACGAGGGAGGAACTTCCGCTGCTAGAGTGCTGACGTCAAAGGCAGGAGCCACTTGCCTCTGATTGGCCAGCGCACTGCCTTTGAGTAGCGGCTGACAGCTGAAGTTCCTGCCTCGTCGCGATGTTTGCGGATACACATCCTGGAGCGGCAAACTACAGGACCCAGGAGGCCAGCGATGGAACGGAAGGTACACACATTATGCTCACCTTACCTTCCGTTCCATCGCCGGCCTCATGGGTCTTGTAGTTTGCAGCGAGGATTCCTCCCTCGTCGCGATGTACCAGCGAACTACGAGGCCGGCGATGGAACAGAAGGTAAGGTGAGCATAATACTGTATGTGTGTGCGTGCGTGTCGTTTTGTGTGTGCTTGTGTGTGTTTGTGTGGACTGCAAGAGTGGGTCAGAGCGCTGTGGATGTACGGAACCGGAAGTGTGTGCGTTGAGTATTTTGCTCGTACAGCAAAGCTTTCTCGTAAACCGAGTTACAAATTTACAGAAAGCTTTGCTTGTTAAGCAAAATTCTCGTTAACTGTGTTACTCGTTAAGCGAGGTTACACTCTATCTATCTATCTATCTATCTATCATGTATCTATCTATCAATCATCTATCATGTATCTATTTATCTATCATGTATCTATCTTTTTATCTATCATGTATCTATCTATCTATGTATCTGAATAATCTGCTTCTGTTTTTTCTGCCTGCAATACAGGTCAAGATTACCACATTTTCCTATATCTTTCAATGGAGGCAGTAGCTCAATGGTAGAGCTGCTGCCTTTGATCAATGAGTTCACGAGTTCGTACCAGTAAACCAGAGCAGATGAGAATTTATGTACTGAGCTGAGTTAATTTATTCACTACACTGAGGGGAGGAACTGGGACACAGCAGCAGGACGCGGGACGAAGCCCTCAAATAGGGACAGTCCCGCAGAATCCGGGACGGTTGGGAGGTATGTGTAATGCAGGTCTTGATCTGTGTGGAGCACTGACAGAAACTTAAAACACATCTTGTATTTACAGAGCTCATATAAGTGCTCATTAGTGATGGGCAGACCTGGACTGTAAAAGTCTGGATTTGTGCGGTTTCAAAGTTGCCCAGGATTCCGGGTGTTTGATCCGGATCCGACACTCATGAAATAAAAAAAAAAATAAAGAGAAAATAAGAATGAAACGAGCGCTTCATATTTACTGAGGCTCCAACGCAGCTGTAAACTGCTCCCGTGCGGCTCTACGCTTCTCCTGCGGCTTCCCTGGGCCGTTAATCATTGCTCATACAAATGCACTGCTTTCCCTGCTTTCCACGCCCACCAACCGTCCTGGCGTCTGTGATTTGTTGCAGTCAGACATGCCCCCAGCCTGTATGACAGTGTCTGCCTGCAACCAATGACAGGAGCTGTTTGCGGGTCAGAACCATTATTCATGAAGCGGGAGGCTTACGATGAGCAGAGGAGGACACATCGCGGGCACAGAGATCTGCTCATTGATCCCCCCCCATCTAGGGGTCTTACTACCGAACCCCCACTCCTATTGTAGTGCCCAGAGAAGGGGGTACTCGGTCCCGGGTGGTAACAAATGGGAATGTCACTCTGGTGGCCGTTGCCCGGTCCCGTGCTCTGGGCCCCTTTTGTTAATGGGGGTATTTACAGGGGAGATAAGAGTTTTTGTCATGTGATGCCACCTGCGGGCTGCGGTTAAGGCTGGAGAACCGCCGCTGCTGAATGTGGATACTCCCAGGGCTGGTGGTAGTGGCAGCTGTGATGGTAGGCCCTCCGCAGGTAGGACTGTGCCTGGGAGGTGTAGAGGAACAATAATGGAGACCACACCAGGTTGTCTTTAACAGTCTACTCACTGTGGACCCAGGGGTTGCTGGTTCAGGTCCCATGAGGACCAGTGCCAATGTAGTGACCCAGGTTGCTCTGTCCCCGGCACTCTCTGTACATTGAGTACCCGTAGCGTGGAGCATTTGGGGACCCCGACTGTCCCTTGTGGGGTACAGTCTCATTCTCCATACGGTGGGCAGTGCGGACCCTATGGGGAGGTAAGTGTCCGAACCCCGATCCTAGTTTACTGCTGATGCCCCCGGATTATTTGGTTCGGTGAAGTCTGTGAAGGTGTCCTCACCGGGAAGGTATTTGCCAAACAGTCTAAAACTTGCGCTTGAGCTAGGGTCCTGTGCCCCGTGCATGCTCCGATCCCAGCGGTATCTTGGTACTTGTCCTGGCGACCTCTCTCCTGTGCCCCCGGGGTCACCGTTACACGGACCCAGCTCAGGCACGTCCGCACACCTCTCCTGTGTGCTCCTGACTCTAGACTACTCTCTGACTGACTGACCCCTCCCACCAGGCTGGCTATACCCAGGGACTCATTCCCATAGCGACCATCCCCTTACGTACTTAACCCTCTATGCCCAGTGTGGAGAGGAGAACTAGGATATAGATTGTGTTTTGGTGGAAAAGGCACTGTTATTCCAGGTCCCAGAATGATGGTCCTGCATCCCCAAAAGGATGCAGTTCCCTGTAGTGCCCTGAGGGTCTCAGGGGCGCTACATTATTATAAACATCCCCATGCCCACATGGACTTAGAGAAAGAATGTTTATTCTAAACCGGGCTGCATTTTGAACACGCCCCTTCCTCACGTGACAAATTGCGTCATACCTGGAAGGACCCTGTACATTCTAGCATCTACCTTTATTTTTAGTGCACGATCTAGGCACACGCAGCTTTGGAAGTGATTGTGTGCATTGCGTTCCTATCCCCCTATCCCTTCCACCACCATTGTTAATTGCCGGATTCTGGTTCCCATAGACTGATATGAGTACCGGATTTTGGATCGAAACCGGATTTTTTAAAAAAAACTAGTAGGCACCCGCCGCTCCCGGTTTTCTGCGAGTCACTCTCATCTCTAGTGCTTATTTATTTGGTCCGTAATATCTTCCTCCTCAGATGTTTTTTCGGGGGGTTTTTCGTTTTTTTTTTTTTTTCTTTTTTCATTTTCTTTGTCATGATTATCATGTAAAAATAAAATTCACTTTTGAGTTACCACCACCAGGACGTCGGTATTGACTCCAGCTCTTCGTCTTGTGTATTTGATCCAAGTGAAAAGGGAAGTGTTGAATCGTTTGCAGGATGGACTCGCCTGTCTGGAGCTCCAGGATTTTTGTTTGTTGCATTAAATTCAACACTTCCATAGTTTGACACAAGTTTTTCTTACTAATTCCGTGTTATGCACTGCTTGGCATTTTTGGCACACAAGTGCTGCTTCTTATTGGTTCCTTTCCAAGCCCCATTCATCGGCATAGAGGATTTCATGCTGCGATTGGGATGAATTTAGAACCCATTTTATCATTACATAACACATGGTGGGGTGCGGGGTGCCACTGTCTCCGAACACAACTCTTCCCTGAAGAAGGTCTTTTTCACAAAGTTAAAATTATACGCGGAATCGCCTTTGATTTCCTGTGAAATTCATTTCTCTCTGCTGACTTGTAATCAAAGCATTTTCAGACTATTATACAAGAAAATGTCAGATTGTCTTTTATGTCTATGACGAATGAGGAACGGAGAATGGACACATGTAATGATCCTCTTTCCATAAAGTACTGTCAGAAAAATACTGAATAATATAATCTTTGCACATCACTACTGCATCATACCATATGCAGTTTTGATGGGGTTTTCTTTTTTGCCAGGAGGTGTAGATCGGGTGCAGGAATATTGTGTAAACATTTCATCAGCAAATTTGCCAGGAGGTGCACATTTGGTATTGAAATGTCTGCACCCGATTTCAGCCCAAATTTGCACCTTCTGTCAGAAAACTGCACCAAATTGGTGTAAAAAACCCCCCATTTTTTGCATTTTTGCCCTAAGAGATGCAAATTTTGTGATGACATTTTTACACCATATTCCTGCACCCAATCTACACCTCGTGGCAAAATATTGCACAACTATCACATCATACCACATGCAGTTTTTTGCCAGGAGATGCAGGTCTGTGAACTCAGTGCGTTTACTGAGGTCAACTGTGGTCAGGTTATCTGTGGTCACAGGTGGGGTTCCATAGAAACCTCCAGCTGTGACTGAAAATAAACTGAGTGATGTCACTGCTGATCGAGCGGCTCAGTCTCTGCCTGAAGCCCACAAGCAGTCAGTGCCTTCAGATGTATCAGAGCTGGAATCATCCATCATGGGACATCCTGTGGATTACGTCGGACCTCGGTCTTTTGGGGGTTATTAAAGGGGTGAAAGAGGGTGTTAATTGTATTTTATTTCAAATAAAGGATTTTTCGGTGTTTGTGTTTGTTTCTTTTCACTTACAGATTAGTGACTGTCTGAGACGGCCTGAGACAGTGGCACCACCCTACATGCGTTATGTAATGATTCGACATACTCTTTCCATAAATTACTGTCAGAAAAATACTGAATAACATCATCATCTTTAAAGGTGTTGGCGTCTTTCTGTTTTATTGAAGGCACTGTGGCTGTCATCTTGTATGCTGGAGATGTGATGTAGTTTTACTAAAACATAGCTGAGATTGGAGCTTTTTCTTTGCAAGAAAAGGCTTCCATCTTGCCAAACTATCCCACAAGCCGGACATATGAAGAACACGGGAGATTGTTATCACATGCAGTACACAACTAGTACTTGGCAGAAATTCCTGCAGCTCCTTTAATGTTGTATGCCTCTTGGCAGGCTCAAGAACAAATTTTCCGCTTTTGCTTTCTTCAATTTTTGAGGAACATCCTGTACGAAGTTCTGCCACTGTTACACCAGATTTAAACCACTTCTTGATGATACTTTACAGTGTCCCATGATATATCTAATGCCTTGGAATTTTTTTTGTACCCTTCTCCTCACTGATAACTTTTAACAATGAGATCCCTTTGCTGTGTTGTGAGCTGTTTACAGATGACGGATTTTGCAACTAAGAAAATGTCAGGAAAATCCTCCTCTAATAGCAAAACATTTTATGAGGGTTATCAAAATCAGTTTAAATGATAACAATAAGTACAAAGTACATAAGAATGAGGACACATAATATGGTTCTGTCTTTTTCAAAGTCCTTAATGGGTGTGGCTCAGTCTATGGCCGGGGCCACACGGGGCACTAGTGCGATCCTCGCATGACACTCGGCTCACGCTGGCAGCACAGCAGAGCCGAGTGTCATGCGAGTGTCCCTGCAACTGAGGTCTGACTGTGCGAGCAGACCACAGCTGCCGGTGCTGCGGAGGGGAGGGAGGGATTTCTCTCCCTCTCTCCTCTGTAGCCAGCTATTGCGATTCTCGCTCTGCACTCGCGATACACCAGTGTACCGCGAGTGCAGTGCGATTTTTCTCTCGCCCGGTAGACTTGAATAGGTGCGAGAGAAAGAGTCTCGCATTACAGTTGCAGCATGCCGCGATTGTTTTCTCAGTCCGATTAGGGCTGAGAAAATAATCGCTCATGTGCGCTGACACATAGGCTAATATTGGTCCGAGTGGAATGCGATTTTTTTATAGCACTCCACTCACACCGTTTTTCTCGCCGTGTGGCTTAGGCCTATAGCTGAGAGTTTAGGACCCTTCAGCCACATAAGCGCCTTTCATCCAGCAGAAAGCGGCGCAACAGACGCAACGATAATTCAAAGACAAAAGCCAAAGTACAGCCTATCCGGCTATTTGTGGTCTATCTTTAGCTACTAGAGGCAATTCAAATAGGAACAGTCCTTCATTTTCACTTCAACTTCTTCAGGCCTATATTCCGGCCACAGCAGGAAACAATTTAAGAACAACCAGGATTAATTCCCTATTCAACATTTTTGGACCAACAGGAAGTTTATGTAACTGGTTGTTATGGTCAACAACAACTAACAACAAGCCCAACTAAGCACTTAAAGGGAATCTGTCAGCAGGTTTTTGTACCTCATCTGAGAGCAGCAATATGTAGCCAAGGAGATTCTGAATCCAACGATGTACTGCTTAGATTACTGGCTGCAGCCGTTCTGACACAATGTGAATTTTTACCTTTAGTCATGTAGCAGAGTCCGCAGACCTGTCCCAACCCACACCAGGCTCTCTATAGAGATTGTACACTGACAGTGATGTGTCAATCAGAGGAGTGGGCGTGACGGACAATATGGCACAAGCCAGTTAGCCACAGCATTTATATGGGTGTGACTGCTAAAATATACATAGCAAATAAACAAAAGATCTAGAACTAACAGTAACAACACAGGCATGCCTGAGCTCTCTTTTTAACCCTTACAGCATCCCGGCTTCGGCTTGTATAGCAAAAACCTACTGACAGATTCCAGCACAGCGGTTGAGTGCGGTCTATTTTCTCTTTTTGGAGCTATCTGGACTTATCTGTTGACTGTGGACAGGCACCCCGCATATGGGACATTCATTGGATTGGAGCTAGATTCCTGGCGCACGTACGATTCCACAGGTAACATACAGTGGTGCAGGACCGCTTTCTTTGTTTGTGTTCTGACCTCTAGGGCAGGGGCGGACACAGGAGAAGACAGGCAGAGCCTCAAGTATAGAAAGGGACCACGAAGGTAGCAGAGGCAGATGGCACAGCTAGGCCGGTCAGACAGAGTCACTACTATAGCAAGGAGACATTGAAGTAGCTGAGAATGGAGGCATGGCTAGGATGGACAGGCACAGTCTCTACTATAGCAAGGAGTACTGGGGTAGCTGAGGCTGGAGGCATGGCAGGGGTGGACAGGCACAGTCTCTGGTATAACAAGTGGCAAACAAGGTAGTTGAGGTTGGAGGCACAACTTGGGTAGACAGACACAGTGTGTGTTATAGCAAGGGGCAACCAATGTAGCTGAGGTTGGAGGCACAGCTGGGGTGGACCGGCACAGACATTAGTGCTAACAAGGCAGGACCAACAGATAGGAGGTGCCAACAGGACTGGATGGACAGGACGGACAAGGGAACTTGACAACTAGCTGGCTAGAGCACAGGACACTAGCTAAACTAGGGCTTTGAGCAGGCAACGTCCCTAGTGGGAGCTTGCCTTAAATACCCAGTGCCTCGCAGCGATAGGGTAAGAGGCATGCCCTAGGAGTGGTGCAATCACCCTTTAAGAGGAGGGCAGCGGCACACGCACACGCCCTAGGCGTACTCCCGGAGATCCTGGAAGGCAGGAGGAGGAGAAGCCCACGTGGAAGAGAGGCAGGGACGCTGGGCAGCGTGGAAGGAGCTGACCGCGGCGGCTAGTGACAGCACGTCCCTGCAGGAGGAGTAGGAGCACAGGCACTCTGCATTACAAGCACATATCCATATAATACAAAATTGCATCACTTACCACAGCAAAACTAGACATAACACGACCACCAGTTGCTTCCCTGGATGTCGACAGTTCAAGGAATTATAGGTCCAGGGCTCTGACAAATCCTGTCACAAATACATATAAATCAATACTTGAAATGCAAAGTGATCTGCTAGAAATGCCTTTCCAGCCATACATGAAAATATACTACTTGTATTTTCTTACATGGCCGCATTATCCACACTGCACATAACAGACCTCGGCCTGCGCTGTTTTTCCAATTATAAATCTGGGATAAGATGGAGCTCTGCAAAACCACTCAATCACAGCGGCGAAGCACCGCGACCGCACAGGGTCATTAAAGTGCACCGTGATAGAAATCGCATGGAGATTCCGATACTTAAGACTAAAATGCAGCCAGACTGCGAAATGTAAGTATAAAAATTGCATTAGTAATCAAGGACTCGGTAGGGAAAAAAAAATCTACATACAACAGATGGGTCGCGTAGCGGAGTTAAGCCGCTCGGATTGTTGGGAGTTAATAGGCCATTAAGTGTTTTCTAGCATCCATTTCACATTAATATGAACATGAACAGGGATTAGGGAGAGAATGGTGCAAAGTGTTATTGTGTAGATATAATGACACATCGCAATGACGAGGCAGAGCCCGGATTTAGAGTGTAATTTGCAACTGTGTCAGTCCAACATTACGCCGCTGCCCAAACCGTATTTCTCATAAATAATCCGCGCTGACAGGACGACTCCATTTCCATAGTCACCTGTAAAATTGGGAACAATGGCCGGGATGGAGATCTCATTGAATGGACTGGAGAAGCAGTAAAAAGAGCTGGAAAATCGTAATAAATCACTACAATGGCTTTATAATGAGGTGGGTGGGAAAATAGATTTTGCAGCTACTATGATATTTAATATATATGAACATGTCATATACAGGGTATTAGGATGGCCAACGCCAATTATGACCCTCCAATGACCCATCTTGTTCTATCCAGACAAAATATTCTACACCCACCAGTGTTCGGGAAAAATTCTGATCCCAGATGGTTAAAGGGAATCATCGAAAAATAACGTAGGGCAATATTATAAATTGAAATTATTTATATATATATACTGTATATATCTATATATATAATTGCCTTATTCTGTCTGTCTGTCTGTCTGTCTATCTGTCTATCTGTCTGTCTGTCTGTCTGTCATGCTCCGAAATTGTGTCCTTACGGTGACACAAAGCTGATTGGCCGCTGGGCTCGCCATGGCCCCGCCCCCCCACACGGATTGGCCTCTCGCCCCGGCTCTCTGCAGGCCCCGCCCCCTCACGCAATGCACGCTCGCTGTGGCCCAACTGACACGGGGCTCCGATTCCCAGGTGAGTACACACACATCAGATCACACTCACTCTCACACTCACTCTCACACATCACATCCACACACTCACAACATGCTGGGATATCGCTTGCTTCTACACCGGCTCCGTCAGGATCCCGGCAGCGCCAGACATAACCTTGCGATGCTGGGATCTTAACGGAGGCCGTGAAAGCTGGTAACCATTATACACATCGGGTAACTAAGGTCCCTTAGTTACCCGATGTGTATCATAGTTACCAGTGTACACCGGCTCACACTCACTCTCACACACACATCACACACACATCACATCGCATCCACACATCAAGGTCCTGCAGCTGCAGAACATACATAACATAACAGCACACACATAACAGCACACACACACACACACACACAAATCAGATCACACTCACTCACATACACACATCACATCGCATCCACATACTCACAACATCCTGGGATATCGCTTGCTTCTCGGCCTCGATACTGTGCTGTTGTGAGCTTCCAGGACCTGCCGGGAGGATCACATGGCCAGAAGCATGTGATATCCCCGGATGTTGTGAGTATCAGCGCGTATGTGCAATATCGTCAGTGTCTGTGTGTGTGAGTGTATGCGATCGGGTGTGTGTGAGTGTATGCGATCGGGTGTGTGTGTGAGTGTATGCGATCGGGTGTGTGTGTGAGTGGATGCGATCGGTTGTGTGTGTGAGTGGATGCGATCGGTTGTGTGTGTGAGTGGATGCGATCGGTTGTGTGGGTGAGTGGATGCGATCGGTTGTGTGGGTGAGTGGATGCGATCGGGTGTGGGTGAGTGTCGGCAGAGGAGCACGGCGTGCTGGAGGAGGCTGGGAGCAGAGAGGCTGATCTTGGGGAAGGCTGGGAGGGGGGGGGCTGATGCTCAGGGAGGCTGGAAGGAGAGAGGCTGAGCAAACGTGCTCCATCCGCCATACTGCGCACTCCCCATCGTGCTGCATCCCCCATGCTGCGCACTCCCAAACGTGGTCCATCCGCCATGCTGCGCACTCCCAAACGTGGTCCATCCGCCATGCTGCGCACTCCCAAACGTGCTCCATCCGCCATGCTGCGCTCTCCCAAACGTGCTCCATCCGCCATGCTGCGCACTCCCAAACGTGCTCCATCCGCCATACTGCGCACTCCCCATCGTGCACCATCCGGCATGCTGCGCACTCCTAAGCGGATGGAGCATGATGGGGGGTGCGCAGCATGGCGGATGGAGCACGTTTGGGAGTGCGCAGCATGGCGGATGGAGCACGTTTGGGAGTGCGCAGCATGACGGATGGAGCACGTTTGGGAGTGCGCAGCATGACGGATGGAGCATGTTTGGGAGTGCGCAGCATGCCGGATGGTGCACGATGGGGAGTGCGCAGTATGGCGGATGGAGCACGTTTGGGAGTGCGCAGTATGGCGGATGGAGCACGTTTCGGAGTGCGCAGCATGGCGGATGGAGCACGTTTGGGAGTGCGCAGCATGGCGGATGGACCACGTTTGGGAGCGCGCAGCATGGCGGATGGAGCACGTTTGGGAGTGCGCAGCATGGCGGATGGAGCACGTTTGGGAGTGCGCAGCATGGCGGATGGAGCACGTTTGGGAGTGCGCAGCATGGCGGATGGAGCACGTTTGGGAGTGCGCAGCATGCCGGATGGTGCACGATGGGGAGTGCGCAGTATGGCGGATGGAGCACGTTTGGGAGTGCGCAGCATGGCGGATGGAGCACGTTTGGGAGTGCGCAGCATGGCGGATGGACCACGTTTGGGAGTGCGCAGCATGGCGGATGGAGCACGTTTGGGAGTGCGCAGCATGGCGGATGGAGCACGTTTGGGAGTGCGCAGCATGGCGGGTGGAGCACGTTTGGGAGTGCGCAGCATGGCGGATGGAGCATGATAGGGGGTGCGCAGCATGGCGGATGGAGCACGTTTGGGAGTGCGCAGCATGGCGGATGGAGCACGTTTGGGAGTGTGCAGCATGGCGGATAGAGCACGATGGGGAGTGCGCAGCATGGCGGATGGAGCACGTTTGGAAGTGCGCAGCATGGGGGATGCAGCACGATGGGGAGTGCGCAGTATGGCGGATGGAGCACGTTTGGGAGTGCGCAGCATGGCGGATGGACCACGTTTGGGAGTGCGCAGCATGGCGGATGGAGCACGTTTGGGAGTGCGCAGCATGGGGGATGCAGCACGATGGGGGGTGCGCAGCATGGAGGATGGAGCACGATGGGAGGTGCACACCTCCCCCCAACACACACACACACACGCGCACTGCACAACACACACACACTAGGAATCACAAACAACGCCCTACACAGACACCCACACACACAGGCAACGCTGCACACACAAATATACGCACATACTGCACAACACACACATTGCTCAAAACATACCTCCCCCCAAAACACACCACACCCACACAAACCGCACAACACACACACACACACAACGCTACAGACACACAGCGCTCCACAAACAACGCAACACACGCAACACACATACAACACCGCTCTCACCCCCCGCGACACTCAGAACATGTACAGCGCCCTACACAAACACTTGGTAACTACACACAACAACATCTATATATATAACAAAAATCATACATGAACTACACAATACGTAAATTCTAGAATACCCGATGCGTAGAATCGGGCCACCTTCTAGTATATATATATATATATATATATATATATATATATATACACAGGCATATGAAAAAGTTTGGGCACCCCTATTAATGTTAACCTTTTTTTCTTCATAACAATTTGGGGTTTTGCAGCAGCTGTTTCAGTTTCATATAGCTAATAACTGATGGACTGAGTAATATTTCTGGATTGAAATGAGGTTTATTGTACTAACAGAAAATGTGCAATCCACATTTAAACAAAATTTAACTGGAGCAAAAGTATGGGCACCCTTATCAATTTCTTGATTTGAACACTCCTAACTACTTTTTACTGACTTACTAAAGCGCTAAATTGGTTTTGTAACCTCATTGAGCTTTGAACTTCATAGGCAGGTGTATCCAATCATGAGAAAAGGTATTTAAGGTGGCCACTTGCAAGTTGTTCTCCTATTTGAATCTCCTATGAAGAGTGGCATCCTGGGCTCCTAAATACAACTCTCAAATGATCTGAAAACAAAGATTATTCAACATAGTTGTTGAGGGGAAGGATACAAAAAGTTGTCTCAGAGATTTAAACTGTCAGTTTCCACTGTGAGGAACATAGTAAGGAAATGGAAGAACACAGGTACAGTTCTTGTTAAGCCCAGAAGTGGCAAGCCAAGAAAAATATCAGGAAGGCAGAGAAGAAGAATGGTGAGAACAGTTAAGGACAATCCACAGACCACCTCCAAAGACCTGCAGCATCATCTTGCTGCAGATGGTGTCACTGTGCATCGGTCAACAATACAGCGCATGTTGCACAAGGAGAAGCTGTATGGGAGAGTGATGCGGAAGAAGCCGTTTCTGCAAGCACGCCACAAACAGAGTCACCTGAAGTATGCAAAAGCACATTTTGACAAGCCAGTTACATTTTGGAAGAAGGTCCTGTGGACTAATGAAACAAAGATTGAGTTGTTTGGTCATACAAAAAGGCGTTATGCATGGAGGCAAAAAAACACGGCATTCCCAGAAAAGCACTTGCTACCCACAGTAAAATTTGGTGGAGGTTCCATCATGCTTTGGGGCTGTGTGGCCAATGCCGGCACCGGGAATCTTGTTAAAGTTGAGGGCCGCATGGATTGAACTCAGTATCAGCAGATTCTTGACAATAATGTGCAAGAATCAGTGACGAAGTTGAAGTTACACAGGGGATGGATATTTCAGCAAGACAATGATCCAAAACACCGCTCCAAATCTACTCAGGCATTCATGCAGAGGAACGATTACAATGTTCTGGAATGGCCATCGCAGTCCCCAGACCTGAATATCATTGAACATCTGTGGGATGATTTGAAGCGGCTGTCCATGCTCGGTGACCATCAAACTTAACTGAACTGGAATTGTTTTGTAAACAGGAATGGTCAAATATACCTTCATCCAGGATCCAGGAACTCATTAAAAGCTACAGGAAGCGACTAGAGGCTGTGATTTTTGCAAAAGGAGGATCCACAAAATATTAATGTCACTTTTATGATGAGGTGCCCATACTTTTGCACCGGTCAAATTTTGTTTAAATGCGGATTGCACATTTTCTGTTAGTACAATAAACCTCATTTCAATCCAGAAATATTACTCAGTCCATCAGTTATTAGATATGTGAAACCGAAATAGCTGTTGCAAAAACCCAAATTGTTATAAAGAAAAAAGGTTAACATTAATAGGGATGCCCAAACTTTTTCATATGACTGAATATATATATATATATATATATATATATATATATATACACACACTTATGAGTAAAAGGGTAACAATGTTTTAAACTTTAGACTTTCAGACTCCACATATCACCATCCACTACAGCTTCTTCTCATGTCACTGCATTGTTACTGTTTTGCTCCTTTTTCTTCCTGTATACTACAAATTACAACCTGTTCTCACATTCCCTAATAGCTCAGTGTGTTATTAGGTTTTTTTCTCTAGTAAGAGATCACTGGTTTGAATCGAGGAACAGCCATGAAGATTTCCCAAGAAAAGAGAAACAGCATCCTCCAGCTCATCGATAGTGGTCTTTCGGCCAAGAAAATTGCCAAACTGCATCATATGAGGCCATGAGAGCTGGAAGAAGAAGTAGTGAAGTTCGTTTATCCATTGAAAAGCCAAGAGGTGACGTCCAGGCAATATATCGGAGTCAACAAGTCGGCTCAAGGTCTATCAGTTCTGAGGTGCCAATACGGCATTGGAGGTGGCTCGTATGCTTCATATTAGTGAGATCACAGATGTTCATGCAAACACGAATGGTGGCCCAAAAAAAGGTGAAGAAGCCTCAACTTGAGTATCATCATAAGAAGCGTAGGCTCAACATTGCAAAAAAGTACGAAAAGTGGACAGTAGAAGATTGGAAACGGGAGATTTGGAGCAATGAGATGAAAGTCAATAGATAACTCTGTTGGGAGCAAATGGGTTTGGAAGAGACAGGAGAAAAAGGGGCTAACGGAGAAAAAAATTGAAGGAACTGTCAAGTTCAGTGCAGGAAGCCTGATAAGATGGGGTTTGATACTTCACCAGGATGGTTGATGATCTCAATGCTGAGCTATATGTGTGTGGGGGGAATGGAGCAGGCAGTGGTAGTCATGTGTACAGTGGTTGCCAGGCCGCAGAGCAGCCACTTGGCAACTCCTTGCCTCCCAGTTGCCACTCCACTTAAAGGATGCCTCCGCCATAGTCAATTCTTCAATCCATTCTTTCTCTGAGACAATAAAGTGTACAACGGTGTTTTCTCATTTAACAACGGCAGTTTAATATTCTTCTTTACAGCATCGGTCCACACTTGCACTACACGGGCACCGCTTCTGGTCCCGATGGGATTCCCTCCAGACTCTACTTCCACATATAGTTTAATGGCCGACCACTTTCGTGGCATCTGGGCTCCATTATATACCACTAGGCCCCTCATTCTACCATATGACGTCACACTGCACAAACCGATTCAAATAGTCCTTAAGCTTACTCGTCCCACCCACAGGTATTAGCTTGTGCTTTGGAAAGGCTATGTAAGGAACCACTCCTTCGTTCGTGCTTAAGCCAGGACCTATCCTTTTCAAACAAGGGCTCACTGACTTTCGGTCAGGCAGGGGATTTCTTAGGGTTTTCGTATCCAGGAATTAGACTCCCCAACCTATATACCCCGCTTCTGGGGATGCAGTTGCACAGTCCTCTAAAGAACAGGACCCCACATGTCCGTGATCAAAGGGGTGACCCTTAGGATCGTAGTATAAAGAGTATAAAGTTGAGCTTGTTCTCTGTATCTCCTCCTGGGGACATTCCTCCCTTCCTTCTATATCCTGTCATATATATACACTATCCTATCCTCCTACTTTCACTTAACTCATTGTTTACCTAACCAGGTGCCAGGGCAACAGTCAGAAACCCAGAATGCCATCTGGTGACCATTTACAATATACACATACAATTTATTATAGCTGATAAACCCATACCGTTTACCGGCTACTTCTGCATGGGGGTGGCATAGACCTACATTTGAGTATCCTTCAAGATGAGTTACTTCATATACTCGAGTACTATGGGTATGAAAAGGACGACATAGTGTTCCAGCAGGACATACGGCGAGATTGGAGAAGAAATGGCTCAATGACATTGAAGTAGAAGTGCTGGATTGTCCCTACAGTCCCCAACCATCAATTAAATCCAACACTTGGGGGTAGAGGTGAAGAAAAAGCTGTATACATCCCCAACTTACCCGACCAGTATACACCAACACTGGGAACGTGCAGAAGAGACCGGAGATCAGATTTCAGTGGATACCGTATATGCTTGACTCTGATTGAAAGTTCATAAGGACTCAGGCAGTGTTCAAAGCCGGAAGGTGGATTTACAAAATACTAATAAAATAATAAAAATTAAAATTTAGATTTTTTTTTTAGGAGCAAAACAGTAACAATGCAGTGACATGACAAGAATCTGCATAACTAATCATATGCTAAATAGCTGCAAATCAAATTTATGTATGAGATAGCCAAAATGATTGTCTATAAAATGAAGGTCGTCTCACACTCAGAGCTGTAGTGAATGGAGAGATATGGAGCCTGAAAGTCACAAGTTCAAAACATTGTTACCCTTTTGTTTGTCAGTGTGTATGTATGTATATACAGTATATAAAAAACTTTTTTTTAAAAGGAAATCTGTCACCAGGTTTTTGCTATGACCTCTGAGTCCAGCATCATATAGAGGCTGACACCCTGATTCCACCAAATGTGTCACTTACTGGGCTGTGTGTTGTTGTATCAATAACATCAGTATTTTATCAGCAGGAGACTATCACTACAGGACTAGGTGTCTTATGTCTCCTGGTCCAAGCGTGGCCACCACAGCTTTCTGTCAATGTACAGTGCACACAGAAAGATGTCAATCAGTGGTGTAGGGTAGGTTTATACAGGTCTTAGCATTTTGAGCACTTCTAGATCTGCAACAGAGATTGTATGAAAATGATCAGCATGTGACATATCTCTGGAATCAAGCTCTCTGCCCATACATTATACTGCTCTCAGATTACATGGCAAAAAAAGAGATTCCTTTTGATGATATAAATTATGAAAAATTATTTAAAAAGTTTTGATATTACCAACTTGTAAACACTAGGTGGAGCAGCTGCTGACATTTGACGTATAAACTAAGTATACTGCTAGCTCACAGTACGACTAGGGCACTACCATGGTCGGGTACTCAATACTCGTAATTAGTGATGATCGGGCACTACCATGCTCATGTGCTCGATACTCGTAACTAGTGATGAGCGGGCACTACCATGCTCATGTGCTCGATACTCGTAACTAGTGATGAGCGGGCACTACCATGCTCGGGTGCTTAGTACTCGTAGCTAGTGATGAGCAGGCACTACCATGCTCAGGTGCTCAGTACTTGTAGCTAGTGATGAGCGGGCACTACTATGCTCAGGTGCTCAGTACTCGTAACTAGTGATGAGCGGGCACTACCATGCTCGGGTGCTCAGTACTCGTAACTAGTGATGAGTGGACACTACCATGCTCGGGTGCTCAGTACTCGTAACTAGTGATGAGCGGGCACTACCATGCTCGGGTGCTCAGTACTCGTAGCTAGTGATGAGCAGGCACTACCATGCTCAGGTACTCAGTACTTGTAGCTAGTGATGAGCAGGCACTACCATGCTCAGTCAGGTGCTCAGTACTCGTAACTAGTGATGAGTGGGCACTACCATGCTCAGGTGCTCAGTACTCGTAACTAGTGATGAGTGGGCACTACCATGCTCGGGTGCTCGGTACTCGTAACTAGTGATAAGCGGGCACTACCATGCTCGGGTGCTCAGTACTCGTAACTAGTGATGAGCGGGCACTACCATGCTTGGGTGCTCGGTACTCGTAACTAGTGATGAGTGGGCACTACCATGCTCGGGTGCTCAGTACTCGCAACTAGTGATGAGCGGGCACTACCATGCTTGGGTGCTCGGTACTCGTAACTAGTGATGAGCGGGCACTACCATGCTCAGGTGCTCAGTACTCGTAACTAGTAATGAGCGAGAACTACCATGCTTGGGTGCTCGGTACTCGTAACTAGTGATGAGTGGGCACTACCATGCTCAGGTGCTCAGTACTCGTAACTAGTAATGAGCGAGCACTACCATGCTTGGGTGCTCGGTACTCGTAACTAGTGATGAGTGGGCACTACCATGCTCGGGTGCTCAGTACTCGCAACTAGTGATGAGCGGGCACTACCATGCTTGGGTGCTCGGTACTCGTAACTAGTGATGAGTGGGCACTACCATGCTCGGGTGCTCGGTACTCGTAACTAGTGATGAGCGGGCACTACCATGCTTGGGTGCTCGGTACTCGTAACTAGTGATGAGCGGGCACTACCATGCTTGGGTGCTCGGTACTCGTAACTAGTGATGAGCGGGCACTACCATGCTCGGGTGCTCAGTACTTGTAACTAGTGATGAGTGGGCACTACCATGCTCAGGTGCTCAGTACTCGTAACTAGTGATGAGCGGGCACTATCATGCTCGGGTGCTCAGTACTCGTAACTAGTGATGAGCGGGCACTACCATGCTTGGGTGCTCGGTACTCGTAACTAGTGATGAGCGAGCACTACCATGCTCAGGTACTCAGTACTCGTAACTAGTGATGAGTGGGCACTACCATGCTCGGGTGCTCGGTACTCGTAACTAGTGATGAGCGGGCACTACCATGCTTGGGTGCTCGGTACTCGTAACTAGTGATGAGCGAGCACTACCATGCTCGGGTGCTCAGTACTCGTAACTAGTGATGAGCGGGCACTACCATGCTTGGGTGCTCGGTACTCGTAACTAGTGATGAGCGGGCACTACCATGCTCAGGTACTCAGTACTCGTAACTAGTGATGAGTGGGCACTACCATGCTCGGGTGCTCGGTACTCGTAACTAGTGATGAGCGGGCACTACCATGCTTGGGTGCTTGGTACTCGTAACTAGTGATGAGCGAGCACTACCATGCTCGGGTGCTCAGTACTCGTAACTGGTGATGAGTGGGCACTACCATGCTCAGGTGCTCAGTACTCGTAACTGGTGATGAGTGGGCACTACCATGCTCAGGTGCTCAGTACTCGTAACTAGTGATGAGCGAGCACTACCATGCTCGGGTGCTCAGTACTCGTAACTAGTGATGAGCGGACACTACCATGCTCGGGTGCTCAGTACTCGTAACTAGTGATGAGCGGGCACTACCATGCTCGGGTGCTCAGTACTCGTAACTAGTGATGAGCGGGCACTACCATGCTCCGGTGCTCAATACTCGTAACTAGTGATGAGCGGGCACTACCATGCTCAGGTGCTCAATACTCGTAACTAGTGATGAGCGGGCACTACCATGCTCAGGTGCTCAATACTCGTAACTAGTGATGAGTGGGCACTACCATGCTTGAGTTCTGGGTACTTGTATCTAGCAATGAGTGGGCACTACCATGCTCGGGTGCTCAGTACTCGTAATCAGTTGGATGCTCAGATGGGCGCGACTCGATTATCCAAGTATAATGTATGCAAGTCAATGGATACAGGTAAAATATATCTTTGTACCGTGTTAGCCAGTAGAGATAAAAAATTGTTTAAAAGAACTGAAGTCCTCAGTGGTTGATACCTTTTAATGGTAACTGAAAAGATGGTAATAGCAGCTTTCCAGACTACTCAGGTCTCTTCATCAGGCATGGTATAACACAAAATCTGAACCACAACCAATGCGGTGTACTTAATTATATGCACCAAATCTCCAACTGGGGGTCTGTATGTGGGGGAGACCGGACAACAGCTCAGGACAAGGAGGAATTCTCACCGCCACACAATTAGAGAAAAAAGGATGGATCTACCTGTGGCCAAACATTTCTGTAACTCCGACCACAGCATCATGGACATGAAATTGCTGATATTGAAAGGAAACTTCAAGTCCCAGAGAGATAGGAGACTCGGGGAGTACAAACTTATGATGACCGGAGACACATTAACAGTAGGAATGAAAGTGTCTCATGGATTCATGTCCTTTTACATCAGTTAAGAGATGTGCTCCTCTGACCATCCGAGCGTGTCACAGCCCGGACCAGACCCTTATCAGAGGACAATAAAACTTTCACACTGAACTGCAGCAAAATTTATGGCCACAACAGTTTGCAATGTCCCAACGTGCAAAGCCGCCCTTAGCCATTAAAAGGTATCAACCACTGAGGACTTCAGTTCTTTTAAACAATTTTTTGCAAGTCAATGAGGAATTCAAGCATTTTTCCAGGAAGTCTTCTGGAAAAAATGTTCTAGTTCCCCACTGAGTACCAATTTACTTGGGTACTCGAGTTGTCCCCATCTGAGCAGCCAACTGCTCATTACGACTATCGAGTACCCGAGCATGGTAGTGCCCGCTAATCACTAGTTACGAATACTGAGCACTTGAGCATGGTAGTGCCCACTCATCACTAGTTACGAGTACTGAGCACTCTAGCATGGTAGTGCCCACTCATCACTAGTTACGAGTACTGAGCACTCTAGCATGGTAGTGTGTTACATCTCGTGGCTCTCCTGTGGCAAGGAATGAGACAGTCTCCTTGCCTGCCACGAGCACTCCTCCTCAGCAGCGCCGAAGGTCTGCCAGACTGCGCAGTGTGCAGGAGATACCTTCTCAGAGAGGCAGCAGAAGGGTGACACCTAGTGGTTCTCCTGTTACAAGGAGTGAAGCGGTCTCCCATTCCTTGCCTGCCACGAGCACTCCTCCTCAGCAGCGCCGAAGGTCTGCCAGACTGCGCAGTGTGCAGGAGATACCTTCTCAGAGAGGCAGCAGAAGGGTGACACCTAGTGGTTCTCCTGTTACAAGGAGTGAAGCGGTCTCCCATTCCTGGCCTGCCGCAGACTCTCCTGCTCAGCGGCCCCGAAGGTCTGCGAGGCTGCGCAATGTGCAGAGGTTTACTGCTCAGGGAAGCAGTGAGATTCCCGTTATCTCTCCACATTGTGAGACCGAGGATCCCGCCTCTATTTCCCAGAGGCAGGAGGGTGAGCATGTGCAATGCGTGGTGGGTCCTGTTTCGCTCACTGACGTCACACGGCTTGATGACAAGGCTGGTGACGTGGTGAATCCTGACTGGCCAGGCTGGGACGTCGTGGACCCTGATTGGGTCAAGTCCGTCATCTCCGCCTCGCGCCCGCCCTCGGGTGGAGCTGCACCTCCTTAAAAGCTCCCCCTGCCATCATGGCGGCGCGCGACCGTCCTTCTATGTTTGGATGTCTGGCAGCGTGCTGCCACGCCACTGCTCAGGCATTACTGTCTCTTGTGGGCTTGGCCCTTGCTGCTCCGGCAGTACCTCGTTTGCAGGCCGTGTTCCTGCCTTGCTGCTCCGGCAGTACCCCCGTCAACAGGCCGTGTTCCTGTCCCAGGTGAGCTCCTCAAGTCTCCATTGGACTCACCTGGTTATTGAAAGCACACGTGCGTGGGCACCTCTGTGCTACCCTCGTGCCATATTCTCGTGACTTCCACTGGCACACGTGCGTGGGCACCTCTGTGCTTCCCCGTGCAACAGGTACACCGAGCCGTGAGATCTGTGCCATACAACCCTCACGGGTTAGGGCAGATCGGTGTACATAGATCGTCTGTGACATTCCAGACGATCGCTAGCAGCAACCCGCTCACTCTTCACCCACCATAGCGGCGGTCCCTTACACCGCACAGTGGACCTTGACCGGCGGAAGCAGTCCATTTCCCATCTTGGCACGCTTCCTCGGGTCCCCCTCGTAACAGTAGTGCCCGCTTATCACTAGTTACGAGTACTGAGCACCCGAGCATGGTAGTGCCCGCTCATCACTAGTTACAAGTACTGAGCACTCAAGCATGGTAGTGCCCGCTCATCACTAGTTACGAGTACAGAGCACCTGAGCATGGTAGTGCCCGCTAATCACTAGTTACGAATACTGAGCACTTGAGCATGGTAGTACCCGCTCATCACTAGTTACGAGTACTGAGCACCCGAGCATGGTAGTGCCCGCTTATCACTAGTTACGAGTACAGAGCACCTGAGCATGGTAGTGCCCGCTAATCACTAGTTACGAGTACAGAGCACCCGAGCATGGTAGTGTCCGCTCATCACTAGTTACCAGTACTGAGCACCCGAGCATGGTAGTGCCCGCTCATCACTAGTTACGAGTACTGAGCACCCGAGCATGGTAGTGCCCGCTCATCACTAGTTACGAGTACTGAGCACCCGAGCATGTTAGTGCCCGCTCATCACTAGTTACGAGTACAGAGCACCCGAGCATGGTAGTGCCCGCTCATCACTAGTTACGAGTGCAGAGCACCCGAGCATGGTAGTGCCCACTCATCACTAGTGATAACGAATATGGTGGCCAATTAAAAGCCCACGGATAGCTTTCCGAGACTACAAAGTGAAAAATCTTACCCTGGCTATGAGGCGATACACAACACATATACATATCTGCATCTACACATATCCCTCAATGTTTGTATACAGAAATAATACGCGCTGTGTTGACACACAGGAGAAGGTGTTTAAGAGCTCCCACCTAAAAGCAGGCGAAAAACCTCAGAATAAGTATTTTTGGCGCCGGTTCAAGATTGTTCTAAGCTGCGATTGTGCAGACAGACTTGTAACATAACATATTCATGGCTCAGTAGTGGATTTATTTTGGCAGATCTGTGTTTTTGCATCAATACCGCTCTCGTCCCGCTCTTCATAACCTCGGAGCTGATGATTCAGTTGAATCAGTTTTTTTTTTATTTTTTTAATTTCACCCAGCATGTCAACATATTGAGTGTTCCCGGATGGTGATCGGCCAGCGCTGCCTCCATTGCTCCTGTACATTACAGAACAGACAAACAGGAGAGGTGATTAATCACATCTAGAAAGCTCTTCTCCCCGCACCCCTCAATTTATGTTCCTCTGATATAAACAGTCTGTCAAAAAGTTTAAAAATAAAAAATATCTGTTTTATATATTAATTCACTTTATTCTCCGTCTTCCAAGAGTCATACCTTTAATATTTTTCCATCTATATAGCCGTACCATGGATATTTTTTCTGTAGTATGATTTGTAGTTTTAAGTGCTCCATTTAAAGGTTATGTACACCTCTGCACAGACATAAATAAGCAGCTTTATAACTAGTCTTTATTAAATATCTTCCACCATTTTACTGCTGCAGTCTGAAAGGCCTCTATCTAGCTGCAAAAATGTTACTAATCTGCAGGAGCTCCTGGTTCAAGCATCCCTCGCCCTCTTTTTCCTGTAAGGAGAGGGGAGAAAGCATCTACAGTATCAGTGAGGGCAAAGAAGCAAGCTGCAGAAAAGGAGGAGATTACATGATGGGGAAAGAAGTTGTGCTGATTTATGAGCTAATGAAGACAATAATGCCCTGGACAGCTCATATCCAATGTGTCTTACTTGGAGGAGACACAGGTTGTTTTTATTAAAAAAAATAAAACTGTGCTTTAATCACCCACTCTGGGTCCAGAACTAAGTGCCACTACTGCTTCACAGCGCTGCGGGCAGTAATTGAGCTCAGCAGCTCCTGCCATCAATGCGCTGAGCTCACTGATTGCCTGCAGCTGTTGAGACTCAGCACTGGACCAAAGGAGGGTGAGTGAGGCACAGTTTTCTTCTTAAACATTTCCCGTTTTCCCTGAGCCAGCAGATGTGCACAGCTTTGTAGCTCACATGCAGCCTATATTACTGGGAGAGACACACAGACCTCACATCCAGCCTATATTACTGGGAGAGACACACAGATCTCACATCCAGCCTATATTACTGGGAGAGACACACAGAGCTCACATCCAGTCTATATTACTGGGAGAGAAACACAGAGCTCACATCCAGCCTATATTACTGGGAGAGACACACAGAGCTCACATCCAGCCTATATTACTGGGAGAGACACACAGACCTCACATCCAGCCTATATTACTGGGAGAGACACACAGAGCTCACATCCAGCCTATATTACTGGGAGAGACACACAGAGCTCACATCCAGTCTATATTACTGGGAGAGACACACAGAGCTCACATCCAGGCTATATTACTGGAAGAGACAGAGCTCACATCCAGCCTATATTACTGGGAGAGATACACAGAGCTCACATCCAGCCTATATTACTGGGAGAGACACACAGATCTCACATCCAGCCTATATTACTGGGAGAGACACACAGATCTCACATCCAGCCTATATTACTGGGAGAGACACACAGAGCTCACATCCAGCCTATATTACTGGGAGAGACACACAGATCTCACATCCAGCCTATATTACTGGGAGAGACACACAGAGCTCACATCCAGCCTATATTACTAGGAGAGACACACAGACTTCACATCCAGCCTATATTACTGGGAGAGACACACAGAGCTCACATCCAGCCTATATTACTGGAAGAGACACACAGAGCTCACATCCAGCCTATATTACTGGGAGAGATGCACAGACCTCACATCCAGCCTATATTACTGGTAGAGACACACAGAGCTCACATCCAGCCTATATTACTGGGAGAGACACACAGACCTCACATCCAGCCTATATTACTGGGAGAGACACACAGAGCTCACATCCAGCCTATATTACTGGAAGAGACACACAGAGCTCACATCCAGCCTATATTACTAGGAGACACACAGAGCTCACATCCAGCCTATATTAATGGGAGAGACACACAGAGCTCACATCCAGCCTATATTACCGGGAGAGACACACAGACCTCACATCCAGCCTATATTACTGGGAGAGACACACAGAGCTCACATCCAGCCTATATTACTGGGAGACACACAGAGCTCACATCCAGCCTATATTACCGGGAGAGACACACAGACCTCACATCCAGCCTATATTACTGGGAGAGACACACAGAGCTCACATCCATCCTATATTACTGGGAGAGACACACAGAGCTCACATCCAGCCTATATTACCGGGAGAGACACACAGACCTCACATCCAGCCTATATTACTGGGAGAGACACACAGAGCTCACATCCAGCCTATATTACTGGGAGAGACGCACAGACCTCACATCCAGCCTATATTACTGGGAGAGACACACAGAGCTCACATCCAGCCTATATTACTGGGAGATACACACAAACCTCACATCCAGCCTATATTACTGGGAGAGACACACAGAGCTCACATCCAGCCTATATTACAGTGTGTTTCCTGGCTTTTTTTTTAAAAGCATACCAATAAAGTTTTCACTTTTTCCTTTTTCATCCTCAGTAATTGAACTTAGTAGCTTGTGCACTGAGCTCACTGATTGGCTGCAGCTGCGGAGACTCAGCACTGGACCCAGTGAGGGTGAATAAGGCACAGTTTCCTTCTTACAGATTTCACGTCTTTCTTCAGCCAGCAGATGTGCACAGCTTTGCATGGGATGTAGGATACATCAATGACACAATGTAACTGCAGCCATGGAATTCTGCTCCCAGGAATGTGGAATTATTATTTTTTTTGCACATTTTTTATTCCACATAAAAGACATTTCTTTGCCGTTTGATTTATTTTACCACAAGGGCTTTGTAGGAAGCAACTTGGAAAACCTTCAGCTAAAGGGAGACAGGACGGCCTTTTGTTCGGAGAGGTTGATATACAGTACGCAATGATGGCAAATAGATTAACGGGAGGAGGTTGCACTGAGGATCAAAGACGGGGAGGGAGAAAGTAGACTTACCTGCATCATCTGGGCTCTGCTCGAACAGCTTACCTTGGCTGGGACGGACCCTGTCCTGGGAACACTCCGCAGAGGGGTTTGTCTTGGCACCGAGCAGTAATGAGTTAATTGTACAAGTCCATGAGTTTATATATATAAGACGTGAGATGTCAACAAAGGCGAATTAAGAAGAATCCCTCATCTGCTGCCGACAGACCCGAACACCAATACTATGGGGAAAAGAGATTTAACCCTTCCCGGAGCTGCTGCTGATACATATAAGGGTGTACTTATTATAGTCTTGATTCCACTTTTTGGAACATATTGTATCAAAACCAGTAAAGGAGCAAATTAACGGAAATTATTGTACTGATGACGAAATACTCATTTGAGCCCCAGCTGCTGCCCCGACCGACGTTTATTTTTTTTACTGGGCCGAGTAAAAGAAACATTTTTCTAAGGATCACGGAGAGAACGACAGATTGAAAAAAAAACATTGTTTCTAAAATCAAAACTCAATCTGTTTCCCCATTGATGTTGGCTGTAAAAAATTTATATAAAAATGATAAACTCAATTATAAACTGGAGGTTTTTTTTATATAAATGGGTTTATTGTTAAATTTGTATATCTATATCATATCCCATTATCAATCTATCATCTATCTATCTATCTCGCTATATAGCTATCATCCATCTATCTATCTATATATATATATATATCCCTCTATATATAGCTATCTATCTTCCATTCTATCTATCTTTTAATCTATCTATCTATCTACAGTGGGGAAAAAAAAGTATGTAGTCAGCCAACAATTGCGCCAGTTCTTCCACTTAAAAAGATGAGGTCGGCCTGTAATTGACATCATAGGTGACCACAACTATGAGAGACAAAAGGAAAAAACAAATCCAGAAAATCCTCGCGTCTGATTTGGGAAGATGTTTTGAGCAAATTATGGTGGAAAATAAGTATTTAGTCACCTAAAAACATGCAAGATTTCTGGCTCTCACAGGCCTGTAACTTCTTCTTTAAGAGGCTCCTCTGTCCTCCACTCATTACCTGTAGTAATGGCTCCTCTGTCCTCCACTCATTACCTGTAGTAATGGCTCCTGTTTGAACTTGTTATCAGTTTAAAAGACACCTGTCCACAACCTCAAACAGTCACACTCCAAACTCCACTATGGTGAAGATCAAAGAGCTGTTGAAGGACACCAGAAACAAAATTGTAGCCCTGCACCAGGCTGGGAAGACTGAATCTGAAATAGGCAAGCAGCTTGGTGTGATGAAATCAATTGTGGGAGCAATAATAAGAAAATGGAAGACATATAAGACCACTGATAATCTCCCTCGATCTGGGGCCCCACGCAAGATTTCACCCTGTAGAGTCAAAATGATCACAAGAGCGGTGAGCAAAAATCCCAGAACCACACGGGGGGACCTAGTGAATGACCTGCATAGAGCTGGGACCACCATAAAAAGGCTACCATAAGTAATACACTACGCCGCCAGGGACTCAGATCCTGCATGGTCAGACGTGTTCCCCTGCTTAATCCAGTACATGTCCGAGCCCGTCTGAAGTTTGCTAGAGAGCATTTGAATTATCCAGAAGAGTATTGGGAGAATGTCATATGGTCTGATGAAACCAAAGTAGAACTGTTTGGTAGAAACACAACTCGTCATGTTTGGAGGAGACAGAATGCTAAGTTGCATCCAAAGAGCACCATACCTACTGTGAAGCATGGGGGTGGCAACATCATGCTTTGGAGCTGTTTCTCTGCAAAGGGACCAGGACGACTGATCTGTGTGAAAGAATGAATGGGGCCATGTATCGTGAGATTTTGAGTGCAAACCTCCTTCCATCAGCAAGGGCACGGAAGATGAAACGTAACTGGATCATTCAGCATGATAATGATCTGAAGCACATCTCCAGGGCAACGAAGGAGGGACTTCATAAGAAGCATATGAAGGTCTTGGAGTGGCCTAGCCAGTCTCCAGATCTCAACCCCCTAGAAAACCTTTGGAGGAAATTGAAAGTCCATGTTGCCCAGTGACAGCCCCAAAACATCACTGCTCTAGAGGAGATCTGCATGGAGCAATGGGCCAGCATACCAGCAACAGTGTGTGACAACCTTATGAAGACTTACAGAAAACGTCTCACCTCTGTCATTGCCAACAAAGGATAGATAACAAAATATTGAGATGAATTTTTGTTATTGACCAAATATTTATTTTCCACCAAAATTTGCAAATAAAATCTTGCCAAATCAGACGCAGTGATTTTCTGGATTTGTTTTCTCCTTTTGTCTCTCATAGTTGTGGTCACCTATGATGTCAATTACAGGCCTCTCTCATCTTTATAAGTGGGAGAACTTGCACAATTGGGGGCTGAATAAATACTTTTTTTCCCACTGTATGTATCTTCCATTCTATCCATCTATCATCTATCTATCCCTCTATCTATCCCTCTATCTATCTATCTATCATCTATCTATCCCTCTATCTATCCCTCTATCTATCTATCCCTCTATCTATCTATCTATCTATCCCTCTATCTATCTATCATCTATCTATCCCTCTATCTATCTATCTATCCCTCTATCTATCTATCTATCTATCTATCCCTCTATCTATCTATCTATCTATCTATCCCTCTATCTATCTATCTATCTATCTATCTATCTATCCCTCTATCTATCTATTTATCTGTGAATCTATCTATCTTTCCATCTATCTAGCTATATCTATCTATATATGAATCTATCTGTCTCATCTTTCAGACTTCTTTACTGTCTTCATTTTTTTTTGTTTTGTTAATTTACTCCTGGCTAGTGAAAAAAAAAAAAAAACCAGATTATTTTGGTATGTTTTTAGAATTTGTGTATAAAAGTGTCTCAAAAATAGTTTTAAAAACATTTTAAAAAATTATTAAATAATAATATATGGGAATAGGCATGAAAATGCATTATGCCCAGAGCAGTTTTATGTGAGCCCAACAGCCAAGGTCAAGGTGACAAAAAAAGAGGTCGCCTTGCCGCTGGCTGTTGGGCTCATAAAAAACAAGCCATTTTTGTGTGCTAAGTATCTCAATTTTTGCATGTTTTCCATAGTAGTAATGCATGTCTATATTGCCATATTCATTGTTCCACATGTCTTTGCACTGTCTCCTTTGTCTTACTCATAGGTCAGTGCAGCAGTCAATGCTGTACACCAGGTGCAATGGCGGCAACTCCCCGACTCTCTGGTGGATCCAGAGAGGGAGAATACAGCACAGTTTGGTTTTTTATACCAAGGATGTAAATTAATTGGAAGGAGAAAATGCCTTTAACACCTGGTAATGAGAAATGCTAGGAAAATAATAAAGCTGTGGCCAATCCCATACAGCAAAGAATGATTTTTTTTTGCATATTTTAATCAGGACGTTGGAGCAGGGGGGAGCCGTACACTTAGGATATTGTGAGAAACGACACTGGAAAAGTTCTAACAATAATTTTGTCATCTCTTGATAAAAAAAAGTGTCAGAACGGTTATTGTCAAAAAAGGAAACTGAGTCGTTGCTATCTGCCATCTCCGAAGATGGTTGTGGCCATAAATGATCTAAATGAACTTTCTTCAAACTTGGCAACTGTGTGATTACTGCAGGTATCGTTCAAAGAAATGTCGCTCCCCGGTGGGCCTGGAAATACTCACGGTGCCAAACAAAGGAAGTAACATTGACAGAAGTGATTGGATGATTTAACCAAATCCCGGAGTTTTATTTCAGCTCAGAGTCAGTAGGGAGCTCGGCCGGTGTCAGCTACAATAAACTTGTTACAGCAGAAATAATGCAGAAGACTCTTATTTACACAAAATTACATTGAGCCAAGAAAAACCCACCTGGAAGATGTAAACATACGTTATTATCCTATATTTACGTCTTTGGGGGAATCTTCTTGTGGCCTTTGCTGCCAGAGAGGTAAAGGGAAGGTAAGTCATCCGTACAAGACTGTGAAGAGGCTCACTCTGTTTTCTCACTCTCATTACATGTGATGAAGAAACATTTCCTTCATTGTAATAAAAAAAAAATTAAACTTACATATTGGACTCAAAATTGTATTAATTTAACTTGATGGAACATTCCGGAAAAACTGATCCAATGTGTTTTCCAGATACTCTACCTTTGGGGACTTTTTTTTTTATTTAAATGCTTCTATTTTTCTAATTGGGTTTTATTAAAAATTGTGCACCTTCTATCTTCCATAGCCCCTGTGTTGCATTGTCAATGGCATAGTGCAGAATGAGCTAACTGAGAATCTGTCAGTGAGCTCATTCTAAAGGGAGAGTTTGTAAGTACTTTATCTGTTTGTTTTTTAGCTTCTTTGGGCTGATTCATGACCACAGACCACTTCAAAGTTTAATATGCAGGGGAATCCCTTGACCATGCCACTGTCAATCACTGACAACGGCATTTACCGTGCACTGGCAGGTGAGGGGGACATGCTGTTTTGAGTACTCATCGACGCCCCCGTGATGCAGGAGACCGATGAGCTGTTTTTACAGCCATGGATCAGCTATGGCATCGCTGTAAATAGAACAAGTGCAGGTTCTACTCCCCTAAGGGGACTTTAAAATACAGTAAAAAGTAGGAAAAAAGGTTTTAAAAAAATGTGAAAAAAATATATAAATGCTCTACTCTTTTTATATATATATATATATATATATATATATATATATATATATATATATATATATATATATTGTATATAGCTATATATATATATATATATATATACATACATATTTTTATATATATATATATATATATATTTATATATATATATAATTTTTATTTTTTATTTTTTTTTTTTAAATGTGGTGAAAGGGGGTCCTTTTAGTTCAATCACCCCTTCACCTACGGGCGATTTTCCTTTTTTTCATTTTTGTTTTTTCTTCCTCTTCTCCGAAGAGCCGTACATTTTTTATTTATCGGTCAATCTTATTTTTTTGTGGGACGAGTTGTACTTTTAAATTAAAGCATTAGTTTTATCATATAGTGTCCTGGAAAATGGCAACGAATTCCAAGTGCGGTGAAATTGCAAAAAAAAAGTGCGGCTGCAGATTGTTTTGGGGGTATTTTATTCACCGTGCTTTACTTTTATCTAAAGGGTTTAAAAAATTCAGAAGTTTGTCCAAAAAAAGTGGTGCCCTTTTTGCGCCATTTTCCGCAACCCGTAACTTTTTAATTTTTCGGGATATGGGGCTTAGTGATGAATTATTCTTTGCGTCTCGAGCTGACGTTTTTAACATTACCATTTTTACTCAGATGCTACGTTTTGATCGCCAAAATTTGTGGAGACCAAAAAACATAATTTTGAAGTTTGAAATTTTTTTGCCGCTACGCCGTTTACTGATCAGATTAATTGATTTTATGTATAATCTTTCTTTACTGAGTAGAAGAAGATAGAGGAAAAACATACAAACATCCAAGAATACAGCGATATCATCATGAATAACAACGCTATATGAGAATCAATTACAAGAAAATAAACAAATTTCGGTTTGTAACTATTAATTGATTTTATATTGTGATAGATCGGGCGTTTCAGAACACACAAGTTCCCAGTATACGACATATGCCTTGATGTGGCTACTGGGCAGATATAGAAATGGCCATTTTTGTATACTAAATAGCTCATTTTTTCCTTGAATCCTTAAGCAGTAATGCATATTTATAGTCTTGCATGCTTTAGCTTTTCAGAGTGCAACTGTTAGTTTTGCACCTGTTCAGACTGCATTTTAGGAGTGCCATCAGTCTTTTTGTCTGCTAGTTTTACTAACTCAAGAACATATGTCTAATTGACTTTTAATAATTCAATTCTATAATGCAAAAATTGGAGACTTTTTCCCCATTATTTTGGAGGGAATCCATTTCATATGAATAGTATGGTCATTTTTTTTACGGGTTATAGCTACAGAAAGACATTTATTGATTACTTTTATCATTGCATAATAAAGTTTTGTGGTAGAATTTATTTTATTTCCTTTTGGGCTTTTTATTTTACAATAAACTTTATTTAATGTTTTTTATTTACCAAATGGGCAACTGGGATTTGAGATCATTTCATTGCCTATATTATCCACTATCATATTGCTGTATTGCAATGTAGTATTCTCATCAGTGTTAGGTCTTATTCACTAGTCTGATGTTCTTGTATGATTGCTATCCATGGTTTTGATGGATAGCCATTGTACTTGTGATAGTCTATGGGGCCATTCACACATCTGTAATTGTTCATTTATTTTTCATGGAAAATCGTGGAGACATCCGATACGCAGATCAAAATCGTCAATGCAAGCCTATTGATCCTTAGAAAAAATTGGGTGACATTCGAGTGTTGTCCGATTTTTGCTGTCTTTCACATAGGAGAGGATTGGGAAACTTTTCTCCACGTACGAGAAAATCTGTTAACGCTTGGGTCACATGCTTATCATGATGTTACTGTAGGAAAGCGAGGGACAGGAGCTCTTATGCTGTCTCTCACACTAGGGGACCCTAGGCTATCCATAACCTCAGGGTTACCCCTAATGGTGGAGATGCCAGAGTCCCGTGCCTGGCTAAGTTCCTGACCCGAACTAATCTTATTCCTCCCTTCCACCAAGGCAGAAAGGGGCAGGAGTGAGAGAGAAACACAGATTAAGACAGACAGGGGAAATCTAAAACTCTGACATACTGCAAACACACAGGAACAAACAATGAAACACTCAGGAAAAAAGCAAGACCCAGAACATAGCAACAAAAAGACAAGAGTTAACTGCACATCTGTACACAGCAACAGTACTACTACAACCATCAGTTAGTCTGGATCACACCTCATCAGACCAAAATAGATAAACTATAGGTGGCATAGAAGGATCTTTCCAGCATATATAGGAGGGGAGCAGATGTGAGAGAGAAATGGGAATAGAGTAGATTAGATATAAGGAAGTGATAAAGAGAAGGGAACAGGAGAGTCCCCGGGAAGATGGAGCTGTGAGAATCCCTCTACTTTGATGATTCGGACCCTATGGGTCACCCGCACGGCCACGACACATGGGTTCCTGTCCGGATTGTGGAATCGCGTCCCCCACAGAGAAGGGTTTAGTCTGGTGGTCAGGGGCATGGCGTCAGTATCTGCTGGTAGGAAAAGAAGAAGCCCCACTCACGGAAAGGTCAGTGCGCCCCCTGGTGGTGGGATATGTCTGGATAGCCTGGCACGGAGGGGAGACCTCTGGAAGGTTGCGGACCCCTGTGTGGATATGAAGTGTAGTGAGGGAAAGAAAGGCACATAGAATACTGAAGGTTCCCAGGTGCTGGAGATACTGATTGCTGCAAAATTATGTCAAGGGTGGAGAGTAGTAAGAACCCCCATGAGACGGTTACCGGTGCTGGCAGGATGCGGACCGATGTGTTGTGAAGATCCCAGAAATAAAGTTGATGTGTTTAAGAAAGAACTGAGACTGGACTTTGTTTTCTGAAGTAGTGAGAGAATACGACTACGACCACTGCCTGCCCCGTGCCCTCCACCACATAATTTAATTGCTTAACCATAATAAAATGAGGGAAAAAAAATGACCCAGGACTAAAAAAAAAGGAAGAACATTTTTGAAAGTAATAACGTTTTAATACACTCAGCGATTCAATCATTATTTCTTCATTTCCTCACCGTTCAACACTTGGAGCTGATTTCAGGAAACCACAGACTTGGATCTTTATTAGTTGTTCCAGAATCCCCCTGGTTCCGTGTGTCACGGATCACTGTGTGTACCAATCACTTGACACCACGATGGAGAACAGAATACTGTTCAGTGTCTTTCTGTGTTTCCATCCTGATTCCTTGGCATTGAAAAAATTGGAAAATGTTTACTTGGCGCGAATGAAATATATGGAAAAAAATAAATAATCCGCTGTTCCTTTCCAATAACGCAAAAATAAACAAGTTCTAAAATAGAATATATACAGCGCTTAGCATAAATGAGTGCCCCCCTTTGAAAAGTAAGATTTTAATCAATATGTCATTAAATACAAGACTGACTTTCATAGAACATTTTTTTAACCCATATCTTAAAGTTAATTATCAAAATTCTATTACAAAATGTTCAGTTTTACTCAAATTAGTTGATGCAAAAATAGGTACACCCCACCCACATCAATAACTACTGCATCTGGTATTTTGTATGACCTCCACGATTTGTAAGGACAGCATCAAGTGTTCTAGGACTGGAATGAACAAGTTGGTGACTTATTGCATTATCTATCTTGTTTCATCCTTCAGAACAAGCTCTTTTAGAGCCCTGATGCTGGATGCAGAGTGATGACATCTTGTCTCTTCAGAATTCCCCATAGATGCTCGGTTGGGGCCAGATCAAGAGATATTTTGCCATTGAATCACTTTTTTCATTGTTATGTTAGAATGCTGGAAAAGTGCACGTCTACCAAGAGCACAGAGTAATGGGAGGATCTTTTTTTCCACTATAGAGCAGTAGATCTGTGAATTTATGATACTATCATCATTTGCACTCATACAGCCCCACATAAGGACACTGCTATTACCATGTTTCACTGTAGACACCAGACATATTTCTAAATGCATGGTGCCTACAGCGAGATCTGGTGGTGCCTGGGGGCTACATGTTACTGATGACATCATGAACTCACAGATGTTCTGCTCTATAGTGAAAGACAAGATGCTGCCATCACTCTGTGCCCTTGGTAGACGTGCACTTTTCAAACATGAAAATAATCCAAATCATACATCTGCTGCTTTTCTGAAGAACAGGGTGATATTGATTCAGTTACAGAGTGTCTCCTGATCTGAACCCAACCGGACACCTATGGGAAATTGTGAGGAGACAAGTTGTCATAACTCTTCATCCTTAAAAATCGTGAAGGTAATAAAAAAATACTATATAAAGTAGTTTTTAATGTGGGGTGTACTCATTTTTTACCAGCTAATTTGAGTGAGTATGCTGAGCACTGTATTTACAAAGTGCTCGTATAATTTTTATGCCAATCAGCCGGCAGTGCAGTGGCGTGGGCCCTGCATTTAAAACTCTCTCCGGCCTCTCTCCGTTTTTCTCCACCTGCACCGGCCTCTTGTTAGTGACTGACAGGTCACTCTTGTCTGAGTGACCTGCCCTCACCACCAGACATCTAGCATGCACCATTACTTTTTAGCGTGGTGCATGAGACGGAAAGTCCTAACGAAAAAGACTGTCAGTATCTGGCACAATATGCTTAGTTTGCAAACTACACCAGACACTAACAGTCATCTTTGTTAGGGTGGCCGGTGTGGGAACAAGCGCAGAAGTTAGGAAGACTGTTAAGAGTCCTGTGCATGCCAGACCAAATCTTCTCCATCAGAGTGACCTGTCAGTCCTTGACAGAAGGCTGGCGACGGGTGAAAAAATAGGGAAAGAAGCCGGTGAGTTGTAAATGCAGTACTTACCCCAATGTGCTTTCAGTTTATTAGTTTAAAAATTGTACAGGGAATTTTGAAAAAATGGGAAAATGATTTTCTACAAGAAAGGTATAAATTTAATCTCCTTTACACCAACTTTGCTTAATTGTCTATTTTGGGGTAGACAATCCAGCTGACAGGTTCATTTTAAGGAATTTTAGACATGGAAAACCTTGCGTGACCAAAAATGGTGGTCATGTTGGTTGCCAAGAATTTTTCCAACATGGACAGAAGACAAGAACTCAAAAACTCAAAACAAGAGGAACTCATGAAATGAATTTTATATTCAGAAATCTTATTGTGTTGAAGGACCTTTTTGTGAGTGTTCATTGTGAGGCCTTAAATGGACTTGTTTTTTAAAAATAGATCTTCTAACCAAAAATGGTCATTGGTATTTTAGGAATACAAAAAATATGACCTCAAATGACCTTTAGAAGGTCCTGTTATGAATATCTGATATCATTTTCCAACAACTGTTATCATAAAACATACTGTGGATGGAGTGATTGATACCAAGGTGTCCAACATTGAGATGGAACGTCATGTATTTATAATATGGGTGCCATATATCAGAAAAATAACAGTAAAACTTTCAGATACTCTATAAACTTTGTTTTACATTTGCTGAAATTAAATAAATATATATTTGCTCATTTTAAGTTTACAAAAAAACATTTGAACATTTTTGATCTGGTTTCGAGAAACAGTAAATATTGTGTTATGTAATCCACAAGCTAAGCATACAGTTAAAAAAAAAAAAGCTATATGGTACAATATTTTTATAAAATCTTCCTTGTGAGATTGAAGGAGACAAATCCAGTCTATAAATTAATTTAAATAGCGAAAAGTTTGTTCAGCCGCACGTTCCACTGCGGTATAAGATTGGCGATTTATGAATCTTTGTTAGACTCTATATTCTCCATTTTCTGTTTTACTACAGAGTTCACTGGTTTTGAATTATGGAATAAAAAATATTATGTGAAACAAAATAGAGTTTAAAAAAATCCACTAATCTAACAATCAAAAGTTAAAAAATAAGAATCTTTGATGTTGTCGGTAGTTCAAAGGTTCACAAAGTTCTCCCACATTAAAAATGAAAAATATAAAAACTTCTCTGGATTTTTGAATTTTAGAATTTAATTTCACATTTGTTACACCAACTTCTTCAAACACCCTACAAATTCCACACACCCCAAAAAGCATATAACCCCTATTAATTTTTTTATAACAGTTAAAGACTGAAACAAATGTTTAGCTTCCCGGGAGACAGCAGGTTTAGAGTATTACGGCACATTATCAAAGCCCTTTGATGGGTTCACCATACGTTTTAGGTAACATTATACAACAGGTCCCTGTCTTAAAAATTCTATTGTACCGCTTTGATATAAAAGCTGTGAAGTTTCTGTACATGTCTTTTGTATTTGGGAACGTTAACAATAGGATGAAAAATGACCCGCGCTAATCTGTCTGTATATATAATTTATCATTTATTTCAAATTTTTTTGTTCTAGTTTATTTTATTTTTATGCTATAAATTCTGGTAAGGATTGATTGATGAAGCTACTATTATATTTGGTACCATTTCTTCAAATTCAGATCTACTTATATGTTCAATATATATCACATTAGTTAATTTATTGTGATATTTTAAATTGTAAGTTACTTTTTATGTCCATATGTCTATTTTTTAATATTTCAAGAATTATATATTAATTTGCTTTGACCAAAATATGTATATGTATGACCAAAACAAGTAATTTTTTTTAACCTGTAGCAGTAGTTGTATTTTTAGTTAAAATTATATTTTAAAAATCATTTAAAATAGTTATTTTTTTTTATTGTTTCAAATTTTATTTATATTTTTTTAATTAAATATTGTTTTTAGATTTTGAATTGAAAATAAAATATTATTATCAAAATTAACATGTTAAATGAAAAGTTAAGTGATTGAAAACATTTATTTAAAATTATATTTTGAAAATCATTTAAAATGGTAATTGTTTTTTTATTCCAAATTCTATTTACCGTATTTTTCGCTTTATAAGACGCACTTTTGTTCCCCCAAATTTTGGGGGAAAGTAGGGGGTGCGTCTTATAATCCGAATATACGGGGGGGGGGGGTGTATATATATATATATATATATATACACACACTACAGAGTCCAGGGGAGGTGCGGGCAGCTCTGGAGCTCTGCTGGGAGACTTATGAAAGCTGGGAGCAGCAGACTTTGATCTCCTGCACCCGCTCATATAATATGCACAGCTGCTGTCCACCACCATGGTGCTGAAAGTGCACCGCGGCGATAGGCTGGGGCAGCAGTGTATATTATATCTGCCTGCCCGTTCTTTGATTGCACATGCCCCCTCCCCCGTGTTAGCTATGTCCCCTATGCTGCTGCAAACAGTAAAATAATAAACTTTTTACTCACCTCCTCCAGCATGTCTGCCAGGCCTCCCTCCTGCTGCTGTGATAAGTCACAAGAGATTTCACTCTGCCGTGCCGATCACATGACCAGCCGAGAACCAGGAAATGCAGGAGGCCGGAGATCAACCCCGAGGAGGGGGACACAGACAGGACAATGCTGGAGAAGGTAAGGAAAGTTTATTTTCCTAAAAGCAGCAGCATGGGGCGATATATAACACAGGGAGCTGTGTGCCAGCAATAGTGGGCCATGTGCCAGCAATAGTGGGCCATGTGCCGCTACATGGGGCCGTGTGCCGCCACATGGGGCCATGTGCCAGCAATAGTGGGCCATGTGCCGCCACATGGGGCCATGTGCCAGCAATAGTGGGCCGTGTGCAGCCACATGGGGCCGTGTGCCGCCACATGGGGCCGTGTGCCGCCACATGGGGCCGGGTGCCGCCACATGGGGCCATGTGCCAGCAATAGTGGGCTGTGTGCAGCCACATGGGGCCATGTGCCGCCACATGGGGCCATGTGCCAGCAATAGTGGGCTGTGTGCAGCCACATGGGGCCGTGTGCCAGCAATAGTGGGCCATGTGCCGCCACATGGGGCCATGTGCCAGCAATAGTGGGCCGTGTGCAGCCACATGGGGCCGTGTGCCGCCACATGGGGCCGTGTGCCGCCACATGGGGCCGGGTGCCGCCACATGGGGCCATGTGCCAGCAATAGTGGGCTGTGTGCAGCCACATGGGGCCATGTGCCGCCACATGGGGCCATGTGCCAGCAATAGTGGGCTGTGTGCAGCCACATGGGGCCGTGTGCCACCACATGGGGCCATGTGCCGCCACATGGGGCCATGTGCCAGCAATAGTGGGCTGTGTGCAGCCACATGGGGCCGTGTGCAGCCACATGGGGCCGTGTGCCGCCACATGGGGCCGTGTGCCGCCACATGGGGCCGTGTGCCGCCACATGGGGCCGGGTGCCGCCACATGGGGCCATGTGCCAGCAATAGTGGGCCGTGTGCAGCCACATGAGGCCATGTGCCAGCAATAGTGGGCCATGTGCCGCCACATGGGGCCGTGTGCCGCCACATGGGGCCATGTGCCAGCAATAGTGGGCCGTGTGCAGCCACATGGGGCCGTGTGCAGCCACATGGGGCCGTGTGCAGCCACATGGGGCCGTGTGCAGCCACATGGGGCCGTGTGCAGCCACATGGGGCCGTGTGCAGGCACATGGGGCCGTGTGCCGCCACAGTGGGCCGTGTGCCGCCACAGTGGGCCGTGTGCCGCCACAGTGGGCCGTGTGCCAGCCACAGTGGGCTGTGTGCCAGCCATAGAGGATGTGTGCCAGGCATAGGGGACATGTGGCATCACTGGGCCATATCCAGATTCAGAGGGCTAATTTTAGGATGGGGGGGCTATGAGGGACATATACCCTATATGATTTGTCAGACGGACACTGGCATTATAAGACGGACCCCATTTATTAAAAAATTCTCTATTCCTTCACCAAATTTGGGGGTGCGTCTTATAATCAGGTGCGTCTTATAAAGCGAAAAATACGGTATATTTTTTTAATTAAAATATTTTTTCTTTTTAGATTTTGAATTGAAAATAAAATATTGTTTTTCAAAATTAACATTATAAATTAAAAGTTAGGTGATTGAAAATATATGAAAAATATTTGTTAGCTATATTAATTAATTTAATGCTTTCTTAATGCTTTAAATTTCAAGAAAACAATTTTGAGTTAATTTCCTTTGGAGATTCTTTGAAAGATTTTGGACTCAAATCTTATGATTTTCAAAGTTCAGAATGATGTATATGTTTTACGTAAATCATATTTATGTATTTGGAAAATGGCATGTTAATAAAACTTATAATCTAATCCCTATATATCAGAAAAATAAAATAACACATTTTTATTTTTTACCTATGGCGTCTTTAAGCTTATTTAATTACAATTTATTATCAGAATGCAAACTTGGTTATTTAATACTATTTAGAAATAAATAAAAATCTTTAGTAAAATTTGGTAAAATCAAATTTAGCTGAAAAGTTCAACCGAGCTGGGAAATTAAATTCAAACTGAATTAAAATATTGCTGAAAAATACAAATTTCTACTAGTTTACTTATAGAGGTTTTTACAATTTAGGAATTATTAAGGATTAAATTAGCGTAATTGATTGGATTTTTGCATAAAAAATAAATATTCATATCCATGTCCACAGTACAAACCAAATATCTACCCATTTATTGGCAATCCAAGGCAACAAGGATTTATAGTGACTCAAATGTTACCCCAAATACATATTTAATATTAATAAGCACCAACTTGACCTACACTATTTGCATAGCCCGACCACTAAAGTGATAACATTTGCATCGGAAAAAGCGCAGGGCACCACTAGGAGATTCATAATGTTAAGTCAATAGATGTAGCAGGCTGAATGTTTGTCTGGCACTTGTTACATCTTTATTGGTCTTTATAGGGCACTCAAGGTCATATGTATGTCTGTGCATGTTGAAGGGAACCTGTCGTACATTCAGTCCCATCTCTAGAAAGCATGGTATAGAGATGGAGAAGCTGAGTAGAATGATACCTGGTGGCATCTCTGGTTCTTCTTTTCTTCATTTGGACTGGAGACATGACATTTCATCAGGATGGCTAATCAAAATCGTCGATATGAAGGAGACGGTATGCAGGAAGCCTACTCAGCAGCCATAGAATACTGACCTGAGCGCTGGACCAGAGTTCTGCAAATTTATTCACTCATCTCTATTGACCAGACTACCAAAATAACGTAAAGGTGGTTCACTACTTAGTTTTCCAAGCCACATTATTATAACATTAAGAAACAAGGATTCTTTCAAATATCTTGTTTTGACAATAGTGCCTGTGAGTTGACTATTGTGGTCCACTCATCCCCATCTCGTGACCCCTGGGCTCTGTGACCTCTGATGTCCGATGATGTCACATCAACTTCCAATCAAACTGACATCACTGAGGCCGACCCCAGTCTCCATGAGTGACTGGGCTGTGGGCGGCGTAACCGTCTCAGAGATACTGTTATTTTCATAGGGCAGCACAGTGGCTCAGTGGTTAGCACTGCAGTCTTGCAGTGCTGGGGTTCTGAGTTCAAATCCCACCAAGGACAACATCTGCAAGGAGTTTGTATGTTCTCCCCGTGTTTGCGTGAGTTCCCTCCGGTTTCCTCCTGCTCTCCAAAGACTATAGGGAATTTAGGTTGTGAGCCCCAATGGGGACAGTGATAGTGATATCTCTAAGGGGCTGTGAAATTAATAGAACTATATACAGTTAAGTGAGTAAAATAAATAAATACCAGCTTCTAATGTCTCTTTAGCTAAGCCCCTACATCTGTGCGGTATATAAATTATATGTACAGGGTGGGACAATTATATTGATACACCTAAATAAAATGGGAATGCTTAATGATATCAACTTCCTATTTCTGGCTAATTAGTATATGGGAGGCTGGAAACTTTTCAAGATGGGTGGTGATCATGGCTGCCATTTTGAAGTTGGCCATTTTGGATCCAACTTTATTTCTTCCAATGGGAAGAGGGTCATGTAACACATCAAACGTATTGAGAATTTCACAAGAAAAACAATGGTGTGCTTATTTTTAACATAACTTTATTTGTTCATTAGTTATTTACAAATTTTATGACCACTTATAAAATGTGTTCAAAGTGCTGCCCATTGTGTTGGATTGTCAATGCAACCCTCTTCTCGCGCTCTTGACACACTGATAGCAACACCGCAAAAGAAATGCTAGCACAGGCTTCCAGGATCCGTTGTTTCAGATGCTGCACATCTTGTATCTTCACAGCATAGACAATTGCCTTCAGATGATCCCAAAGATAAAAGTCTAAGGGGGTCAGATCGGGAGACCTTGGTGGCCATTCAACTGGCCCACGATGACCAATCCACTGTCCAGAACACTGTTCATGTAGGAATTCTCGGACCTGACCCATAATGTGATGGTGCACCACCACCAACCATTCCCATTTTATTTAGGTGTATCCATATAAATGGCCCACACTGTACTTTCTGACAAAGCCTAAAAAGTAGATGGCTCTGGCAGTCCAGACACATGGCCTGGCGGTTACACGTCAGAGTAGAGGCACAGACCTTGACAGTTACTGATGGCAGCAGAATCAGTCTTTTTAACACTTTATAATGTAAATTAGAGCAGACGGCTACTATAACTCACTCTGGCAGTGGTGGCATTCACACTGGCAGTTGTAGGGGAGGCAATCAGACTCGATCACTCACTTGAATCAGGGCAGATTTTTAGCTGAAAAGGCCACTGTGTTGGTGGCAATTTTATAACGACCCGTCAGATCTCAGGGTCTATTATTATTATTATTATTTTTAATAATAATTATTATAGCGCCATTTATTCCATGGCGCTTTACATGTGAAAGGGGTATACAAAATAGGGACAGGTACAATAATCATAAACAATACAAGACACAGACAGGTACAGGACGACAGAGGTCCCTGCCCACGAGGGCTCACAGTCTACGAAGGATGGGTGAGGATACAGTAGGTTAGG
This sequence comes from Anomaloglossus baeobatrachus, assembly GCF_048569485.1. Lineage (NCBI taxonomy): Eukaryota > Metazoa > Chordata > Amphibia > Anura > Aromobatidae > Anomaloglossus > Anomaloglossus baeobatrachus. Next base: position 35,900,661 of record NC_134354.1, on the reverse strand, counting down.
GTACAGCTGGTCGTATGGTGCTGTATCAGACTGAGGGTTACGGCAGGTTGTAGGCTTGTCGGAAGAGGTGGGTCTTCAGGTTCTTTTTGAAGCTTGTCAAGGTAGGCGAGAGTCTGATGTGTTGTGGCAGAGCATTCCAGAGTATGGGGGAGGCACGCGAGAAATCTTGGATGCGTCTATACAAATTCAGGCATGAATTGCCCTCACTGTGCTACTTCATGACAGGTGCACCTTGCTGCACATCACTGTGCCCAACAGACCTACTAACAGCTCTAACTCTGGTGATACACTCTGACCAGATGGCGCTCTAAGATTCTCTTTTTGTTTTTATCCTGGCTCAATCTAACAATGAGTTTGTGCAGCGCAACACTCACCATCCGCACATGTGACATTTGACTGGCCACCTTGAGAATCCCATACTCTCTCCAGCCCTCCAGTGGGGCCTTCCAGAGAAATGCTCAAGTTTCCCATTGACTTCCATGCTCGACTTCCATGCCCGTCCAAGCGTCCCACCTGCTCGATTCGAGTACTGAGCACTCAAGCATTTTAGTGCTCACTCCTCACTAATGGTAATCTAAAAAGCACAGTACCGCAAATAAGCTATGGGTACATACTGTATATTGTAACAATACAATGAACCTGAGTTTTTATAGTGCAAAATTACAAAATTCAATTTTATTATTAAGACATGGTGACAAATATACATTAAAATACACACTCGTTAAAAAGTAGGGAGACAACCAAAAAGTAAATGGCCAGATTGTAGCCTCATATTGTACAGAAACATATAATCAGAATATGCACACCAAAGTTGGATGAGTGACAAACAGACCAGAGTTTAACAACATGTCAAGTGACTTATTGTAATATCAGTCAACATCTCTGTTTAAAGTCCATGGTTGTTGAATAACCATGATCAGTACAGCAATCAAATATATTATGTCCACTGTGTTAGCAAAGTGTGGGCAATGCCGCACTTACAAGCAGGAAGATGAACAGCTGCTCCTGGTATAATAACCTCAGCCCAACGCACGTTTCGCAGGGGCGATTTTCTCTACTTCATCAATGAAAGAGGCTAAGAATTCAGCTGGACGAAGAGATCAGCTCAGGGAAGAACTTTCTATAGGTATCCAGTGGTATCCACTTTTTCTTTAATATGGAGGCCTTCGCTGTGATCTTATTGCCATAGCTAGATACCGGTGCCTATGTAAATTGAGAAAAGATTGCAAAATGTCAGATGTGGCGCTTGTGAGGACCACAAATTGGCTGTAGGGACCTCTAATGTGGCCGAATTACAATAATCCTGCAAAGAGGAATGGGACAAAATTCCTCGAGCGCTGTATAAGCCTCATTTCCAGTTATCACAAACACTTGATTGCAATTGTTGCTGCTTAGGGCGGCCCAACCAGATATTAGGTTTATGGGCAATCACTATATCACACAGGGCCCTGCAGGTTTAGATTTCTATTTCCCTTAATAATGAAGACCTTCACTTACAAACTGCATTTTGTGTTACTTGTGTTCTCTGTCTTTAAATTTGTTCGGTGATCTGAAATATTTAAGTGTGACAACCATGCAAAAGAATAAGAAATCAGGAAGGGGCAAACACTTTTTCACACCACTGTATACATCTTTGTTATATATATATCCATTATATATTTGTTTTTTATTATTATTATTATTATTATTATTATTACAATAGTATTATATTATTATTTCATTAAATTATTATTATTATTATTTTCCTATTCTTATTCTTATTCTTATTATTATTATTATTATTATTATTATATTCTGTAGAGGTTGTTTTATTCTGCATAGCTTTCTTAACATATTATTCATCCTAGCAATATGTACCCGGAATATCTGGTATCTGGATGTTAATGTGATGTACAGGAGGCTTGTGGGATCTGCCAGATCACATATTTATTGAGGAGCCAGGACAAGATAAGCTTGTGACTATATTAGATGCTTGCGCAGATTCCATGGAAAGAAGTAGGTGGGCTGGAGAGGGTGGGTGCCCTGGATAATCCACTGTAGCCTGTTTGTTATTCATCAACATGGAGATCCATCTGTAAATCCTATTGACTTCTGGCATGGAGTCATATATTCTACCATAATCTGTTGTGATTCTTTAGATTCCATCTTACCTAACTCAGCTTGTACAGCACTGAAATATTGGTGACCTACATGTTTGATAAATCATCAATTTAGGATTGTTGGGGGTCTCACACCTAATAGCTGACCCCAATATATCATCAGGCGAAAGAAGGAGAAGCTGTGTGTCCCAGGAGAACAAGTTTACATGATAGATATCTAGCAAGGGGGGGTGAGTAATTCTTGCTATATTGTAACGGGGGCAGGGGGTGCCTCAGGGGTTGTAGTCGTGGTCTCCCGCCCAGGGGGCGGCAGGCTGACCCCCGGCCCGGCCGTCACTGTTAAAACGGAGGTGTTGTTTGTGGGGCAGAGTGTGGGTGGCAGGGACGCGTTCGTGCCGGTACCTGAGTTCTCCGTGACGCCGTTTTCCCTCAGCTCGCCAGCCCCTTCATCAGTTACAGAAAAGAGCCACTGAAAGGCAGCTGGTAAACTAAGAAACATTTTATTGAACGAAGCTTCCATTTTCTGTTACACTTCTCAGCAGCAAGTTACTTCAGTACTTCACTTTAACGTTACAGATTACGTTCCTTCCTGACGGTTTCCCCTTTTTGCTGACGGTCACTCTCCTTCACCTGCAGGGGACACTTGTTAACCCCCTAGTAGCTGTACTCTGAACCCTGAATTACTGCAGGGCAGATCTAACACACTACCGGTTCCGGATGAGTTCCCACTCCTCTTTACACCTTTCAGCATCAAGTCACATCGGTTTATAGGTTACACTTCTTGCTGACGGTTTCCTCTTTCCCCGGTAACTTTCCCTTGCCTGCAGGGGACATGCGTTAACCCCCTAGTAGCTGCACACTGAACCCGGATTTACTATAGGGCAGATCTAGCACAGACTACCAGCTCCGGATAAGTTCTCACCTCTCCACTTCTTTGCCGGGGAACTACTTCTCTTGCTTTCTACGGGCGTTCCCGTGTACCTCCACTTCTTTGTCTGCGCACTCACTCTGGCTGCCTGCCACTTTTTACTCACACACTCTGCCCCGTCACCTCAGACTTCTCTCTCCAGTCACATCTCTCTGCACACTGCTCTGCCTTCAGAGACCTCCCTTCCTTCCCTGCCACTGTTACCAGGGGAACCACTGCTCTACACTGGCACCTAGTGGGGAAACTGTTTAATCACTACAACAACAGGTAACATTTTACCATTAACATTTACAATTTGCCACCATACTACTGTGGCGTCTTCAGGGGGGGGAAAACAGCTCCTTCACTACCAGGGGTCCGACTACCCCTTACATTCCTCCCCTCTTTAACCTCAGCCTCCTGGCGAGGTTCGTACCTGCAAAACAACACATGTAGGAAAACACACAGACTGGCACACAAGTTTGGTGCCCGGAGTCCCTCCAGGGAAGCTCCCGGTCTTAGTCGCACATCTGCCCGGAGGCCCTCCTCAGGCGCTCCCGGTCTTAGCTGACCTTCTGCCCGGAGGCTATTTCCAAGCGCTCCCGGTCTTTGGGTGGGCAGAAAACAACAAGATAACAAGATTCCTTCTTAACAGTCACGGAAGGAGTCCACGCACAGTTCTGCATTAAGCTCCTCCCGGGTTCAGTACTTTTAACGTTACTGTAACTGGGAACATTCACCGGCTTTCAACAGTACCGGTTTTCAACGGCAAACAAATCACTCTCTTCCGGACGATTACCTCTGGTTCTGGGATATCTTGCCAGTACGGGGCCTTAACTCCTGAGGGGGGCAGAGGGTCTACCTTAACAGACGCGGGTGCCTCCGGAATCTGTATGGATGCTCCTGGTGGCCCGCTCCCCAGAGTCAGCCGGGACTTGTAGGTGGCCCGGACTTCCGGTAACGGCATCCCATGAGGTAAAAAACGTGACCTTCGCTGGTTTCTCCGAGACTCCAGTCACGGCCGGTATCATGCTTGCCGGCAACGTGATGATGGGTAACTCTCCCACCGAGCTCTCCATTGGACGTTCTCTTCCGCGTCCTACGGGCACCAGCGCGCCCGCTACGGCTTGCTTGTCTGTCCTGGCCTCCATTTTGTGTAGCACAGGTAACTGGAACTGTTGCTTCTGCTGCTGGGATTGCAATGGCGCCGGGGAAGGTGGAGGCGGTTCTTCTTTTCCCGCTTTAGCACACACTCCGCCCCCGGCTTCACCCACCAGGTCTGCATAGCGTTGGCGACGCCTTTTCTTTCTTGCGGCGCCGCCCACGTCTCTAGACCTCTGCAGCTTCTTGGGGAAAGTACCTCCCCTCTTTGGGCGGCGCACTCCGGGCTTCTTCCTCCCAGGCCAGCCCAGCGCTTTTCGTTTGGCGCCAACTTTTCGCGCCTCCACTGAGTCCATGAGGACGGCCGCCATCTTGCCGCCATCTTGTGGCCCCTTCAGCATGTCAGGCACCACTTGATCTTCCTCACAGTCTCTGGTCAGGGTTTCTTGCATGCAGGCTTGATCCTGCCGACTACGCCAGTTTGTAACGGGGGCAGGGGGTGCCTCAGGGGTTGTAGTCGCGGTCTCCCGCCCAGGGGGCGGAAGGCTGACCCCCGGCCCGGCCGTCACTGTTAAAACGGAGGTGTTGTTTGTGGGGCAGAGTGTGGGTGGCAGGGACGCGTTCGTGCCGGTACCTGAGTTCTCCGTGACGCCGTTTTCCCTCAGCTCGCCAGCCCCTTCATCAGTTACAGAAAAGAGCCACTGAAAGGCAGCTGGTAAACTAAGAAACATTTTATTGAATGAGGCTTCCATTTTCTGTTACACTTCTCAGCAGCAAGTTACTTCAGTACTTCACTTTAACGTTACAGATTACGTTCCTTCCTGACGGTTTCCCCTTTTTGCTGACGGTCACTCTCCTTCACCTGCAGGGGACACTTGTTAACCCCCTAGTAGCTGTACTCTGAACCCTGAATTACTGCAGGGCAGATCTAGCACACACTACCGGTTCCGGATGAGTTCCCACTCCTCTTTACACCTTTCAGCATCAAGTCACATCGGTTTATAGGTTACACTTCTTGCTGACGGTTTCCTCTTTCCCCGGTAACTTTCCCTTGCCTGCAGGGGACATGCGTTAACCCCCTAGTAGCTGCACACTGAACCCGGATTTACTATAGGGCAGATCTAGCACAGACTACCAGCTCCGGATAAGTTCTCACCTCTCCACTTCTTTGCCGGGGAACTACTTCTCTTGCTTTCTACGGGCGTTCCCGTGTACCTCCACTTCTTTGTCTGCGCACTCACTCTGGCTGCCTGCCACTTTTTACTCACACACTCTGCCCCGTCACCTCAGACTTCTCTCTCCAGTCACATCTCTCTGCACACTGCTCTGCCTTCAGAGACCTCCCTTCCTTCCCTGCCACTGTTACCAGGGGAACCACTGCTCTACACTGGCACCTAGTGGGGAAACTGTTTAATCACTACAACAACAGGTAACATTTTACCATTAACATTTACAATTTGCCACCATACTACTGTGGCGTCTTCAGGGGGGGAAAAACAGCTCCTTCACTACCAGGGGTCCGACTACCCCTTACAATATCATAGTGCTCTAACCCAGGAGCATGGTCACAAGGGAGCATGTAAGAAGATCCAGCCTATACTTCAGCAGATAGATCATCTCACATGCAAGTGATTACTGACATAACTAAGGCCTCCGACACACATCAGTTAAAAACGTGCGAGTTTGGTCCGTTTCCGTATATACTGGAGACTCGGACAAACGTGCACCAATGTTAGTCTATGTTTGTGGTCAAACTTACGGATCACGGACACATGGACATGATGAAAAACGCATGTGTTTCCGTTTTGCACGGCAGCATGCCCGTTTCCTGCACGGAACACGCACACACGGATACCATGAAAGTCAATGGTTGTCTATGTCGGTCAATCTCCCTCAGTCCGTCGGTCGGTCTCTCTCTGTCGGTCAGTCCCTCTCTCTGTCTTGTCTGTCCCTCTCTCTGTCTGTTGGTCAGTCTCCCCCCTCTCTCATACTTACCGATCCCCGATCACCGGCGCGGCGCTGCACGGTGTTCATAATGCTCCGGCGGCTTTTACTATTTTGAAAAAGCCGGCCGCTCATTAATCAATCTCGTATTCCCTGCTTTCCCTGCCCACCGGCGCCTGTGATTGATTGCAGTGAGACACGCCCCCACGCTGAGTGACAGCTGTCTCACTGCAACCAATCACAGCTGCCAGTGGGCGGATCTATACTGTGCAGTAAAATAAATAATTTAAAAAAAACGATGTGCGGTTCCCCCCCATTTTGTTACCAGCCAGGGTAAAGTCACACGGCTGAAGTCTAGTATTCTCAGGATGGGGAGCTCCACATTATGGGGAGCCCCCAAGCCTAACAATATCAGCCAGCAGCCGCCCAGAAATGCCGCATCCATTAGATGCGACAGTTCTGGGACTCTACCCGGCTCTTCCCGAATTGCCCTGGTGCGTTGGCAATCGGGGTAATAAGGAGTTAATGGCAGCCCATAGCTGCCAATAAGTCCTAGATTAATCATGGCAGACGTCTCCCCGAGACACCTTCCATGATTAATCTGTAAGTTACAGTAAATAAACACACACAACGTAAAATCCTTTATTCGAAATAATAAACACTACAAAAAACCCTCATTCACCAATTCATTATGCCCCAAATACCCATCCATGTCCGGCGTAATCCACGGAGGTCCCGCGTCGCTTCCAGCTCTGCTACATGAAGGTGACAGGAGCTGCAGAAGAACACCGCCACTCCTGCCACATCCACGCAGCAACTGAGGTGAGTATCGCGATCAGCTGAGCTGTCACTGAGGTTACTCGCGGCCACCACTGGAACCTCCAACTGTGACAGCAAGTTGCCCGAGTGACAGCGATGAAGTCACAGGTGAGTTGCGGTCACGGGGGGTGGACTCCAGCTAGCCGCGGGTAACCTGAGTGACGGCAGCGCAAATCGCGCTGCTCAATTCAGTCACTCAGGGGATTAGTGGTCACTGGTGAGTCCTTCACGGGTGACCGCTAATCAGTACACGACACCCAGACAGAGCCGCGGTATGACAATGAAGTCCGGTGAAGTTCACCCGAGTTCATTCTCAGCGCACAACTCTGTCTGCTGTCAGCGGGTAATCAAACACGACATTTTACATTAAACACGGAACATTTCACACGGAAAAAAACATTCACACGTCAGTTACAAATCACACGCGCACACGGGCATTACACACGGCTAGCATACGCCGGTCATACAAAGGCCACACGGACCATAAAAATGGACAAAAAAACGGATCACGGACCTGAAAAACGGCCCGTATTACACGTGCGTGGTTTTAATGGATGTGTGTCGGAGGCCTAAGAGAGTGTCAGGATTTCCCCAATAGAGGGGAGTAAAATGCCTTATTACTATGAATGAAGAGGGCAAAAATTCTGTATGTTGATGCCTGTGAGTGAAGCAGTGTGCCACATCAGAGAATGTGAGTAGTCTGGTGCCTGAGTGTGATGGATTTATATGCAGTAATTGGAGTGTGTAGGTTGCCAGACAAAGCTACAGTGTATTGCTGTCAGAAAGAGGTTACTGAGAGGAGCTATAAGAAGAGAAACTATGCTGTACTGCATTGAGAGTGACACAGAGACTGTGCCTGAGTGAAGGAACAGCTGCTGAAGAGATTGCCAGCAGACTGAGTTCAAGTTCATGACCAACATTCTTGTAATTACTAATTGCCTACCTCTATTAAAAAAGCGTTGCTTCCTCGGCGTTGCCAAGGGCAGAAAGGTAACCAATGCTCTACTGACTCCATAACTGCAGAATCTAGACCATCTCTGCTATTAACATGAGCAAAAACATTGCATCCACTGGTCGAGCAGCTCCAGGCGTACATCACCAAGCACAATCCCCAGTTTTGCATGGTGTATTGTGAAGCCACCACCACCAGACTCTAGAGGAAAAGTGTTCCGTGTAGTAACGGATAACATTTCTGTATCTGGCATCTGATTGTTGAGTCTGGGTTGATGAATGCCAGGAGAACGCTACCTGCCTGACTGCATTGTGCCAGCTGTACAGTTTGGTGGAGGAGGTATAATACTATGGGCTTGTTTTTCAGGATTCAGCTTTGGCCCCTATGTTCTAGTGAAAAGAAATTTTAATACTTCAGAACAAAACAATGTGAACATTTTCAGCTTTCAGCTTTGTGGGAACAGTATGGGGAAGGCCCTTTTCTGTTCTCCATGACTATGCTCTGTGCACAAGATCCATACAGACATGGTTGCAGGAGTTTGGTGAGAAGAACTTGACTAATCACACAGAGCCCAGACCTCGGTCCCATCCAACAACCAAACCGGAGATTGTGACCCTGGCATCTCCCCAACATCAGTGTCCGACTTCACAAATGCTTTTCTGGGTGAAGGGACAAAATTTCCCACATCCACCTCCAAAATATTGTAGAAAGTATTCCCACATGAGCGGAAGCTGTTATAGCTGCAGGGGGAGAGGTCGACTCCATATTTATGTCTATGGATGTAGAATGGGAGGTCATTAAAGCTCCTGAACGAAAAATGTGGAGGGGCACATACTTTTGTCCCCATGGTGAACATGTGGGCAACGTTATCCAAATGAAACCATTAAGAGAATTTTGTGGATGAGGACCGTATATATAGTTCAATGAACTACAAAACCACTATTCCAAGTCGGCTTAGAGGAGGTGCAGCATGTCGGCTCCCAATGATCAATTGTACCGAAGAAAAAAAATGAACAACTCTGATCAGAGACAGTCAGTTACTGTCTAATTCTCATCAGTATTGTGGAACTTACAGGACCGTATGGTCCAGAGTCTAATAATGACTGATAAAAACTCCCAGTATCTCCTTACCATTATTTAGGATGTACTGGAAGTTGTAAGTTCATGTGACACAAATGTATATGGGTCTGACCTGACATTACAATTTTTGTACCATGTACTGATGGTGGTCCTGGTGATGTATGTATTTCTGTACTGATGAGGGTTTTGAT